>NC_135235.1:773031937-773337437 GCF_051348905.1 Ranitomeya variabilis | reverse complement strand
AAACCTGCCTGAGACAGGTAAACCACCTTTGAAACAATGTTCACATGTACAAGCTCTTAGCCCCTTTGTGGCGGGGCCAATTTTTTAAAATCTGACCAGTGTCACTTTATATAGTAATAACTCTGGAATGCTTCAACATCCCATTGATTTTGAGATTTTTTTTTTTTTCGTGTCATATTAGACTTTATGATAATGGTACACTTGAGTTTATATGTTTTGCTTTATTTTGTAAAAAATCAGAAATTTTACAAATTCTTAAAAATATAAATTTTGAATGATTTTCCCTTTAAGGCCGGAGTCACACTAGAGAGGAATACGGACGAGTGCTATGCGAGAAAAAAATCGCATAGCACTCGAACCAATGTTAATCTCCCATCACTTTTTTTTCACGGCCGTATATGTGCGAGTGAAATTGCAGTATGCTGTGATTTGCACCGTATATCAGCCGAGACTCGCCAATGAAAGTCTATTTGTGCAAGAAAAACTCGCACCACACGGGCCATCAGTGTCACTTGCGAGAAATACGCAACGGTGTCCTTTGAAAGGCCGACAATTCAGGTGCAGTGTACAGTAAAATCACACTGACAGGTTACAATAGAATAGATATATACACACAGTATAGGTGTATATAAAATCTAAAGAGATACACTACAGACCAAAAGTTTGGACACACCTTCTCATTTAAAGATTTTTCTGTATTTTCATGACTGAAAATTGTACATTCACACTGAAGGCATCAAAACTATGAATTAACACATGTGGAATTATTAAGTGTGAAACAACTGAAATTATGTCTTATATTCTAGGTTCTTCAAAGTAGCCACCTTTTTCTTTGATGACTGCTTTGCACACTCTTGGCATTCTCTTTATGAGCTGCAAGAGGTAGTCACTTGGAATGATTTTCACTTCACAGGTGTGCCCTGTCAGGTTTAATAAGTGGGATTTCTTGCCTTATAAATGGGTTTGGGACCATCAGTTGTGTTGTGCAGAAGTCTGGTGGATACACAGCTGATAGTCCTACTGAATAGACTGTTAGAATTTGTATTATGGCAAGAAAAAAGCAGCTAAGTAAAGAAAAACGAGTGGCCATCATTACTTTAAGAAATGAAGGTCAGTCAGTCCGAAAAATTGGGAAAACTTTGAAAGTGTCCCCAAGTGCAGTGGCAAAAACCACCAAGCGCTACTAAGAAACTGGCTCACATGAGGACCGCCCCAGGAAAGGAAGACCAAGAGTCACCTCTGTTTCTGAGGATAAGTTTATCCGAGTCACCATCCTCAGAAATCGCAGGTTAACAGCAGCTCAGATTAGAGACCAGGTCAATGCCACACAGAGTTCTAGCAGCAGACACATCTCTACAACAACTGTTAGGGCTTGTTTCCATTTGCGAGAAACACATCCGTATCTCGCATGTGGAAACCAAGCTCTGGAGCCGGCACTCAGGAGTGGAGCTGTGCAGCTCCATGTGTTCCTATGCGGCCGCACGCTCCGCTCTGGAGTGCAGGTGCTACAGCTTGGTTTCCACATGCGAGATACGGACGTGTTTCTCGCAAATGGAAACAAGCCCTTAAGAGGAGACTTTGTGCAGCAGGCCTTCATGGTAAAATAGCTGCTAGGAAACCACTGCTAAGGACAGGCAACAAGCAGAAGAGACTTGTTTGGGCTAAATAACACAAGGAATGGACATTAGACCAGTGGAAACCTGTGCTTTGGTCAGATGAGTCCAAATTTGAGATCTTTGGTTCCAACCACCGTGTCTTTGTACACAGAAAAGGTGAACGGATGGACTCTAAATGCCTGGTTTCCACCATGAAGCATGGAGGAGGAGGTGTGATGGTGTGGGGGGCTTTGCTGGTGACACTGTTGGGGATTTATTCAAAACTGAACCAGCATGGCTACCACAGCATCTTGCAGCGGCATGCTATTCCATCCGGTTTGCATTTAGTTGGACCATCATTTATTTTTCAACAGGACAATGACCCCAAACACACCTCCAGGCTGTGTAAGGGCTATTTGACCAAGAAGGAGAGTGATGGGGTGCTACGCCAGATGACCTGGCCTCCACAGTCACCAGACCTGAACCCAATCGAGATGGTTTGGGGTGAGCTGGACCGCAGAGTGAAGGCAAAAGGGCCAACAAGTGCTAAGCATCTCTGGGAACTCCTTCAAGATTGTTGGAAGACCATTCCCAGTGACTACCTCTTGAAGCTCATCAAGAGAATGCCAAGAGTGTGCAAAGCAGTCATCAAAGCAAAACGTGGCTACTTTGAAAAACCTAGAATATAAGACATATTTTCAGTTGCCTTACACTTTTATTAAGTATATAATTCCACATAGTTTTGATGCCTTCAGTGTGAATGTACAGTTTTCATAGTCATGAAAATACAGAAAAATCTTTAAATGAGGTGTGTCTAAACATTTGGTCTGTACTGTCTGTGTGTATGTATGTGTATGTGTGTATATATATATATATATATATATATATATATATACCGTATTTTCCGGCGTACAAGACGACTTTTTAACCCCTGAAAATCTTCTTAAAAGTCGGGGGTCGTCTTGTACGCCGGGAATCGCCTTGTACGCCGGGTGTATATGGTGGGTGGGGGGGGGAGTGATCCTGATGACGACGAGGGGGCGTCTCACAGAAAAGTGAGTATCCCCCATTACCTTATCATAGCGCTGCAGCGTGGGGTCTCTGTGCTGGGAGCGGCGGCGGCTGCTGTGCTGTGGCGGCTCCTCTTCTGCAGTGTGGGGCGGTGGCGGCGGCGGCGTATCTTCATGCAGTCGGGGCTCCTCCGGCATCTCAGCCTGGAAGCCCCGCCGGCAACTCCATCGGTACAATGCGCTGGCCTCCGGGAAAATGGCCGCTGCTTAGATTCAGATCTCGTTGAGATCTGAATCTGAGCATGCGCAGCCCCCAGCGGCCGGGCCACCGCATCGCACCTATTGAGCTGCCTCCGGGAAAATGGCCACTGCTCAGATTCAGATCTCGTCTCCCGAGATCTCGGGACGAGATCTGAATCTGAGCAGCGGCCATTTTCCCGGAGGCCACCTGACCGCATTGTACCCATGGAGTTGCCGGCGGGGCTTCCAGTCTTTGAGATGCCGGAGGAGCCCCGACTGTATGAAGATACGCCGCCGCCACCGCCCCACAGCACCAGAGGCCCCACACTGCAGAAGAGGAGCCGCCACAGCACAGCACAGCACAGCACAGCAGCCGCCGCTCCCAGCACAGAGACCCCACGCTGCAGCGCTATGATAAGGTAATGGGGGATACTCACTTTCCTGTGAGACGCCCCCTCGTCCTCATCAGGATCACTCCCCCCCCCCCCAAAAGGCACATATTCACCGGCCCTATAAGACGACATACGGCGTATAAGAAGACCCCCGACTTTTAAGAAGATTTTATTTTTTAACTGGTAAAGTTGGGGGGTCGTCTTATACGCCCAGTCGTCTTATACGCCGGAAAATACGGTATATATATATATATATTATAATATATCACACGGACAGCGGAATAGCTGATAGTTAATTTGTCGGCTTCTGTTAAATCATTGCAGAGGCTGACAGGATAGGAGACATGGTTTACATACAGTAAACCATTGCAGAACAGTTAGACTTATATAGGTCAGTGACTAATACGGTTAGTAGTGTGTGTGTGTGTGTGTGTGTGTGTGTGTAAAATTTGGGGCCTGTATGTATTTAATAATGTTTTCACTGAAAAAACTGGCGTGGGCTCCCGCACAATTTTCTGTGCCACAGAGTGAAAGCCAGTGACTGAGGACAGATATTATAGCCTAGAGAGGGACCATGGTTATTGCCACCCCAGAAAAGGTGCATCTGTAAGATGCGCCAATTCTGGCACTCAGCCTCTGTCTTTTCACTGCCCTGTAGCGGTGGCATATGGGGTAATAAGGGGTTAATGTCACCTTTGTTTTGTAAGGTGACATTAGGCCAGCTTAGTAATGGAGAGATGTCTGATAGATGCCTCTCCATTACTAACCTGTGGGCTTGATGTTACTTGACAATAAAAAGGTGACATCAACCGCACAACTATGAACCCCTCTGCTACAGGGCAAGTGGGAAGAGCGAGGCTAAGTGCCAGAATTGGCACATCTATAAGATGCACCATTTCTGCGACGGCTGAGAGCTGATGGTTTTTAGCCTGTGGGGCTGCCAATATCCATGGCCTCTTCACAGGCTATAAATATCAGCCTACAGCTGTCTGCCTAGCATTTGCTGGTTGGATTTTATGTCAATATTTTGTGTCCCCCTGTAAAATAGCCAGTAAAGGCTAAGCAAACAGCTGTGAGCTGATATTAATAGCCTGGGAACCTTTATGGTTATTGGCTCCTTTCCAGAATAGTAACATCAGCTGTCAGCTTTCCCACTGCTGGTTATGAAAATTATGCAGGAGCCCATGCAGGTTTTATTTTTTGAAAAATAAACATATTGCATTTCACGCAGGTTTCTTAGTTGTTTTTTTTTACAGCATATGTAGGTTAATTATGTTAATGCTCCTACATGGGTGTGTGTGTGTCTTTAGTTAATATTAATGAGGGTATCTCGTGAAGAGATTGAATAAGGAAATGCATCAAATTCCTTTATTTATTTATTTATTTTTAATATATCTTTATTTAGCGCTCACGATTTACAGAAACGCATCAAATCCGCATAAAAAAGTACAGAATTTCCACTGCGTTTTCTGCTAAGAGACGCACTAACCATGCAGACATTTCCTCAAGCAAATCTGCAACGTGCGCACATAGCCTTAACCATTATGCGTCCATATTCATTAATGAGCAGAACCACGTGACCGCTGAACACAGGAAGAGCAGCCCGGAGACCATCGGACATGCAGGGACTGTGCCAGGAGCAGGTGAGTATGTGACAGCCGCCGCTTCCCCGCCGACAATGACTCGAGAATAAGCCGAGAGGGTCTCTTTCTGCCCCAAAAAATTTTGGCTTATACGCGAGTATATACGGTACAGCACTCTAGAAGGGTGTGTATAAGGGCTATATAGGTGCTGGTGGTACTATATATGGGGAAAACCTGGTGACAGGTTCCCTTTAAGAAACCTATGGAACTAGGTAAAAATTAGCATTTTTTTGGATGGTGAAAAACTTGTAATTTAGATATTGATGGTGGCTGAACTGCAGGTGGTCTGTGTCGCTTCATAAGTTTAAGGCCGGGGTCACACTAGCGTAGAATACGGACGAGCGCTATGTGAGAAAGCATCGCATGGCACTCGGACCAGTGTTAATCTATGGGGCAGATCACATCTGTGATTATTTTTTCATGCCAAATCAGCATACGAGAACAATCGCAGCATATATACCTGACAGGGGCCCATACATTCTGATATCATCTGTAATATATATACCTGACAGGAGCCCATACATTCTGATATCATCACTAATATATACCTGACGGGGCCCATACATTCTGATATCATCACTAATATATATACCTGACGGGGGCCCATACATTCTGATATCATCACTAATATATACCTGACAGGGGCCCATACATTCTGATATCATCACTAATATATACCTGACAGGGGCCCATACATTCTGATACCATCACTAATATATACCTGACGGGGCCCATACATTCTGATATCATCACTAATATATATACCTGACGGGGGCCCATACATTCTGATATCATCACTAATATACACCTGACAGGAGCCCGTACATTCTGATATCATCACTAATATATACCTGACAGGAGCCCATACATTCTGATATCATCACTAATATATACCTGACAGGGGCCCATACATTCTGATATCACTAATATATACCTGACAGAGGCCCATACATTCTGATATCATCAGTAATATATACCTGACAGGGGCCCATACATTCTGATATCATCACTAATATATACCTGACAGGGGCCCATACATTCTGATACCATCACTAATATATACCTGACAGGAGCCCATACATTCTGATATCATCACTAATATATACCTGACAGGGGCCCATACATTCTGATATCATCACTAATATATACCTGACAGGGGCCCATACATTCTGATATCATCACTAATATATACCTGACAGGAGCCCATACATTCTGATATCATCACTAATATATACCTGACAGGGGCCCATACATTCTGATACCATCACTAATATATACCTGACGGGGCCCATACATTCTGATATCATCACTAATATATATACCTGACGGGGGCCCATACATTCTGATATCATCACTAATATACACCTGACAGGAGCCCGTACATTCTGATATCATCACTAATATATACCTGACAGGGGCCCATACATTCTGATACCATCACTAATATATATACCTGACGGGGCCCATACATTCTGATATCATCACTAATATATACCTGACAGGGGCCCATACATTCTGATACCATCACTAATATATACCTGACGGGGCCCATACATTCTGATATCATCACTAATATATATACCTGACGGGGGCCCATACATTCTGATATCATCACTAATATATACCTGACGGGGCCCATACATTCTGATATCATCACTAATATATATACCTGACAGGGGCCCATACATTCTGATATCATCACTAATATATACCTGACAGGAGCCCATACATTCTGATATCATCACTAATATATATACCTGACAGAGGCCCATACATTCTGATATCATCACTAATATATATACCTGACAGAGGCCCATACATTCTGATATCATCACTAATATATATACCTGACGGGGGCCCATACATTCTGATATCATCACTAATATATACCTGACAGGAGCCCATACATTCTGATACCATCACTAATATATACCTGACAGGGGCCCATACATTCTGATATCATCACTAATATATACCTGACAGGAGCCCATACATTCTGATACCATCACTAATATATACCTGACAGGGGCCCATACATTCTGATATCATCACTAATATATACCTGACAGGAGCCCATACATTCTGATATCATCACTAATATATACCTGACAGGAGCCCATACATTCTGATACCATCACTAATATATACCTGACAGGGGCCCATACATTCTGATATCATCACTAATATATACCTGACAGGAGCCCATACATTCTGATATCACTAATATATACCTGACAGGGGCCCATACATTCTGATATCATCACTAATATATACCTGACAGGGGCCCATACATTCTGATATCATTACTAATATATACCTGACAGGAGCCCATACATTCTGATATCATCACTAATATATACCTGACAGGGGCCCATACATTCTGATATCATCACTAATATATACCTGACAGGAGCCCATACATTCTGATATCATCACTAATATATACCTGACAGAGGCCCATACATTCTGATACCATCACTAATATATACCTGACAGGGGCCCATACATTCTGATATCATTACTAATATATACCTGACAGGAGCCCGTACATTCTGATATTATCAGTAATATATACCTGACAGGGGCCCATACATTCTGATATCATCAGTAATATATACCTGACAGGAGCCCGTACATTCTGATACCATCACTAATATATACCTGACAGGAGCCCATACATTCTGATATCATCACTAATATATACCTGACAGGAGCCCATACATTCTGATATCATCACTAATATATACCTGACAGGAGCCGTACATTCTGATATCATCACTAATATATATACCTGACAGGAGCCCATACATTCTGATATCACTAATATATACCTGACAGGGGCCCATACATTCTGATATCATCACTAATATATACCTGACAGGAGCCCATACATTCTGATATCATCACTAATATATACCTGACAGGGGCCCGTACATTCTGATATCATCACTAATATATACCTGACAGGAGCCCATACATTCTGATATCACTAATATATACCTGACAGGGGCCCATACATTCTGATATCATCACTAATATATATACCTGACAGGAGCCCATACATTCTGATATCACTAATATATACCTGACAGGGGCCCATACATTCTGATATCATCACTAATATATACCTGACAGGGGCTCATACATTCTGATATCACTAATATATACCTGACAGGAGCCCATACATTCTGATATCATCACTAATATATACCTGACAGGGGCCCATACATTCTGATATCATCACTAATATATACCTGACAGGGGCCCATACATTCTGATATCATCACTAATATATACCTGACAGGAGCCGTACATTCTGATATCATCACTAATATATATACCTGACAGGAGCCCATACATTCTGATATCATCAGTAATATATACCTGACAGGGGCCCATACATTCTGATATCAGTAATATATACCTGACAGGAGCCCATACATTCTGATACATCACTAATATATATACCTGACAGGGGCCCATACATTCTGATATCATCACTAATATATACCTGACAGGGGCCCATACATTCTGATATCATCACTAATATATACCTGACAGGGGCCCGTACATTCTGATATCATCACTAATATATACCTGACAGGGGCCCATACATTCTGATATCATCACTAATATATACCTGACAGGAGCCCGTACAGTCTATATCTACAGTAATATATACCTGACAGGAGCCCGTACAGTCTATATCTACAATAATATATGCCTGACAGGAGCCCATACAGTCTATATCTACAATAATATATACCTGACAGGAGCCCGTACAGTCTGTATCTACAATAATATATACCTGACAGGAGCCCATACAGTCTGTATCTACAGTAATATATACCTGACAGGAGCCCGTACAGTCTATATCTACAGTAATATATACCTGACAGGAGCCCGTACAATCTATATCTACAATAATATATACCTGACAGGAGCTCGTACAGTCTATATCTACAATAATATATACCTGACAGGAGCCCGTACAGTCTGTATCTACAATAATATATACCTGACAGGAGCCTGTACAGTCTATATCTACAATAATATATACCTGACAGGAGCCCGTACAGTCTGTATCTACAATAATATATACCTGACAGGAGTCTGTACATTCTATATCTACAATAATATATACCTGACAGGAGCCCGTACAGTCTGTATCTACAATAATATATACCTGACAGGAGCCCGTACAGTCTATATCTACAATAATATATACCTGACAGGGGCCCGTACCGTCTGTATCTACAATAATATATACCTGACAGGAGCCTGTACAGTCTGTATCTACAATAATATATACCTGACAGGAGTCCGTACAGTCTGTATCTACAATAATATATACCTGACAGGAGCCCGTACAGTCTATATCTACAATAATATATACCTGACAGGAGCCCGTACAGTCTGTATCTACAATAATATATACCTGACAGGAGCCTGTACAGTCTGTATCTACAATAATATATACCTGACAGGAGCCCGTACAGTCTATATCTACAATAATATATACCTGACAGGAGCCCGTACAGTCTATATCTACAATAATATATACCTGACAGGAGCCTGTACAGTCTATATCTACAATAATATATACCTGACAGGAGCCCGTACAGTCTGTATCTACAATAATATATACCTGACAGGGGCCCGTACAGTCTATATCTACAATAATATATACCTGACAGGAGCCCGTACAGTCTGTATCTACAATAATATATACCTGACAGGAGCCTGTACAGTCTGTATCTACAATAATATATACCTGACAGGAGCCCGTACAGTCTATATCTACAATAATATATACCTGACAGGAGCCCATACAGTCTGTATCTACAATAATATATACCTGACAGGAGCCCATACAGTCTGTATCTACAATAATATATACCTGACAGGAGCCCGTACAGTCTGTATCTACAATAATATATACCTGACAGGAGCCCGTACAGTCTATATCTACAATAATATATACCTGACAGGAGCCCATACAGTCTATATCTACAATAATATATATCTGACAGGAGCACGTACAGTCTATATCTACAATAATATATACCTGACAGGAGCCTGTACAGTCTATATCTACAATAATATATACCTGACAGGGGCCCATACAGTCTATATCTACAATAATATATACCTGACAGGAGCCCATACAGTCTGTATCTACAATAATATATACCTGACAGGAGCCTGTACAGTCTATATCTACAATAATATATACCTGACAGGAGCCCATACAGTCTGTATCTACAATAATATATACCTGACAGGAGCCTGTACAGTCTGTATCTACAATAATATATACCTGACAGGAGCCCGTACAGTCTATATCTACAATAATATATACCTGACAGGAGCCCATACAGTCTATATCTACAATAATATATACCTGACAGGAGCCCGTACAGTCTGTATCTACAATAATATATACCTGACAGGAGCCTGTACAGTCTATATCTACAATAATATATACCTGACAGGAGTCCGTACAGTCTATATCTACAATAATATATACCTGACAGGAGCCCGTACAGTCTGTATCTACAATAATATATATCTGACAGGAGCCCGTACAGTCTATATCTACAATAATATATACCTGACAGGAGCCTGTACAGTCTGTATCTACAATAATATATACCTGACAGGAGCCCGTACAGTCTATATCTACAATAATATATACCTGACAGGAGCCCGTACAGTCTATATCTACAATAATATATACCTGACAGGAGCCCGTACAGTCTGTATCTACAATAATATATACCTGACAGGAGCCTGTACAGTCTATATCTACAATAATATATACCTGACAGGGGCCCATACAGTCTATATCTACAATAATATATACCTGACAGGAGCCCGTACAGTCTGTATCTACAATAATATATACCTGACAGGAGCCTGTACAGTCTATATCTACAATAATATATACCTGACAGGAGCCCGTACAGTCTGTATCTACAATTATATATACCTGACAGGAGTCCGTACAGTCTATATCTACAATAATATATACCTGACAGGAGCACGTACAGTCTGTATCTACAATAATATATACCTGACAGGAGCCCGTACAGTCTGTATCTACAATAATATATACCTGACAGGAGCCCGTACAGTCTGTATCTACAATAATATATACCTGACAGGAGCCCGTACAGTCTATATCTACAATAATATATACCTGACAGGGGCCCGTACAGTCTGTATCTACAATAATATATACCTGACAGGGGCCCGTACAGTCTGTATCTACAATAATATATATCTGACAGGAGCCTGTACAGTCTATATCTACAATAATATATACCTGACAGGAGCCCGTACAGTCTGTATCTACAATAATATATACCTGACAGGAGTCTGTACAGTCTGTATGTACAATAATATATACCTGACAGGAGTCTGTACAGTCTGTATCTACAATAATATATACCTGACAGGAGCCCGTACAGTCTATATATACAATAATATATACCTGACAGGAGCCCGTACAGTCTGTATCTACAATAATATATACCTGACAGGAGCCTGTACAGTCTGTATCTACAATAATATATACCTGACAGGAGCCTGTACAGTCTATATCTACAATAATATATACCTGACAGGAGCCTGTACAGTCTGTATCTACAATAATATATACCTGACAGGGGCCCGTACAGTCTGTATCTACAATAATATATACCTGACAGGAGCCTGTACAGTCTGTATCTACAATAATATATACCTGACAAGAGCCTGTACAGTCTATATCTACAATAATATATACCTGACAGGAGCCCATACAGTCTATATCTACAATAATATATACCTGACAGGAGCCTGTACAGTCTATATCTACAATAATATATACCTGACAGGAGCCCGTACAGTCTATATCTACAATAATATATACCTGACAGGAGCCCGTACAGTCTATATCTACAATAATATATACCTGACAGGGGCCCGTACAGTCTATATCTACAATAATATATACCTGACAGGAGCCCGTACAGTCTGTATCTACAATAATATATACCTGACAGGAGCCCGTACAGTCTATATCTACAATAATATATACCTGACAGGGGCCCGTACAGTCTATATCTACAATAATATATACCTGACAGGAGCCCGTACAGTCTGTATCTACAATAATATATACCTGACAGGAGCCCGTACAGTCTATATCTACAATAATATATACCTGACAGGAGCCCGTACAGTCTGTATCTACAATAATATATACCTGACAGGAGCCCGTACAGTCTATATCTACAATAATATATACCTGACAGGAGCCCGTACAGTCTATATCTACAATAATATATACCTGACAGGGGCCCGTACAGTCTATATCTACAATAATATATACCTGACAGGAGCCCGTACAGTCTGTATCTACAATAATATATACCTGACAGGAGCCCGTACAGTCTATATCTACAATAATATATACCTGACAGGAGCCCGTACAGTCTGTATCTACAATAATATATACCTGACAGGAGCCCGTACAGTCTATATCTACAATAATATATACCTGACAGGAGCCTGTACAGTCTATATCTACAATAATATATACCTGACAGGAGCCCATACAGTCTATATCTACAATAATATATACCTGACAGGAGCCTGTACAGTCTATATCTACAATAATATATACCTGACAGGAGCCCGTACAGTCTATATCTACAATAATATATACCTGACAGGAGCCCGTACAGTCTATATCTACAATAATATATACCTGACAGGGGCCCGTACAGTCTATATCTACAATAATATATACCTGACAGGAGCCCGTACAGTCTGTATCTACAATAATATATACCTGACAGGAGCCCGTACAGTCTATATCTACAATAATATATACCTGACAGGGGCCCGTACAGTCTATATCTACAATAATATATACCTGACAGGAGCCCGTACAGTCTGTATCTACAATAATATATACCTGACAGGAGCCCGTACAGTCTATATCTACAATAATATATACCTGACAGGAGCCCGTACAGTCTGTATCTACAATAATATATACCTGACAGGAGCCCGTACAGTCTATATCTACAATAATATATACCTGACAGGAGCCCGTACAGTCTATATCTACAATAATATATACCTGACAGGAGCCCGTACAGTCTGTATCTACAATAATATATACCTGACAGGAGCCCATACAGTCTGTATCTACAATAATATATACCTGACAGGAGCCTGTACAGTCTATATCTACAATAATATATACCTGACAGGAGCCCGTACAGTCTGTATCTACAATAATATATACCTGACAGGAGCCCGTACAGTCTATATCTACAATAATATATACCTGACAGGAGCCCGTACAGTCTATATCTACAATAATATATACCTGACAGGAGCCTGTACAGTCTATATCTACAATAATATATACCTGACAGGAGCCCGTACAGTCTGTATCTACAATAATATATACCTGACAGGAGCCTGTACAGTCTATATCTACAATAATATATACCTGACAGGAGCCCATACAGTCTGTATCTACAATAATATATACCTGACAGGAGCCCGTACAGTCTGTATCTACAATAATATATACCTGACAGGGGCCCATACAGTCTATATCTACAATAATATATACCTGACAGGAGCCCGTACAGTCTATATCTACAATAATATATACCTGACAGGGGCCCGTACAGTCTATATCTACAATAATATATACCTGACAGGAGCCTGTACAGTCTATATCTACAATAATATATACCTGACAGGAGCCCGTACAGTCTATATCTACAATAATATATATCTGACAGGGGCCCGTACAGTCTATATCTACAATAATATATACCTGACAGGAGCCTGTACAGTCTATATCTACAATAATATATACCTGACAGGAGCCCGTACAGTCTATATCTACAATAATATATATCTGACAGGAGTCCGTACAGTCTATATCTACAATAATATATACCTGACAGGAGCCCATACAGTCTGTATCTACAATAATATATATCTGACAGGAGCCCGTACAGTCTATATCTACAATAATATATACCTGACAGGAGCCTGTACAGTCTATATCTACAATAATATATACCTGACAGGAGCCCGTACAGTCTATATCTACAATAATATATACCTGACAGGAGCCCGTACAGTCTGTATCTACAATAATATATACCTGACAGGGGCCCGTACAGTCTGTATCTACAATAATATATACCTGACAGGAGCCCGTACAGTCTGTATCTACAATAATATATACCTGACAGGAGCCCGTACAGTCTATATCTACAATAATATATACCTGACAGGGGCCTGTACAGTCTATATCTACAATAATATATACCTGACAGGAGCCCGTACAGTCTGTATATACAATAATATATACCTGACAGGAGCCCGTACAGTCTGTATCTACAATAATATATATCTGACAGGAGCCCGTACAGTCTGTATCTACAATAATATATACCTGACAGGAGCCTGTACAGTCTGTATCTACAATAATATATACCTGACAGGAGCATGTACAGTCTATATCTACAATAATATATACCTGACAGGAGCCCATACAGTCTGTATCTACAATAATATATACCTGACAGGAGCCTGTACAGTCTGTATCTACAATAATATATACCTGACAGGAGCCTGTACAGTCTATATCTACAATAATATATACCTGACAGGAGTCCGTACAGTCTGTATCTACAATAATATATACCTGACAGGAGCCCGTACAGTCTGTATCTACAATAATATATACCTGACAGGAGTCCGTACAGTCTATATCTACAATAATATATACCTGACAGGAGCCTGTACAGTCTGTATCTACAATAATATATATCTGACAGGAGCCCGTACAGTCTATATCTACAATAATATATACCTGACAGGAGCCTGTACAGTCTATATCTACACTAATATATACCTGACAGGAGCCTGTACAGTCTGTATCTACAATAATATATACCTGACAGGAGCCCATACAATCTATATCTACAATAATATATACCTGACAGGAGCCTGTACAGTCTATATCTACAATAATATATACCTGACAGGAGCCTGTACAGTCTATATCTACAATAATATATACCTGACAGGAGCCCGTACAGTCTATATCTACAATAATATATACCTGACAGGAGCCTGTACAGTCTATATCTACAATAATATATACCTGACAGGAGCCTGTACAGTCTATATCTACAATAATATATACCTGACAGGAGCCCGTACAGTCTATATCTACAATAATATATACCTGACAGGAGCTCGTACAGTCTATATCTACAATAATATATACCTGACAGGAGCCCGTACAGTCTGTATCTACAATAATATATACCTGACAGGAGCCCGTACAGTCTGTATCTACAATAATATATACCTGACAGGAGCCCATACAGTCTATATCTACAGTAATATATACCTGACAGGGGCCCATACAGTCTATATCTACAATAATATATACCTGACAGGAGCCCGTACAGTCTGTATCTACAATAATATATAGCTGACAGGAGCCCGTACGGTCTGTATCTACAATAATATATACCTGACAGGAGCCTGTACAGTCTGTATCTACAATAATATATACCTGACAGGAGCCCGTACAGTCTGTATCTACAATAATATATACCTGACAGGAGTCCGTACAGTCTATATCTACAATAATATATACCTGACAGGAGCCTGTACAGTCTATATCTACAATAATATATACCTGACAGGAGTCCGTACAGTCTGTATCTACAATAATATATATCTGACAGGAGCCCGTACAGTCTGTATCTACAATAATATATACCTGACAGGAGCCCGTACAGTCTATATCTACAATAATATATACCTGACAGGAGCCCGTACAGTCTATATCTACAATAATATATACCTGACAGGAGCCTGTACAGTCTATATCTACAATAATATATACCTGACAGGAGCCCGTACAGTCTATATCTACAATAATATATACCTGACAGGAGCCTGTACAGTCTGTATCTACAATAATATATACCTGACAGGAGCCCGTACAGTCTGTATCTACAATAATATATACCTGACAGGAGCCCGTACAGTCTGTATCTACAATAATATATACCTGACAGGAGCCCGTACAGTCTGTATCTACAATAATATATACCTGACAGGGGCCCATACAGTCTATATCTACAATAATATATACCTGACAGGAGCCCGTACAGTCTGTATCTACAATAATATATACCTGACAGGAGCCCGTACAGTCTGTATCTACAATAATATATACCTGACAGGAGCCCGTACAGTCTATATCTACAATAATATATACCTGACAGGAGCCCGTACAGTCTGTATCTACAATAATATATACCTGACAGGAGTCCGTACAGTCTGTATCTACAATAATATATACCTGACAGGAGCCTGTACAGTCTATATCTACAATAATATATACCTGACAGGAGCCCGTACAGTCTGTATCTACAATAATATATACCTGACAGGAGCACGTACAGTCTGTATCTACAATAATATATACCTGACAGGAGCCCGTACAGTCTATATCTACAATAATATATATCTGACAGGAGCCCGCACAGTCTATATCTACAATAATATATACCTGACAGGAGCCTGTACAGTCTGTATCTACAATAATATATACCTGACAGGAGCCCGTACAGTCTATATCTACAATAATATATACCTGACAGGAGCCCGTACAGTCTATATCTACAATAATATATACCTGTCAGGAGCCCGTACAGTCTGTATCTACAATAATATATACCTGACAGGAGCCCGTACAGTCTGTATCTACAATAATATATACCTGACAGGAGCCCGTACAGTCTATATCTACAATAATATATACCTGACAGGAGCCCGTACAGTCTATATCTACAATAATATATACCTGACAGGAGCCCGTACAGTCTATATCTACAATAATATATACCTGACAGGAGCCCGTACAGTCTGTATATACAATAATATATACCTGACAGGAGCCCGTACAGTCTGTATCTACAATAATATATACCTGACAGGAGCCCGTACAGTCTGTATCTACAATAATATATACCTGACAGGAGCCCGTACAGTCTGTATCTACAATAATATATACCTGACAGGAGCCCGTACAGTCTATATCTACAATAATATATACCTGACAGGAGCCCGTACAGTCTGTATCTACAATAATATATACCTGACAGGAGCCTGTACAGTCTATATCTACAATAATATATACCTGACAGGAGCCCGTACAGTCTATATCTACAATAATATATACCTGACAGGGGCCCGTACAGTCTATATCTACAATAATATATACCTGACAGGAGCCCGTACAGTCTATATCTACAATAATATATACCTGACAGGAGTCCGTACAGTCTGTATCTACAATAATATATACCTGACAGGAGCCCGTACAGTCTATATCTACAATAATATATACCTGACAGGATCCCATACAGTCTATATCTACAATAATATATACCTGACAGGAGCCCGTACATGGCCTCATAGAACCCATTCATACAATAAAAACACAAAACGCTTTAATTGTGGATAAAAATGGCCATGTAGTTTATTTAGGGTTACATAAATTAATTAATCACCAATAAATAAACTCCATAAATTATAAAACCAAAGTACCAAACTTTTCCAATAAACCAATCCACCCAGACATGGGTGATTTTCCCACAATTAAACTACACGACAGTAAAATTACAAGAATTCAGGGGAGGGAGGGTGGGGTCTTCTTTATCTTCTTCCGCTGACAGAATGACCAGATACCACAAAACAAATGTGTATATATTCAAAAAAAGAGCGGCAAAGCTGCTTACAGCCAATAGAAAACCGTTTCAATAGCTGCCAAACATACCAGAAAAAACTGGATAAAACCAGTGTCACACTTTCAGAGATGACTGACCTGACCTTTATTTGACCTTTCTTCTGACAGAAAGTCATATTAAATGACAGGGTCCATGAGGCCATGAGACCCCCGCTATATTTCTTTCAGGTTTACGCGGGGGGGCTAACATGGCCTCATAGAACCCATTCATACAATAAAAACACAAAACGCTTTAATTGTGGATAAAAATGGCCGTGTAGTTTATTTAGGGTTACATAAATTAATTAATCACCAATAAATAAACTCCATAAATTATAAAACCAAAGTACCAAACTTTTCCAATAAACCAATCCACCCAGACATGGGTGATTTTCCCACAAGGCCATGACTCAGCGAGACATGGCCCCCCCCAAACCACACAGCCATTTTTCAATGATAGTTTGTAAGTCCAAATTAAAAATATCAAGGCCAATATCAGATAAATGAACCAAATCAGGCCTATAAAGGCCCAGTAAAAAACCCTCCAAATCCAAATGCCGGAATGAAAACCCTGAAATTAAAAGAAAAAATTTTTCCATGGATTTATTGACCCTTCTCCGGATTTTATCTAAAAAAGAAAATTAATTGTTGTGCCACAAAAGTCTGGGAATAATCTTGAAAAAACAAAGTTTGAATCAGGCAGAATTTGTTTAAGATAAATAAAATCGGATCGCATGGCCGATAATAAAGTCAAGAGTCCTGATTTTTCCAAGATCATTCCCAGCTACATGAAATATAATTAAATCAGGGGAAGGAAATTTAATTAGCCATTTCTTCACTTCAGCAACCAGGCAATGCCATTTCAAGCCGCGAACTCCATGCCACCAGACCTGAATATCAGAAGGATTAAAGGATAAATATTTAGTATAAGATCGTTGGCTGGCCCTCTTCCTGGCCCAGAAGATAAGAGTGTCCGACTATCCAAATGACTAGCGGACCTGAAAGAAAAACAATAATTAATAGTCATAAAGATCATGTCGTACATATAATTTGAACCTTTTGGAGTTCCATCTTCCCAATTCCTTTATCCCTGAATCAGAAAGCCCGGCCCTAGAGGCCTCCGTAGCTGCTCCGATTCTAAACGAATGAGATGTGATTTTAAGGTGTTTTTTACCCAAAAAGCTTAAACATTTCTTTAGGACAAAATTAAATTGAAAGACCGTAACCGGAGAAAAATCACTATGAATGAATAATGGGCCCTGTCCCATAGGTCTGACCTTAATCCAATTTGCCATGTTATCAACAGGGCAAATGATTGAGACATGGATTGCTTTAATGTTCAACCTAGATCCCCTGCCTAATTGATCTGTCTTTAATTTTATTATAAATAAAATTAAAAAACGACTCATGAATCTGGACATCCAAAATCATGAGTCCCGAAGGCTCCGATTTCTTAACAGAAACCACCTCACCAACGCGAAGTGCTCCAAAAAAGGACAGAGAAAAAATAGAGCTAAATAATAAGGCTTCCTCAAAACTTACATAAACGTGGATGAGACAGGAGCACAATTCTTTCAATAAAGACAGGGAAATAGGTGGTCTCGAGTCAGGTATAAAATTGGTTTTCCAAAAGCCTTTTAAAAACTGCTTACTGGGAAAAGATTAGTTAAAGCAATACTGCCAGAAAGTTTAAGGAAAAATGAAACTCCTGCTAGGCATTTCGCTATTGCCGAGTAAGACAAACCGTTTTCTACTATCGATTCAGCAAACTTTAGTGCTGCTACCGGATTAGAAACTGTTGGGTCAAAATAATGTAGGTTGCAAAAATTGTTCCATTTCAGCCATGCAGCCGAATAGTCAGCCCATGATCTATTAGATAACGATTTTTTGATAAAATACTGTATCAGAGTGCAACCATGTCCCAAATTGAAAGGGGTAAGAGGGTCCTTCCGAATCCACGTTGGGAACCTGCAGGAAAAAATTCGACCACTGACGATTTTGTAAAGAGTCAGTTATGAAAAGAAATTTGCTCTTTCCCAACTTTGCTTTCAGGCATTGTAAGACCAATTGTCTCAAAATTCTGTCAGCAAAAGTATTTTTAGAAGATAACGTGCTGATAGAAAAATAAAAAAAATAAAAATTAAAAAAAATAAAACTACTGCCTGGTTAGTGGAAAGGAGTAAAATCCTGGAATTCTGCATTAGTGATCCCCAAATAAATATTCCTGCAAAAATAGAAAATAAAAGTTCCAACACATTACGTTTGAAGATAGTTTCTTAGACACCCAACTTATTGGCCACTGGATGGACATCCAATGAGAGTCAAATAAAATACTGAAGCCACACTGGCTATCCGCTGTGAAAAGAAAGGGAAAAGAATCGCCAGAGACAAAAGATGACTGCCACAAAGATCTGCCGTTATGCTCTGACAAAAAGGAGAGCCAAATTCTAGCATCTTCCTTTAGGTCAGAATGGATACTAACATGCGAATGAGGTGAAGATACACCTTTAGTGGCATCCTATAAACTTCTGCCAAAAGCCCGACCTATAGGAATGACGCGAACCGCAAAATTCAATAGACCTAACAATGATTGAATTTCCTTAAGAGTGACCTTGCTCTTGGCTAAAAAATTTGATAACGCAATGCGCAGTTTAAAAATTTTCTCATCAGGAAGTCAGATTCCATTTTTTGATAATCAAGAGTGATTCCCAGAAACTCGAGGGATCTAGGCAGACTAAGTGTTTTTTTTTTTTTTTTTGAGCAATAGGAACACCAAAGTGCTCACACATTTGGATAAATTTATTGAGGGTATCTTCGCATATTGAGGAACCATAAGGACCGATAAACAAAAAATCGTCTAAATAATGGAGGATACCTGCATCCTTACAATTAGTTTGTAAAACCCAATGAAGAAATTAAGAAAAACTTTCAAAATACGAACATGACAAAGAAAAGCCCATTGGCAGGCACTTATCAAAAAAAAAAAAAAAAAAAAAAGCAGTCATCAAAATAAAAATCTAAAGAATTAAATCCACATGGGTGAACAGGAAGAAGTCTAAAAGCAGACTTAATATCTGACTTGGACATTAAAGCATTAAAACCAAATTTCTTGAGGATAAGTGGTGAATTAGCCGGAAAGAGCCCTCATCTATTTTTTTTTTTTTTTTTTGGCATAATACCCAATGGTGATATATGGAAATTAACAAACAGCGGGGTTAAAAAAGAGCCTGAAACTCTGCTTAATTGAATTTCATTAATAATTTTATCCCTAGCTACCTCAGGGTGAGCCTTTAAAGAGGGTAAATTAGGAACAACAAAACAACCCGCCCCTTTAAATTGTGGGATAAATAATCATTCAGAAAAACCATTAAAAAGCAGCTCACTGGTCTCCTGGTTGGGATATTTGCTTAGCCATACTGACATGTTTGCCAGAATCACTGGCATCTGTGCTTTTTGAATTAGGCTCCTTACGTGAGGACTGTTGAGCTGCTTGTTACTTAAAACATTTAGACATAGGGTGTGAGTTACCACAGAACGAGCATTCATGGCGGAATCTACAGTTGTTGTTCCACTTACAAAAGGAATCGTTGAAAGCGAAACAAACACCGCATTTACTTGAACTAGAAGGGGTGAACGGATAATTTGTGCCTGAAAGCTTCATCATAATTCCAGCTTCCAGGATTATGTCCAAGTGCTGAAATATCTTGCTGCAGAAATGGGGAGATTTTTCACCCAAAACTGCAGCAAAAACAGAAAAAGCTTGCACCCAGTTATTGAAAGATTTAAAGATGGATAAAATGATTATTCCAAATAAGCTCTTTAACAGAAGGGCTTAAATGGAATCCTAAGGGAGACAGCTCACATGTCAGAGCTTCTTTAAAAGAGTTAACAGGGGCGGTGTTAGCTGATGAAATGTCAGAGATTGCAGCACTGTGTACAGCTGATGTGACAGCAAGGGGGGGGGGGGAATAGCTTCTTTTAAAGTTTCAGCTAACACTTTCTTTATGATGTCTTTTTAATGTGAGTGTGGGACAGACAAAGAAACATTGAAAGTCTCACCCCTTGATGAATGCTGGTCGTTTCTCTGCTCCATACAGCAGCTGGAGCTCGAGCCCTCCATGTTGGGCAAGCTCATATGGGAAGCTGCTGTAAGCGGCGTTTCTTCATCCTCTTCTGAGTGTGACGACAGGGGGTCCTCCCGGTGGTCTGGACTGCAGCTGCAGAAGCCACCGCTGTTGTAGAATCCAATGACACCGCAGCGCTTTTACGGCTGCTGTGTGTTGAAGACATCCCGGCCGCTTCAGATGAGGCGGTCGGCGCTCTGTCATGACGCTCGTGGTGGAAGTCTCGCGCTGGGCTGCGAGAATTCTGAGGAGGGCGGCGCCGCAACTTCCTTCTTCCTTCTTGGACACTGCGGCTGGAAGCAGGCGGCGACGCCGAAGGAGAGTATGGGGTCCTTTGCCTCCTGCGCCTCCCTGAAGCGGTGGGTGTCGGCAGGACCAGAGAGGCTTGACACGGCGACCGAAGGGTATCTTCTGGAGGATGAGGGACAGCATCGGCAGGCGCTAAGATAGGTTTCATAGCCAGGCACTGCCTCAGCCAGTCCGCTCCATCCTTGCCGTCGGCTCTAGTCAGGAGCTGTTGCAGGAGATTCTCCATCCTGGGGTATGTGTCTTCTTTATCTTCTTCCGCTGACAGAATGACCAGATACCACAAAACAAATGTGTATATATTCAAAAAAAGAGCGGCAAAGCTGCTTACAGCCAATAGAAAACCGTTTCAATAGCTGCCAAACATACCAGAAAAAACTGGATAAAACCAGTGTCACACTTTCAGAGATGACTGACCTGACCTTTATTTGACCTTTCTTCTGACAGAAAGTCATATTAAATGACAGGGTCCATGAGGCCATGAGACCCCCGCTATATTTCTTTCAGGTTTACGCGGGGGGGCTAACAGTCTATATCTACAATAATATATACCTGACAGGAGCCCGTACAGTCTGTATCTACAATAATATATACCTGACAGGAGCCCGTACAGTCTGTATCTACAATAATATATACCTGACAGGAGCCCGTACAGTCTGTATCTACAATAATATATACCTGACAGGAGCCCGTACAGTCTATATCTACAATAATATATACCTGACAGGAGCCCGTACAGTCTATATCTACAATAATATATACCTGACAGGAGCCCGTACAGTCTATATCTACAATAATATATACCTGACAGGGGCCCGTACAGTCTGTATCTACAGTAATATATACCTGACAGGGGCCCATACATTCTGTATCTACAATAATATATACCTGACAGGAGCCCGTACATTCTGTATCTACAATAATATATACCTGACAGGAGCCCGTACAGTCTGTATCTACAATAATATATACCTGACAGGGGCCCGTACAGTCTGTATCTACAATAATATATACCTGACAGGAATCCGTACAGTCTGTATCTACAATAATATATACCTGACAGGAGCCCGTACAGTCTGTATCTACAATAATATATACCTGACAGGAGCCCATACAGTCTGTATCTACAATAATATATACCTGACAGGAGCCCGTACAGTCTATATCTACAATAATATATACCTGACAGGAGCCCGTACAGTCTGTATCTACAATAATATATACCTGACAGGAGCCTGTACAGTCTATATCTACAATAATATATACCTGACAGGAGCCCGTACAGTCTATATCTACAATAATATATACCTGACAGGAGCCCGTACAGTCTGTATCTACAATAATATATACCTGACAGGAGTCCGTACAGTCTGTATATACAATAATATATACATGACAGGAGCCCATACAGTCTATATCTACAATAATATATACCTGACAGGAGTCCGTACAGTCTGTATATACAATAATATATACCTGACAGGAGTCCGTACAGTCTGTATATACAATAATATATGCCTGACAGGAGCCCGTACAGTCTATATCTACAATAATATATACCTGACAGGAGCCTGTACAGTCTATATCTACAATAATATATACCTGACAGGAGTCCGTACAGTCTATATCTACAATAATATATACCTGACAGGAGCCCGTACAGTCTGTATATACAATAATATATACCTGACAGGAGCCCGTACAGTCTGTATCTACAATAATATATACCTGACAGGAGCCCGTACAGTCTGTATCTACAATAATATATACCTGACAGGAGCCTGTACAGTCTGTATCTACAATAATATATACCTGACAGGAGCCCATACATTCTATATCTACAATAATATATACCTGACAGGAGTCCGTACAGTCTGTATCTACAATAATATATACCTGACAGGAGCCCGTACAGTCTGTATCTACAATAATATATGCCTGACAGGAGCCTGTACAGTCTGTATCTACAATAATATATACCTGACAGGAGCCCATACAGTCTGTATCTACAATAATATATATCTGACAGGAGCCCGTACAGTCTATATCTACAATAATATATACCTGACAGGAGCCTGTACAGTCTATATCTACACTAATATATACCTGAAAGGAGCCCGTACAGTCTATATCTACAATAATATATACCTGACAGGAGCCAGTACAGTCTATATCTACAATAATATATACCTGACAGGAGCCTGTACAGTCTATATCTACAATAATATATACCTGACAGGAGCCTGTACAGTCTATATCTACAATAATATATACCTGACAGGAGCCTGTACAGTCTGTATCTACAATAATATATACCTGACAGGAGCCCGTACAGTCTGTATCTACAATAATATATACCTGACAGGAGCCCGTACAGTCTGTATCTACAATAATATATACCTGACAGGAGTCCGTACAGTCTATATCTACAATAATATATACCTGACAGGAGCCTGTACAGTCTATATCTACAATAATATATACCTGACAGGAGTCCGTACAGTCTGTATCTACAATAATATATATCTGACAGGAGCCCGTACAGTCTGTATCTACAATAATATATACCTGACAGGAGCCCGTACAGTCTGTATCTACAATAATATATACCTGACAGGAGCCCGTACAGTCTATATCTACAATAATATATACCTGACAGGAGCCCGTACAGTCTATATCTACACTAATATATACCTGACAGGAGCCCGTACAGTCTATATCTACAGTAATATATACCTGACAGGAGCCCGTACAGTCTGTATCTACAATAATATATACCTGACAGGAGCCTGTACAGTCTATATCTACAATACTATATACCTGACAGGAGCCTGTACAGTCTATATCTACAATAATATATACCTGACAGGAGTCCGTACAGTCTATATCTACAATAATATATACCTGACAGGAGTCCGTACAGTCTATATCTACAATAATATATACCTGACAGGAGCCCGTACAGTCTATATCTACAATAATATATACCTGACAGGAGCCCGTACAGTCTGTATCTACAATAATATATACCTGACAGGAGCCCGTACAGTCTGTATCTACAATAATATATACCTGACAGGAGCCTGTACAGTCTATATCTACAATAATATATACCTGACAGGAGCCCGTACAGTCTATATCTACAATAATATATACCTGACAGGAGCCCATACAGTCTGTATCTACAATAATATATACCTGACAGGAGCCCGTACAGTCTGTATCTACAATAATATATACCTGACAGGAGCCCGTACAGTCTATATCTACAATAATATATACCTGACAGGAGCCCGTACAGTCTATATCTACAATAATATATACCTGACAGGAGCCCGTACAGTCTGTATCTACAATAATATATGCCTGACAGGAGCCCGTACAGTCTGTATCTACAATAATATATACCTGACAGGAGTCCGTACAGTCTGTATATACAATAATATATACCTGACAGGAGCCTGTACAGTCTATATCTACAATAATATATACCTGACAGGAGTCCGTACAGTCTGTATATACAATAATATATACCTGACAGGAGCCCGTACAGTCTGTATCTACAATAATATATACCTGACAGGAGCCCGTACAGTCTGTATCTACAATAATATATACCTGACAGGAGCCCGTACAGTCTGTATCTACAATAATATATACCTGACAGGAGCCCGTACAGTCTATATCTACAATAATATATACCTGACAGGAGCCCGTACAGTCTGTATCTACAATAATATATACCTGACAGGAGCCTGTACAGTCTATATCTACAATAATATATACCTGACAGGAGCCCGTACAGTCTATATCTACAATAATATATACCTGACAGGGGCCCGTACAGTCTATATCTACAATAATATATACCTGACAGGAGCCCGTACAGTCTATATCTACAATAATATATACCTGACAGGAGCCCGTACAGTCTGTATCTACAATAATATATACCTGACAGGAGTCCGTACAGTCTGTATATACAATAATATATACATGACAGGAGCCCATACAGTCTATATCTACAATAATATATACCTGACAGGAGTCCGTACAGTCTGTATATACAATAATATATACCTGACAGGAGTCCGTACAGTCTGTATATACAATAATATATGCCTGACAGGAGCCCGTACAGTCTATATCTACAATAATATATACCTGACAGGAGCCTGTACAGTCTATATCTACAATAATATATACCTGACAGGAGTCCGTACAGTCTATATCTACAATAATATATACCTGACAGGAGCCCGTACAGTCTGTATATACAATAATATATGCCTGACAGGAGCCCGTACAGTCTATATCTACAATAATATATACCTGAAAGGAGCCCGTACAGTCTGTATCTACAATAATATATACCTGACAGGAGCCCGTACAGTCTATATCTACAATAATATATACCTGACAGGAGCCCGTACAGTCTGTATCTACAATAATATATACCTGACAGGAGTCCGTACAGTCTGTATATACAATAATATATGCCTGACAGGAGCCCGTACAGTCTATATCTACAATAATATATACCTGACAGGAGTCCGTACAGTCTATATCTACAATAATATATACCTGACAGGAGCCTGTACAGTCTATATCTACAATAATATATACCTGACAGGAGTCTGTACAGTCTGTATCTACAATAATATATACCTGACAGGAGCCCATACAGTCTGTATATACAATAATATATGCCTGACAGGAGCCCGTACAGTCTATATCTACAATAATATATACCTGACAGGAGCCCGTACAGTCTATATCTACAATAATATATACCTGACAGGAGCCCGTACAGTCTATATCTACAATAATATATACCTGACAGGAGAACGTACAGTCTATATCTACAATAATATATACCTGACAGGGGCCCATACAGTCTATATCTACAATAATATATACCTGACAGGAGCCCATACAGTCTATATCTACAATAATATATACCTGACAGGAGCCCGTACAGTCTGTATCTACAATAATATATACCTGACAGGAGCCCGTACAGTCTGTATCTACAATAATATATACCTGACAGGAGCCCGTACAGTCTATATCTACAATAATATATACCTGACAGGAGCCTGTACAGTCTATATCTACAATAATATATACCTGACAGGAGCCCGTACAGTCTATATCTACAATAATATATGCCTGACAGGGGCCCGTACAGTCTGTATCTACAATAATATATACCTGACAGGAGCCCGTGCAGTCTGTATCTACAATAATATATACCTGACAGGAGCCCGTACAGTCTGTATCTACAATAATATATACCTGACAGGAGCCCGTACAGTCTGTATCTACAATAATATATGCCTGACAGGAGCCCGTACAGTCTGTATCTACAATAATATATACCTGACAGGAGCCCGTACAGTCTATATCTACAATAATATATACCTGACAGGAGCCCGTACAGTCTATATCTACAATAATATATACCTGACAGGAGCCCATACAGTCTATATCTACAATAATATATACCTGACAGGGGCCTGTACAGTCTGTATCTACAATAATATATACCTGACAGGAGCCCGTACAGTCTGTATCTACAATAATATATACCTGACAGGAGCCCGTACAGTCTGTATCTACAATAATATATACCTGACAGGAGCCCGTACAGTCTGTATCTACAATAATATATACCTGACAGGAGCCCGTACAGTCTGTATCTACAATAATATATACCTGACAGGAGCCCGTACAGTCTGTATCTACAATAATATATATCTGACAGGAGCCCGTACAGTCTATATCTACAATAATATATACCTGACAGGAGCCCGTACAGTCTATATCTACAATAATATATACCTGACAGGAGCCCGTACAGTCTGTATCTACAATAATATATACCTGACAGGAGCCCGTACAGTCTATATCTACAATAATATATACCTGACAGGAGCCCGTACAGTCTATATCTACAATAATATATACCTGACAGGAGCCCGTACAGTCTGTATCTACAATAATATATACCTGACAGGAGCCCGTACAGTCTATATCTACAATAATATATATCTGACAGGAGCCCGTACAGTCTGTATCTACAATAATATATACCTGACAGGAGCCCGTACAGTCTATATCTACAATAATATATACCTGACAGGAGTCTGTACAGTCTGTATCTACAATAATATATACCTGACAGGAGCCTGTACAGTCTATATCTACAATAATATATACCTGACAGGAGCCCGTACAGTCTGTATCTACAATAATATATACCTGACAGGAGCCCGTACAGTCTATATCTACAATAATATATACCTGACAGGAGCCCGTACAGTCTGTATCTACAATTATATATACCTGACAGGAGTCCGTACAGTCTATATCTACAATAATATATACCTGACAGGAGCACGTACAGTCTGTATCTACAATAATATATACCTGACAGGAGCCCGTACAGTCTGTATCTACAATAATATATACCTGACAGGAGCCCGTACAGTCTGTATCTACAATAATATATACCTGACAGGAGCCCGTACAGTCTATATCTACAATAATATATACCTGACAGGAGCCCATACAGTCTGTATCTACAATAATATATACCTGACAGGAGCCCGTACAGTCTGTATCTACAATAATATATACCTGACAGGAGCCCGTACAGTCTGTATCTACAATAATATATACCTGACAGGAGCCCGTACAGTCTATATCTACAATAATATATACCTGACAGGAGTCCGTACAGTCTATATCTACAATAATATATACCTGACAGGAGCCCATACAGTCTGTATCTACAGTAATATATACCTGACAGGAGCCTGTACAGTCTGTATCTACAATTATATATACCTGACAGGAGCCCGTACAGTCTGTATCTACAATAATATATACCTGACAGGAGCCTGTACAGTCTATATCTACAATAATATATACCTGACAGGAGCCTGTACAGTCTGTATCTACAATAATATATACCTGACAGGAGCCCGTACAGTCTATATCTACAATAATATATACCTGACAGGAGCCCGTACAGTCTATATCTACAATAATATATACCTGACAGGAGCCTGTACAGTCTGTATCTACAATAATATATACCTGACAGGAGTCTGTACAGTCTGTATCTACAATAATATATACCTGACAGGAGTCCGTACAGTCTATATCTACAATAATATATACCTGACAGGAGCCTGTACAGTCTATATCTACAATAATATATACCTGACAGGAGCCCGTACAGTCTATATCTACAATAATATATACCTGACAGGAGCCCGTACAGTCTGTATCTACAATAATATATACCTGACAGGAGCCCGTACAGTCTGTATCTACAATAATATATACCTGACAGGAGCCCGTACAGTCTATATCTACAATAATATATACCTGACAGGAGCCCGTACAGTCTATATCTACAATAATATATACCTGACAGGGGCCCGTACAGTCTATATCTACAATAATATATACCTGACAGGAGCCCGTACAGTCTATATCTACAATAATATATACCTGACAGGAGCCCGTACAGTCTATATCTACAATAATATATGCCTGACAGGAGCCCGTACAGTCTATATCTACAATAATATATGCCTGAAAGGAGTCTGTACAGTCTGTATATACAATAATATATACCTGACAGGAGCCCGTACAGTCTATATCTACAATAATATATACCTGACAGGAGTCTGTACAGTCTGTATCTAGAATGTCATGATTAAGGGAGCTTAGTCTCCAGAAACGCGTTGAGATTCTTACCCATATGGCTTGTGCTGAAGTCTGTATCCTCTATGCTCAATAGTATGTGAATAAAGAAAACTCTTTTTTCCGGATTCGGTGAAGCTGGACATTCTTTTCTTTTTACAGTCTATATCTACAATAATATATACCAGGAAGGAGCCCATACACTCTAGGCTCAACCCCACAGATATGGCTGCTCTGTGCGCACAGGACCTGTGATGAGGTCACAGGGGGAGGAGTCAGGGGTCACGTGGTAGTGATGGGCGGTCCGGCTCTTTTATATACAGTAATACGTTCTCCTCAGTCCTGGTTCCCGCTCTTTCCCTGTACACTGAGGCCTCATTACTCCCCTGTATAAGGCTCTAGTGAAGCAGGACACACTGTGTTTAGTGAAGCGCCCCCACACCGCCGCTGGGCCGAGGGGCACCCGGTACCGGGCCTCTGAGTCTCTGCTCTGGGGTTGTCACGGTGGCTAGACCCAGTCCGTGACCCTGCTGGTCAGTGGGGGACGTCCGGTGATAGAATAGTGAGTGATGGTGTAGTTGTGAAGCGCTGGTCGCAGTAAATAACGAGGACACCAGGTTGCAGTCTCTTTACCTCTTTACTGTAGATCTCTGGATCCTCAGTCCGGAATCCAGATCACCAGGCTGTTCAAGTCCGGCCGGTCCAATGGCACCTCCAGAGTTCCCTTAACAGGTGGAAATCTGTGCCTTCCTTCTAGCGCTAGGTGTTGTGGTCCTTCCCTGCTGTGCTTACGGAAAGTCCCCACAACTGTTGTGTCTGTTTCTTAAGTTCCCTCACAACTCGATTAGATGATCTTCTACTAATCTCCGTCCCTCCCTGATGTTGCGGTCAGGACGGCACCCGTTTGACGGGTAGGCTCGGAGCTCTTCCGGGACCCTAGAGTCGCCCCTCTCCACAAGTTGCCCCCCAGGACTGCATAGGTGATTTAGGTGAGACAGCCCACCTGAGACTGACTGTCCTGCCGTAGGTTCGAAGTATTGCCTGAAGCTGTCTGTAGAAATACTTCCTTCGGCGTTCTGGCCACCGGTTGTTTGCGCCTCAGTAGGATGTTGCCTCGGTCTTACAGCACGACCCCTACTGGTATTCTCCTTCTTGCTTTGATCTCGTTTCTCACTCAGCACAATCTATCTCGCTTCCAATCCCTTCTCGGGCACCGCCGCTATACTGTGCAGGCACGGTCCCTTTACGCTCGCTCAAGTTGCCAAGCCCCTGTCAGGATCCCACCCCTGACAGGGACCCTACTGAATCTTCTCCCGCAACACCCTCCGCCACAAGGTGTTGCCTGGTTTCCATCCAGTCAGCTTTCTGTCTAACTTCCTGCCTGACCCCCAGTTTTACCTGTGTGTGGAGAGTGGCCTAGTAAATAGAACCCTTAGCTCCCCCTGGAGGCCCGGCGGTGAAATGTATTGGTGTCTGTGATACCTGATCAGATGAACTCCTTCAGTGCCATCAGACGTACCATAGCTCCCCTTAGTGGCAGAGCCACAGTACTGCAACGACCAGGACTCTGGGGCGCTGCACTCCCCCCCGGTTAAATCCAGTACTCCGGGACTGGGAAGAAAACAACAATACAGGTTAGCAAAAAGACATACAATTTGTTGAGTGCAATAACAATAAGCATATTTAAACAGAGCTTCCCTTTATGGGAGGTGAGGACACTTGAACGTTACAAACATGGTCAAATATCATAGCAACATGCTATAAGTAACTTTTCTTACCCAACCGGGTATTCTACTCAGTGTAAATTTTTGAACAATAATTTAACATTGCCTTTAAAGGACGCACACTCTAAATTCACTAAAGACCTTCTTATAATCACATTATAAGGCAATTTAACTTTTACATTCTCCTTCTTTAAATCTGCAGGACCGCCTGTCCTAACGGCGCCAGACCTACTGCCTCTCCTTTCTTACAGGACCGCTCCTTTCAGCCCGAGCCTTCTGTCTTTTCAACTACTATACACAGTATAGAACATAACATACTTTCAGTTTAGGAACACTGAGCCATCTTCGTATGGCTCCTAGGAGGACTCACTGACTAACCCCTACGGGTTCACTTTCTGTCCTCTGTAACACATTATTAAACTCTTTCTTTACAATAAACTAGTTTTCTACGGAGGACTCAGGGTTCACCTTCTATCCTCATTTTCTATCAACATTATCAAACATTTTCTTAGAGCATTAACTTCTATCTTTACTTTCTTGCTAACAACTTTGCAGGACACTCTGTCTACCCCAACGGGCCTACTGCACCTTTCTTCTAGCTTTCACACTTTCTTCCAATGAATATTATCAGCATTTCTTTTACAATTAACTAGTTCAATACATATAACTTCTACATGTAAACACTATCATTTTCTTTCAAAGCATCATTATCACTTTACTGTTCTAAGGCAGTATTACTCATAAGTACACAGATGAACATCCCCTTTAAGAGGGGATCAAGTCTTTACGAGGTAGCATATCTTCTCAGGCTACCAGTCCATACTCAGCAAAGGCTCCAGTGCGGTATCTTCGCAAAGAGTCTCTCTTTAAGTAAAACCAGTAGGGTGCACCTTTAAGAAGGTGCAAACTATTTACAAGAAGTTTGTATCATGCACTGTTCATGATGGCGGCAGTTCTTGATAACAGGAAACAAAAAGTAGAAAAACAAACCAAACAATAGGGATCCCGGGTCAACAAAGGGATCCCTTTAAGAGTAACCCAGGTCGGGTTTAAAGTAGCAAAAAGCAGGGAAACAAACAGTTAACTATGTACAGTTTCAGGTTTCCGAGGTTTAGTTGGACGGCTTCCAGGGCTGCACCTGGCACTTAACCCCTCTTGGCCTGGGAAAAGTGAGGTCCAGGGTTACACCCAGTGCTGGACAAACGCCGTTAATCCGTCTTTCATGTACGGTTAAATCATGCGCAGCGATGGAGGTCCGCGCAGCTTGAGTATGGGCATTTGCTGCAGCAGAGGTAGCAGCTGCTGCAAGATCAGTCACTGGAACGGAGTCAGCAGCTTTGGCACTAGCAGTCACTGGAGTGGTGTCGGTCGTCAGGGCAGGGTCGTCCTTCATACCTGCTTCAGATGCGGTTCCTCCGGTGCCGGTCTGCTCCGTCTCCGCTGGGGTCTGGAACGCTGGTTGCGGGGCCTTGTGCTGCGACGCTGTCATCTCTGCTTGCAGCACCTCGCTTTTCGGCAGGGCCTTGCTTTCCAGCTTCGAAGCGCCGGACCTTCTTCCCTGCTCCAGACCAAGCGAGGCTGCCGACAGACGTCTGGTGAGGCTCCCGATGATGGTCTTCCACTCGGCCTCGGTGCTCAGCTGCGTCCGCCGGAGTTGGTCGCCGAGCTCGTCCACTCCGGTCTGCAGGAGGTCAGCGTCAACTGTGGAGGTCTGGCTGCGGTGCCTCTCCGGGTAGCTGGGGGAGTCCTCGGCTCCGACCCCACGCTCCGGCTCCTGCTCCGGGCGGCTGGCCATGGCGTCCTCCATGTCGCTGACTTCTTCTTCCTGGTCCTTTTCCCGCTCTCTCCTTCGTGGGCGGTTCCGTTTTCTCTGTCTCCGCCCTCCATTGAGGATTAGGAGGCGGATCTCTGCTGCTGACGGACACGTCCTCACAGTGCAGAAATATTTAGACTGGGCGGCCATTGTCTTTCGCGCTCTCCAGCTTGTCTACGCCCACTCCACGCCCCTCTTCTTCTCCTGCGCTTCTCCTCAGCACTGCAATGGCGGCGGTTTTGGCGGTAATCCCTGTAGTAATGGCAGCACACAGTCTTTCCAATAAAACACAGTCCAAGCACAATAAATCACAGTTCCAAGGCACACATGACCCGATTCTTCAGGCTTAAGTAGATCCTGTGCGTGACACCAAGATGAAGCGCCCCCACACCGCCGCTGGGCCGAGGGGTACCCGGTACCGGGCCTCTGAGTCTCTGCTCTGGGGTTGTCACGGTGGCTAGACCCGGTCCGTGACCCTGCTGGTCAGTGGGGGACGTCCGGTGATAGAATAGTGAGTGATGGTGTAGTTGTGAAGCGCTGGTCGCAGTAAATAACGAGGACACCAGGTTGCAGTCTCTTTACCTCTTTACTGTAGATCTCTGGGTCCTCAGTCCGGAATCCAGATCACCAGGCTGCGCAAGTCCGGCCGGTCCAATGGCATCTCCAGAGTTCCCTTAACAGGTGGAAATCTGTGCCTTCCTTCTAGCGCTATGTGTTGTGGTCCTTCCCTGCTGTGCTTACGGAAAGTCCCCACAACTGTTGTGTCTGTTTCTTAAGTTCCCTCACAACTCGATTAGATGATCTTCTACTAATCTCCGTCCCTCCCTGATGTTGCGGTCAGGACGGCACCCGTTTGACGGGTAGGCTCGGAGCTCTTCCGGGACCCTAGTGTCGCCCCTCTCCACAAGTTGCCCCCCAAGACTGCATAGGTGATTTAGGTGAGACAGCCCACCTGAGACTGACTGTCCTGCCGTAGGTTCGAAGTATTGCCTGAAGCTGTCTGTAGAAATACTTCCTTCGGCGTTCCGGCCACCGGTTGTTTGTGCCTCAGTAGGATGTTGCCTCGGTCTTACAGCACGACCCCTACTGGTATTCTCCTTCTTGCTTTGATCTCGTTTCTCACTCAGCACAATCTATCTCGCTTCCAATCCCTTCTCGGGCACCGCCGCTATACTGTGCAGGCACGGTCCCTTTACGCTCGCTCAAGTTGCCAAGCCCCTGTCAGGATCCCACCCCTGACAGGGACCCTACTGAATCTTCTCCCGCAACACCCTCCGCCACAAGGTGTTGCCTGGTTCCCATCCTGTCAGCTTTCTGTCTAACTTCCTGCCTGACCCCCAGTTTTACCTGTGTGTGGAGAGTGGCCTAGTAAATAGAACCCTTAGCTCCCCCTGGAGGCCCGGCGGTGAAATGTATTGGTGTCTGTGATACCTGATCAGATGAACTCCTTCAGTGCCATCAGACGTACCATAGCTCCCCTTAGTGGCGGAGCCACAGTACTGCAACGACCAGGACTCTGGGGCGCTGCATTAGCATTGCTGTTTCCTCAGATTGTCGGCTCCTGTGAACAGGCCCCTGCTCCTCGGCTGTAGTCCTCACCTGTATTACTGTGTAATATTTGCCGTTCTTTGTACACGTCCTTTCTGAATTAGTAAGTGCTGTGCTATATGTTGGCGCTGTATAAGATTGTATTAAAGATTGGAAAAATAAAGGCTGCAAGCACTGTGCTAACACACACACTGTACAAACACGCACACTGTACACACACTGTATACACACACACACTGTATACACACACACACTGTACAAACACACGCACACTGTACACACACTATATACACACACACACTGTACACACACACTGTACACACACCAAAATATGTAAGCAAAGCATACGGAATAGTAAACTCAGTTTATTTCAACACAACCGGTGACAACTGGACGCACACGCAGGACCCATCCGTCAGAGACGAAAACGGATCTATATAATGATTGGAGCTGTACTAGATCTCGCCATGGCCACAGGTTTTTTCTAAAATCTACTATATAATTCATACCTCCCAACTTTCAAGGAAGGGAAAGAGGGACAAAGTCAGCGGCGTGCGTAGCGGCATAGTGTACAATGGCCACACACGATGCTCCATACTGTACAATGGCCACACACGACGCTCCATAGTGTACAATGGCCACACACGACGCTCCATACTGTACAATGGCCACACACGACGCTCCATACTGTACAATGGCCACACACGACGCTCCATAGTGTACAATGGCCACACACGACGCTCCATACTGTACAATGGCCACACACGACGCTCCATACTGTACAATGGCCACACACGACGCTCCATACTGTACAGTGGCCACACACGACGCTCCATACTGTACAGTGGCCACACACGACGCTCCATACTGTACAATGGCCACACACGACGCTCCATACTGTACAATGGCCACACAAGACGCTCCATACTGTACAGTGGCCACACACGATGCTCCATAGTGTACAATGGCCACACACGACGCTCCATACTGTACAATGGTCACACACGACGCTCCATACTGTACAATGGTCACACACGACGCTCCATGGTGTACAATGGCCACACACGACGCTCCATACTGTACAGTGGCCACACACGACGCTCCATACTGTACAATGGCCACACACGATGCTCTATACTGTACAATGGCCACACACGACGCTCTATACTGTACAATGGCCACACACGACGCTCTATACTGTACAATGGCCACACATGACGCTCCATACTGTACAATGGCCACACACGACACTCCATAGTGTACAATGGCCACACACGACGCTCCATAGTGTACAATGGCCACACACGACGCTCTATAGTGTACAATGGCCACACACGACGCTCCATACTGTACAATGGCCACACACGACGCTCCATACTGTACAATGGCCACACACGACGCTCCATACTGTACAATGGCCACACACGACGCTCCATAGTGTACAATGGTCACACACGACGCTCCATACTGTACAATGGCCACACACGACGCTCCATACTGTACAGTGGCCACACACGACGCTCCATACTGTACAATGGCCACACACGACGCTCCATACTGTACAGTGGCCACACAAGACGCTCCATACTGTACAATGGCCACACACGACGCTCCATACTGTACAATGGCCACACACGACGCTCCATACTGTACAATGGTCACACACGATGCTCCATACTGTACAATGGCCACACACGACGCTCCATAGTGTACAATGGCCACACACCACGCTCCATACTGTACAGTGGCCACACACGACGCTCCATACTGTACAGTGGCCACACACGACGCTCCATACTGTACAATGGCCACACACGACGCTCCTTACTGTACAATGGCCACACACGACGCTCCATACTGTACAATGGCCACACACGACGCTCCATACTGTACAGTGGCCACACACGACGCTCCATACTGTACAGTGGCCACACACGACGCTCCATACTGTACAGTGGCCACACACGACGCTCCATACTGTACAGTGGCCACACAAGATGCTCCATACTGTACAGTGGCCACACACGACGCTCCATACTGTATATTGGCCACACACGACGCTCCATACTGTACAATGGCCACACACGACGCTCCATACTGTACAATGGCCACACAAGACGCTCCATACTATACAATGGCCACACACGACGCTCCATACTGTACAATGGCCATTGGCCACACAACGCTCAATACTGTATAATGGCCACACACGACGCTCCATACTGTACAATGGCCATTGGCCACATTATGCTCCATACTGTATAATGGCCCCACATGATGCTGCGTACAGTATACTTGCCCCACGTGATGGTCCATACAGTATAATGGCGCCACATAATGCTCTGTACAGTATAATAGCCCCACACGATGCTGGGTATAGTATAATGGCCACACATAATGCTGGGTACAGTATAATGGCCCCACACAATGCTGGGTGCAGTATAATGGCCACACATGGTTACCCCACCCCCATTATTGCCTTCTCCATCACTACACACAGACATCTTTCACCGTGCTCCCTCGCAGCAGCCGGCAGCTTCCACTCCCACGGCGCTGAATGGTGTCATCCAGCTGTGCCGCTGACTGCTCACGTCGCTGCAGCTGTGATACGCCACTGATAAAGACCTCCGTGTCTCCTGTGCCAGTCAGTGTCAGAGCGAGGAGCAATATCTGCTCCGATCTGACACAGCCAGCGTCCGCTCCGTACACCTCGTACACATGCGACTCTGCTCCATACACCTTGTACATACACGACTCTGCTCCATACACCTTGCACATGCGGCTCCGCTCCGTACACACACGGCTCCGCTCCGTACACCTCATACACACACGGCTGTCATGATTCTCAATGGCGAGAGAACATAGCCCAGCATATATGAGAACTAGCTCTTGGAAGATGGAAACTATACTGACCATGAACTAAACCTGCCGCACAACTAGAAGTGGCCGGGTAGCATGCCTACGTTTTTTAACCCTAGATGCCCAGCGCCAGCCGGAGAACTACCTAATCCTAGCAGAGGAAAAGACAGTCCTGGCTCACCTCTAGAGAAATTTTCCCAAAAGGCAGACAGAGGCCCCCACATATATTGGCGGTGATTTTAGATGAAATGACAAAACGTAGTATGAAAAAATAGGTTTAGCAAAATCGAGGTCCGCTTTCTAGATAGCAGGAAGACAGAAAGGACACTTTCATGGTCAGCAGAAAACCCTATCAAAACACCATCCAGAAATTCCTTTAAGACTCTAGCATTAACTCATAACACCAGAGTGGCAATTTCCGATCACAAGAGCTTTCCAGACACAGTAACGAAACAGCAGCTGTGAACAGGAACAAAATGCAAAAACACACAAGGACAAAAGTCCAACTTAGCTGGGAGTTGTCTAGTAGCAGGAACAAGCACAGAAGGCTTCTGATTACATTGTTGACCGGCAAGAAACTGACAGAGGAGCAAGGTTATATAGCGACTCCCACATCCTGATAGGAGCAGGTGAACAGAGGGGATGATGCACACAAGTTCAATTCCACAAGTGGCCACCGGGGGAGCCCAGAATCCAATTTCACAACAGTACCCCCCCCTCAAGGAGGGGGCACCGAACCCTCACCAGAACCACCAGGGCGATCAGGATGAGCCCTATGAAAGGCACGGACAAGATCGGAGGCATGAACATCAGAGGCAGTGACCCAAGAATTATCCTCCTGACCGTATCCCTTCCATTTGACCAGATACTGGAGTCTCCGTCTGGAAACACGAGAGTCCAAGATCTTTTCCACAACGTACTCCAACTCACCCTCAACCAACACCGGAGCAGGAGGCTCAACGGAAGGCACAACCGGTACCTCATACCTGCGCAACAATGACCGATGAAAAACATTATGAATCGAAAAGGATGCAGGGAGGTCCAAACGGAAGGACACAGGGTTAAGAATCTCCAATATCTTGTACGGGCCGATGAACCGAGGCTTAAACTTAGGAGAAGAAACCCTCATAGGGACAAAACGAGAAGACAACCACACCAAGTCCCCAACACAAAGCCGAGGACCCACACGACGACGGCGGTTGGCAAAAAGCTGAGTCTTCTCCTGGGACAACTTCAAATTGTCCACCACCTGCCCCCAAATCTGATGCAACCTCTCCACCACAGCATCCACTCCAGGACAATCCGAAGATTCCACTTGACCGGAGGAAAATCGAGGATGAAACCCCAAATTACAGAAAAACGGGGACACCAAGGTGGCAGAGCTGGCCCGATTATTGAGGGCGAACTCCGCCAAAGGCAAAAAAGCAACCCAATCATCCTGATCCGCAGACACAAAACACCTCAAATATGTCTCCAAGGTCTGATTAGTCCGCTCGGTCTGGCCATTAGTCTGAGGATGGAAAGCAGACGAAAAAGACAAATCTATGCCCATCCTAGCACAGAATGCCCGCCAAAATCTAGACACGAATTGGGTCCCTCTGTCAGAAACGATATTCTCAGGAATACCATGCAAACGAACAACATTTTGAAAAAACAGAGGAACCAACTCGGAAGAATAAGGCAACTTAGGCAAGGGAACCAGATGGACCATCTTAGAGAAACGGTCACACACCACCCAGATGACAGACATCTTCTGAGAAACAGGCAGATCCGAAATAAAATCCATCGAGATGTGCGTCCAAGGCCTCTTCGGGATAGGCAAGGGCAACAACAATCCACTAGCCCGAGAACAACAAGGCTTGGCCCGAGCACAAACGTCACAAGACTGCACAAAGCCTCGCACATCTCGTGACAGGGAAGGCCACCAGAAGGACCTTGCCACCAAATCCCTGGTACCAAAGATTCCAGGATGACCTGCCAACGCAGAAGAATGAACCTCAGAGATGACTCTACTGGTCCAATCATCAGGAACAAACAGTCTACCAGGTGGGCAACGATCAGGTCTATCCGCCTGAAACTCCTGCAAGGCCCGCCGCAGGTCTGGAGAAACGGCAGACAATATCACTCCATCTTTAAGGATACCTGTGGGCTCAGAATTACCAGGGGAGTCAGGCTCAAAACTCCTAGAAAGGGCATCCGCCTTAACATTCTTAGAACCCGGTAGGTACGACACCACAAAATTAAACCGAGAGAAAAACAACGACCAGCGCGCCTGTCTAGGATTCAGGCGCCTGGCAGACTCAAGGTAAATTAAATTTTTGTGGTCAGTCAATACCACCACCTGATGTCTGGCCCCCTCAAGCCAGTGACGCCACTCCTCAAAAGCCCACTTCATGGCCAAAAGCTCCCGATTCCCAATATCATAATTCCGCTCGGCGGGCGAAAATTTACGGGAAAAAAAAGCACAAGGTCTCATCACGGAGCAGTCGGAACTTCTCTGCGACAACACCGCCCCAGCTCCGATTTCAGAAGCGTCGACCTCAACCTGAAAAGGAAGAGCAACATCAGGCTGACGCAACACTGGGGCGGAAGAAAAGCAGCGCTTGAGCTCCCGAAAGGCCTCCACAGCATCAGGGGACCAATCAGCAACATCAGCACCCTTCTTAGTCAAATCAGTCAATGGTTTTACAACATCAGAAAAACCAGCAATAAATCGACGATAAAAGTTAGCAAAGCCCAAAAATTTCTGAAGACTCTTAAGAGAAGAGGGTTGCGTCCAATCACCAATAGCCTGAACCTTGACAGGATCCATCTCGATGGAAGAGGGGGAAAAAATGTATCCCAAGAAAGAAATCTTTTGAACCCCAAAAACACACTTAGAACCCTTCACACACAAGGAATTAGACCGCAAAACCTGAAAAACCCTCCTGACCTGCTGGACATGAGAGTCCCAGTCATCCGAAAAAATCAGAATATCATCCAGATACACAATCATAAATTTATCCAAATAATCGCGGAAAATGTCATGCATTAAGGACTGGAAGACTGAAGGGGCATTTGAAAGACCAAAAGGCATCACCAAATACTCAAAATGGCCCTCGGGCGTATTAAATGCGGTTTTCCACTCATCCCCCTGCTTGATTCGCACCAAATTATACGCCCCACGGAGATCAATCTTAGAGAACCACTTGGCCCCCTTTATACGAGCAAACAAATCAGTAAGCAGTGGTAACGGATATTGATATTTAACCGTGATTTTATTCAAAAGTCGATAATCAATACACGGCCTCAAAGAGCCGTCTTTCTTAGACACAAAGAAAAAACCGGCTCCTAAGGGAGATGACGAAGGACGAATATGTCCCTTTTCCAAGGACTCCTTTATATATTCTCGCATAGCAGCGTGTTCAGGCACAGACAGATTAAATAAACGACCCTTAGGGTATTTACTACCCGGAATCAAGTCTATGGCACAATCGCACTCCCGGTGCGGAGGTAGTGAACCAACCTTGGTTTCTTCAAAAACGTCACGAAAGTCAGACAAGAATTCAGGAATCTCAGAGGGAATAGATGATGAAATGGAAACCAAAGGTACGTCCCCATGAGTTCCTTTACATCCCCAGCTTAACACAGACATAGCTCTCCAGTCGAGGACTGGGTTATGAGATTGCAGCCATGGCAATCCCAGCACCAAAACATCATGTAGATTATACAGCACCAGAAAGCGAATAACCTCCTGGTGATCCGGATTAACACGCATAGTCACTTGTGTCCAGTATTGTGGTTTATTACTAGCCAATGGGGTGGAGTCAATCCCTTTCAGAGGTATCGGAGCCTCCAGTGGCTCCAAATCATACCCACAGCGTTTGGCAAAGGACCAATCCATAAGACTCAAAGCAGCGCCAGAGTCGACATAGGCGTCCGCGGTAATAGATGACAAAGAACAAATCAGGGTCACAGATAGAATAAACTTAGACTGTAAAGTGCTAATTGAAACAGACTTGTCAGGCTTCTTAGTACGCTTAAAGCATGCTGATATAACATGAGTTGAATCACCACAATAGAAGCACAACCCATTTTTTCGTCTAAAATTCTGCCGCTCGCTTCTGGACAGAATTCTATCACATTGCATATTTTCTGGCGTTTTCTCAGTAGACACCGCCAAATGGTGCACAGGTTTGCGCTCCCGCAGACGCCTATCGATCTGAATAGCCATCGTCATGGACTCATTCAGACTCGCAGGCACAGGGAACCCCACCATAACATCCTTAATGGCATCAGAGAGACCTTCTCTGAAAATCGCCGCCAGGGCGCACTCATTCCACTGAGTAAGCACAGACCATTTGCGGAATTTTTGGCAGTATATTTCAGCTTCATCTTGCCCCTGAGACAAGGACATCAAGGCCTTTTCCGCCTGAAGCTCTAAATGAGGTTCCTCATAAAGCAACCCCAAGGCCAGAAAAAACGCATCCACATTGAGCAACGCAGGATCCCCTGGTGCCAATGCAAAAGCCCAGTCTTGAGGGTCGCCCCGGAGCAAGGAAATTACAATCCTGACCTGCTGTGCAGGGTCTCCGGCAGAGCGAGACTTCAGGGACAAAAACAATTTGCAATTATTTTTAAAATTTTGAAAGTGAGATCTATTCCCCGAGAAGAATTCAGGCAAAGGAATTCTAGGCTCAGACATAGGTGCATGAACAACAAAATCTTGCAAATTTTGTACCTTTGTGGCGAGATTATTCAAACCTGTAGCTACACTCTGAAGATCCATTTGAAACAGGTGAACACAGAGCCATTCAAGGATTAGAAGGAGAGAAAGAGAGGAAGGCTGCAGTATAGGCAGACTAGCAAGTGATTCAATTAAGAGCACACTCAGAACTAGAGGAAAAAAAAAAAAAAAAAAAATTGTAGCAGACTTCTTTTTTCTCTCCTTTCTCAGCCAGAAATTTAACCCTTTTTTGGGCCGGTCAAACTGTCATGATTCTCAATGGCGAGAGAACATAGCCCAGCATATATGAGAACTAGCTCTTGGAAGATGGAAACTATACTGACCATGAACTAAACCTGCCGCACAACTAGAAGTGGCCGGGTAGCATGCCTACGTTTTTTAACCCTAGATGCCCAGCGCCAGCCGGAGAACTACCTAATCCTAGCAGAGGAAAAGACAGTCCTGGCTCACCTCTAGAGAAATTTTCCCAAAAGGCAGACAGAGGCCCCCACATATATTGGCGGTGATTTTAGATGAAATGACAAAACGTAGTATGAAAATAGGTTTAGCAAAATCGAGGTCCGCTTTCTAGATAGCAGGAAGACAGAAAGGACACTTTCATGGTCAGCAGAAAACCCTATCAAAACACCATCCAGAAATTCCTTTAAGACTCTAGCATTAACTCATAACACCAGAGTGGCAATTTCCGATCACAAGAGCTTTCCAGACACAGTAACGAAACAGCAGCTGTGAACAGGAACAAAATGCAAAAACACACAAGGACAAAAGTCCAACTTAGCTGGGAGTTGTCTAGTAGCAGGAACAAGCACAGAAGGCTTCTGATTACATTGTTGACCGGCAAGAAACTGACAGAGGAGCAAGGTTATATAGCGACTCCCACATCCTGATAGGAGCAGGTGAACAGAGGGGATGATGCACACAAGTTCAATTCCACAAGTGGCCACCGGGGGAGCCCAGAATCCAATTTCACAACACACGGCTCCTCCCCATACACCTTGTACACACACAGCTCCGCTCCATACACCTCGTACACACACGTCTCCGCTTCGTACACCTCATACACACACGGCTCCTCTCCATACACCTCGTACACACACGGCTCCACTCCGTACACCTCGTACACACATGGCTCCACTCCGTACACCTCGTACACACACGGCTCCGCTCCGTACACCTCGTACACACACGACCTCCACTCCGTACACCTCGTACACACACGGCTCCACTCCGTACACCTCGTACACACACGGCTCCGCTCCATACACCTCGTACACACACGTCTCCGCTTCGTACACCTCATACACACACGGCTCCTCTCCATACATCTCGTACACACACGGCTCCACTCCGTACACCTCGTACACACACGGCTCCACTCCGTACACCTCGTACACACATGGCTCTGCTCCATACACGTCATACACACATGACTGCGCTCCATACACCTTGCACATGTGGCTCCGCTCCGTACACCTCGTACACACACAGCTCCGCTCCGTACACCTCATACACACGACTGCGCTCCATACACCTTGTACATGCGGCTCCGCTCCGTACACCTCGTACACACACGGCTCCGCTCCGTACACCTCGTACACACACGGCTCTGCTCCATACACCTTGCACATGCGGCTCCGCTACGTACACCTCATACACACACGGCTCCTCCCCATACACCTCGTACACACACGGCTCTACTCCGTACACACATGGCTCCGCTCCATACACCTTATACACACATGGCTCCGCTCCGTACACCTCGTACACACACACGGCTCCGCTCCATACACCTCGTACACACACGGCTCCGCTCCATACACCTTGTACACACACGGCTCTGCTACATCCACACTGTAAACACCTCCTGACCTCACACATGCTTACCTTCCAGCGTCATGACAACCAGCAGAGTCCTGTACACGGAGGTCCTCCCGATCATGTGACCCCATGACTCCTCGCATCCTGTGCCTTCATCACAGGTCCTGAGCCTGTGTGCACAGAGCAGCCAATATGCTGCAGTTCTCTGCGGGCGGGTGCAGGGGCTCAGGGACTGGGTGATATGTACACCTCCCAACCAGTGCGGGACAACTAATGTCCCTCCCGGGATCCCGGGGCTGACTGTCAAAATCAGGTTGGGTTGGGACGGTTGGGAGGTATGTATAATTGTCTAACGGTTACTTCCGTCTTTCTGTCCTTCTGTCACAGATATTCATTGGTCGCGGCCTCTTTCTGTCATGGAATCCAAGTCGCTGATTGGTTGCGGCAAAACACCCATGACCATTGCCACGACCAATCAGCGACGGCCACAGTCCGGTGGCAACATGGCCGCTCCTTCCTCCCTGCAGTCAGTGCCCGCTCCATACTCCTCTCCAGTCAGCGCTCACAAAGGGTTAATGGCAGCGCTAACGGAGCGCGTTATGCCGCAGTGTAACACACTCCGTGAACTGTTGTGAATTGGATTATTTGGCTCCCTCTTGTGGTCACTAGCGACATGACACTTTGAGTTTCTTTCCCCAGCTTGGTACCCACCTGGCTCGTTAGTCCAGGGGTGTTGCTATTTAAGCTTCCTGGATTTTCAGTCTGGTGCCTGGCATCGTTGTAATCAGTTCCTTTCTGTTTGCTCCTGTCTGCTGGTCCTGGTTCTTGCAAAATAAGCTAAGTCCTGCTTCCTTGTTTTTTGGTTATTTGCATTGCTCTTATTTTTTGTCCAGCTTGCACTAAATGTGATTCCTGATTTTGCTGGAAGCAAAAGGAAGGATATTCTCCCCCCGGGCCGTTAGACGGTTCGGGGGTTCTTGAATATTCAGCGTGGAAATTTTGATAGGGTTTTTGCTGACCGTATACAGTGGGGCAAAAAAGTATTTAGTCAGTCAGCAATAGTGCAAGTTCCACCACTTAAAAAGATGAGAGGCGTCTGTAATTTACATCATAGGTAGACCTCAACTATGGGAGACAAACTGAGAAAAAAAAATCCAGAAAATCACATTGTCTGTTTTTTTATCATTTTATTTGCATTTTATGGTGGAAAATAAGTATTTGGTCAGAAACAAACAATCAAGATTTCTGGCTCTCACAGACCTGTAACTTCTTCTTTAAGAGGCTCCTCTTTCCTCCACTTATTACCTGTAGTAATGGCACCTGTTTAAACTTGTTATCAGTATAAAAAGACACCTGTGCACACCCTCAAACAGTCTGACTCCAAACTCCACTATGGTGAAGACCAAAGAGCTGTCAAAGGACACCAGAAACAAAATTGTAGCCCTGCACCAGGCTGGGAAGACTAAATCTGCAATAGCCAACCAGCTTGGAGTGAAGAAATCAACAGTGGGAGCAATAAATAGAAAATGGAAGACATACAAGACCACTGATAATCTCCCTCGATCTGGGGCTCCACGCAAAATCCCACCCCGTGGGGTCAGAATGATCACAAGAACGGTGAGCAAAAATCCCAGAACCACGCGGGGGGACCTAGTGAATGAACTGCAGAGAGCTGGGACCAATGTAACAAGGCCTACCATAAGTAACACACTACGCCACCATGGACTCAGATCCTGCAGTGCCAGACGTGTCCCACTGCTTAAGCCAGTACATGTCCGGGCCCATCTGAAGTTTGCTAGAGAGCATTTGGATGATCCAGAGGAGTTTTGGGAGAATGTCCTATGGTCTGATGAAACCAAACTGGAACTGTTTGGTAGAAACACAACTTGTCGTGTTTGGAGGAAAAAGAATACTGAGTTGCATCCATCAAACACCATACCTACTGTAAAGCATGGTGGTGGAAACATCATGTTTTGGGGCTGTTTCTCTGCAAAGGGGCCAGGACGACTGATCCGGGTACATGAAAGAATGAATGGGGCCATGTATCGTGAGATTTTGAGTGCAAACCTCCTTCCATCAGCAAGGGCATTGAAGTTGAAACGTGGCTGGGTCTTTCAACATGACAATGATCCAAAGCACACCGCCAGGGCAACGAAGGAGTGGCTTCATAAGAAGCATTTCAAGGTCCTGGAGTGGCCTAGCCAGTCTCCAGATCTCAACTCTATAGAAAACCTTTGGAGGGAGTTGAAAGTCCGTGTTGCCAAGCGAAAAGCCAAAAACATTACTGCTCTAGAGGAGATCTGCATGGAGGAATGGGCCAAAATACCAACAACAGTGTGTGGCAACCTTGTGAAGACTTACAGAAAACGTTTGACCTCTGTCATTGCCAACAAAGGATATTTTACAAAGTATTGAGATGAAATTTTGTTTCTGACCAAATACTTATTTTCCACCATAAAATGCAAATAAAATGATAAAAAAACAGACAATGTGATTTTCTGGATTTTTTTTCTCAGTTTGTCTCCCATAGTTGAGGTCTACCTATGATGTAAATTACAGATGCCTCTCATCTTTTTAAGTGGTGGAACTTGCACTATTGCTGACTGACTAAATACTTTTTTGCCCCACTGTAAGTCATCTTACTATATTCTGCTATTAGTCAGTGGGCCTCTCTTTGCTAAAAACCTAGTTCATTCTTACGTTTGTCTTTTCTTCTTACCTCACCGTTATTATTTGTTGGGGGCTTGTATCCAACTTTTGGGGTCTTTTCTCTGGAGGCAAGAAAGGTCTATCTTTTCCCTTCTAGGGTTAGTTAGTTCTCCGGCTGGCGCGAGACGTCTAGGACCAACGTAGGTACGTTCCCCGGCTGCTGCTATTTGTGGTGCTAGGATCAGGTATACGGTCAGCCTAGTTACCACTGCCCTATGAGCTGGTTTTTGTGTTTGCAGACTTGGTAATAACTTCTGAGACCCTCTGCCATTGGGGTCATAACAGTATGCCAGGCCGAAGGTGAATGTTTAATGCATTGCAGAAGTGGGATAATAAGAAAGGAAATTCTGAGGTTTTTTTTTCCTCTTTCTTCCTCCCCTTTACCTCTGAGTGGCTTGAGCTTGCTGCAGACATGAATGTCCAGACTTTGATTACTAGTGTGGATCAGCTTGCTGCTCGTGTGCAGGGCATTCAAGATTTTGTTACCAGTAGTCCTATGTCTGAACCTAAAATACCTATTCCTGAACTGTTCTCTGGAGACCGATTTAAGTTTAGGAATTTCAGGAATAATTGTAAATTGTTTCTATCTCTGAGACCCCGTTCGTCTGGAGACTTAGCTCAGCAAGTTAAAATTGTTATCTCTTTCTTGCGGGGCGACCCTCAGGATTGGGCCTTCTCGTTAGCGCCAGGAGATCCGGCATTGGCGAATATTGATGCGTTTTTTCTGGCGCTCGGGTTGCTTTACGAGGAACCCAATCTTGAAATTCAGGCAGAAAAAGCCTTGCTGGCTATCTCTCAGGGCCAGGATGAAGCTGAAGTGTATTGCCAAAAATTTCGGAAATGGTCCATGCTTACTCAGTGGAATGAGTGTGCTCTGGCCGCAAATTTCAGAAATGGCCTTTCTGAAGCCATTAAGAATGTGATGGTGGGTTTCTCCATTCCTACAAGTCTGAATGATTCCATGGCGCTGGCTATTCAAATTGACCGGCATTTGCGGGAGCGCAAAGCCGCTAATCCTCTGGTGGTGTTGTCCGAACAAACACCTGATTTAATGCAATGTGGTAGAATTCAGACTAGAAATGAACGGAAAAATCATAGACGTCAGAATGGGTTGTGTTTTTACTGTGGTGATTCTACACATGTTATATCAGCATGCTCTAAACGCCTAACAAGGGTTGTTAGTCCTGTCGCCATTGGTAATTTGCAACCTAAATTTATTTTGTCTGTGACTTTAATTTGCTCATTGTCTTCCTACCCTGTTATGGCGTTTGTGGATTCAGGTACTGCCCTGAGTCTTATGGATCTGTCATTTGCCAAGCGCTGTGGTTTTGTTCTTGAGCCGTTGGTAAATCCTATCCCTCTTAGAGGTATTGATGCTACGCCATTGGCGGAAAATAAGCCGCAGTTTTGGACACAGGTAACCATGTGCATGACTCCTGAACATCGAGAGGTGATTCGTTTTCTTGTTCTGCATAAAATGCATGATTTGGTCGTTTTGGGTCTGCCATGGTTACAGACCCATAATCCAGTCTTGGATTGGAAGGCAATGTCTGTGTCAAGTTGGGGCTGTCAGGGAATTCATGGTGATTCCCCGCCGGTGTCTATTGCTTCCTCTACTCCTTCGGAAGTTCCTGAGTATTTGTCTGATTATCAGGATGTATTCAGTGAGTCCAGATCCAGTGCTCTGCCTCCTCATAGGGACTGTGACTGCGCCATAGATTTGATTCCAGGTAGTACATTTCCTAAGGGAAGATTATTTAATCTGTCTGTACCTGAGCATACCGCAATGCGTTCGTATATCAAGGAGTCTCTGGAGAAGGGGCATATCCATCCATCCTCTTCCCCTCTTGGTGCGGGATTCTTTTTTGTGGCCAAGAAGGACGGATCTTTGAGACCTTGTATAGACTATCGGCTTCTGAATAAAATCACTGTTAAATTTCAGTATCCTTTGCCTCTGTTGTCGGACTTGTTTGCCCGGATTAAGGGTGCCAAGTGGTTCACCAAGATAGATCTTCGTGGTGCGTACACATTAAGCAAGGAGATGAATGGAAAACTGCATTTAATACGCCCGAAGGTCATTTTGAGTACTTGGTGATGCCTTTTGGGCTCTCTAATGCTCCTTCAGTGTTTTAGTCCTTTATGCATGATATCTTCCGGAAGTATCTGGATAAATTTATGATTGTTTATCTGGATGATATTCTGTTTTTTTCTGATGATTGGGACTCCCATGTAAAGCAGGTCAGGATGGTGTTTCAGGTTTTGCGTGAGAATGCTTTGTTTGTTAAGGGCTCAAAGTGTCTCTTTGGAGTACAGAAGGTTCCCTTTTTGGGTTTTATTTTTTCCCCTTCTGCGGTGGAGATGGACCCAGTTAAGGTCCGAGCTATTCATGATTGGACTCAACCCACGTCAGTTAAGAGTCTTCAGAAGTTCTTGGGTTTTGCTAACTTCTACCGTCGTTTTATCGCTAACTTTTCTAGCGTTGTTAAACCTTTGACGGATATGACCAAGAAAGGTTCTGATGTTGCTAACTGGGCTCCTGCAGCCGTGGAAGCTTTCCAAGAGCTGAAGCGCCGGTTTACTTCGGCACCTGTTTTGTGCCAGCCTGATGTCTCACTTCCCTTTCAGGTTGAAGTGGATGCTTCTGAGATCGGGGCAGGGGCCGTTTTGTCGCAGAGAGGCCCTGGTTGCTCTGTAATGAGACCATGTGCTTTTTTTTCTAGGAAGTTTTCGCCTGCTGAGCGGAATTATGATGTTGGCAATCGGGAGTTGTTGGCCATGAAGTGGGCATTTGAGGAGTGGCGTCATTGGCTCGAGGGTGCTAAGCATCGTGTGGTGGTCTTGACTGATCACAAGAATCTGATGTATCTCGAGTCTGCTAAACGCCTGAATCCTAGACAGGCCCGTTGGTCATTGTTTTTCTCCCGTTTTGACTTTGTGGTCTCGTATTTACCAGGTTCAAAGAATGTGAAGGCTGATGCTCTTTCAAGGAGCTTTGTGCCTGACTCTCCTGGAGTCTCAGAGCCAGCTGGTATTCTTAAAGAGGGAGTAATCTTGTCAGCCATTTCTCCGGATTTGCGACGTGTGTTGCAGAGATTTCAGGCTGGTAGATCTGACTCTTGTCCACCTGACAGACTGTTTGTTCCTGATAAATGGACCAGCAGAGTCATTTCCGAGGTTCATTCCTCGGTGTTGGCAGGGCATCCGGGGATTTTTGGCACCAGAGATTTGGTGGCTAGGTCCTTTTGGTGGCCTTCCTTGTCACGGGATGTGCGGTCATTTGTGCAGTCCTGTGGGACTTGTGCTCGAGCTAAACCTTGCTGTTCTCGTGCCAGCGGGTTGCTCTTGCCCTTGCCTGTCCCGAAGAGGCCTTGGACACACATTTCCATGGATTTCATTTCAGATCTTCCGGTGTCTCAGGGCATGTCTGTCATCTGGGTGATATGTGATCGCTTTTCCAAGATGGTCCATTTGGTGTCTTTGCCTAAGCTGCCTTCCTCTTCCGATCTGGTTCCTTTGTTCTTTCAGAATGTGGTTCGTTTGCACGGCATTCCTGAGAATATCGTGTCTGACAGAGGATCCCAGTTTGTTTCCTGGTTCTGCCGATCCTTTTGTGCTAAGATGGGCATTGATTTGTCGTTTTCGTCTGCCTTTCATCCTCAGACTAATGGCCAAACGGAGCGAACAAATCAGACTCTGGAGGCTTATTTGAGGTGTTTTGTTTCTGCAGATCAGGATGATTGGGTGACCTTCTTGCCATTGGCTGAGTTTGCCCTTAATAATCGGGCTAGTTCCGCTACTTTGGTTTCGCCATTTTTCTGCAACTCTGGTTTTCATCCTCGTTTTTCCTCGGGACATGTTGAGCCCTCTGACTGTCCTGGGGTGGATTCTGTGGTGGATAGGTTGCAGCGGATCTGGAATCATGTGGTGGACAACTTAAAGTTGTCACAGGAGAAGGCTCAGCGTTTTGCCAACTGCCGCCGCGGTGTGGGTCCCCGACTTTGTGTTGGGGATTTGGTGTGGCTGTCTTCTCGGTTTGTTCCTATGAAGGTCTCCTCTCCTAGATTTAAGCCTCGCTTCATTGGTCCTTATAAGATTTTGGAAATCCTTAATCCAGTGTCCTTTCGCTTGGATCTTCCGGTGTCGTTTGCCATTCACAACGTGTTCCATAGGTCTTTGTTGCGGCGCTACGTTGTGCCTGTGGTTCCTTCTGTTGAGCCTCCTGCTCCGGTTTTGGTTGAGGGCGAGTTGGAGTACGTGGTGGAGAAGATCTTGGATTCTCGTCTCTCCAGGCGGAGGCTTCAGTATCTGGTCAAGTGGAAGGGCCATGGTCAGGAGGATAATTCCTGGGTGGTCGCCTCTGATGTTCATGCGGCCGATTTGGTTCGTGCCTTTCACGCTGCTCATCCTGATCGTCCTGGTGGTCTTGGTGAGGGTTCGGTGACCCCTCCTTAAGGGGGGGGTACTGTTGTGAATTGGATTATTTGGCTCCCTCTTGTGGTCACTAGCGACATGACACTTTGAGTTTCTTTCCCCAGCTTGGTACCCACCTGGCTCGTTAGTCCAGGGGTGTTGCTATTTAAGCTTCCTGGATTTTCAGTCTGGTGCCTGGCATCGTTGTAATCAGTTCCTTTCTGTTTGCTCCTGTCTGCTGGTCCTGGTTCTTGCAAAATAAGCTAAGTCCTGCTTCCTTGTTTTTTGGTTATTTGCATTGCTCTTATTTTTTGTCCAGCTTGCACTAAATGTGATTCCTGATTTTGCTGGAAGCTCTAGGGGGCTGATATTCTCCCCCCGGGCCATTAGACGGTTCGGGGGTTCTTGAATATTCAGCGTGGAAATTTTGATAGGGTTTTTGCTGACCGTATAAGTCATCTTACTATATTCTGCTATTAGTCAGTGGGCCTCTCTTTGCTAAAAACCTAGTTCATTCTTACGTTTGTCTTTTCTTCTTACCTCACCGTTATTATTTGTTGGGGGCTTGTATCCAACTTTTGGGGTCTTTTCTCTGGAGGAGAGAAAGGTCTATCTTTTCCCTTCTAGGGTTAGTTAGTTCTCCGGCTGGCGCGAGACGTCTAGAACCAATGTAGGTACGTTCCCCGGCTGCTGCTATTTGTGGTGCTAGGATCAGGTATACGGTCAGCCTAGTTACCACTGCCCTATGAGCTGGTTTTTGTGTTTGCAGACTTGGTAATAACTTCTGAGACCCTCTGCCATTGGGGTCATAACAGTGAACGCTGCTATTAACCCTGTGTGACCAACTTTTTACTATTCATGCTGCCTATGCGGCATCAATAGTAAAGCGATCTAATGTTAAAAATAATTTAAAAAATGAAAAATAGTTATATACTCACCTGGATCCAGAACCGGCCTTTCCCGCTCCTCGCAATGCTCCAGTGAGCGCTCCATGCATTGCGATCTCACAATATGATGACGTAGCAGTATCACGAGACCGCTACGTCATCATCTCGCGAGACCGCAATGCACTCTTGAGACCGGAGCACACGAGCAGCGTCGGTAAACGCTTCCTGGATCCGGGGCCAACGGAAGGTGAGTATATAACTATTTTTTATTTTAATTCTTTTTTTCAACAGGGATATGATGCCCACATTGCTATATACTACGTGGTCTGTGCAATATACTATGTGGGCTGTGCAATATACTACGTGGCCTGTGCAATATACTACGTGGGCTGCGCAATATACTACGTGACTGGGCAATATACTACGTGGGCTGCGCAATATACTACGTGGGCTGGGCAATATACTACGTGGCCTGTGCAATATACTACGTGGGCTGCGCAATATACTACGTGACTGGGCAATATACTACGTGGGCTGTGCAATATACTCCGTGGGCTGCGCTATATACTACGTGGGCTGTGCAATATACTACGTGGGCTGTGCAATATACTATGTGGGCTGTGCAATATACTACGTGGCTGGGCAATATACTACGTGGGCTGTGCAATATACTACGTGGGCTGCGCAATATACTACGTGGGCTGCGCAATATACTACGTGGGCTGCGCAATATACTACGTGGGCTGGGCAATATACTACGTGGCTGGGCAATATACTACATGGGCTGGGCAATATACTACGTGGTCTGTGCAATATACTACATGGTCTGTGCAATATACTACGTGGGCTGCGCAATATACTACGTGGCCTGTGCAATATACTACGTGGGCTGCTGTTGTGAATTTGGTTTTTGGGCTCCCCCGGTGGTCTCTGGTGGTACTGGACTTGTGTGCTTTTCTTTCTCTGTTCACCTGTTTCCATCTGGATATGGGTGTATCCTATTTAGCCTTGCTGCTCAGTCATTCTGGCGCCGGCCATCAATGTAACCAGAGTCTTTCTGTTGCATGTACCTGCTCCAGTCTTCTGATCAGCTAAGTTGGACTATTTAGTCCTTGGTTTATTTTTGCATGTTTTGTCCAGTGTGCAGTTATGTGACTCTCTGCAGCTGGAAGCTCTTGTGGTCTGAAATTACCACTCCGGTGTCATGAGTTGACACATGAGTTTAAGGTAATTTCAGGATGGTATTTTCTAGGGTTTTGTAGCTGACCGCGAAGTCCCCTTTTGTATTTTTCTGCTATCTAGTTAAGTGGGCCTCGCTGTGCTAAATCTGCTTTCATACTACGTGTGTCTTTTCATCTGTATTCACCGTCATTATATGTGGGGGGCTGCTATCAACTTTTGGGGTTTTCTCTGGAGGCAAGCCAGGTCTGTGTTTCTTCTACCAGGGGTAGTTAGATCTCCGGCTGGCGCGAGGCGTCTAGAGAAAACGCAGGCACGCTCCCCGGCTACTTTTAGTTGCGTTAATAGGTTTAGTATCGCGGTCAGCTCCAGTTTCCATCACCCGAGAGCTTGTCCGTTTATTCTTATGCTCCCAACGTTCCCCTGCCATTGGGAACCATGACAGTATGGCCGGCCAAGGGTTAAAACTGTTGGCAGAAGAAAGGAGAGGAAAAGAAGTCTGCAGATTTTTTTTTTTTTTCTCCACCTCTGAGCTTGCTCTATAGTTGACTCAGTTGCATTTCTGCTCTAATTTGCAGCCTTTGTCTCTCTCTCTCTCCTTCTAATCCTTGAATGGCTCTGATCGCACCTGATTAAAATGGATCCTCAGAGTTTGACTGCAGGTTTGAATAATCTTGCTACTAAGGTTCAAAATTTACAGGATTTTGTTGTTCATGCTCCTATGTCTGAACCTAGAATTCCTATACCAGAGTTTTTCTCCGGGGATAGATCTCGTTTTCTGAATTTCAAATATAATTGTAAATTGTTTCTTTCTCTGAGATCTCGCTCCGCTGGAGATTCCGCACAGCAGGTTAGGATTGTGATTTCCTTACTGCGGGGTGACCCTCAAGATTGGGCATTTGCATTGGCACCAGGGGATCCTGCGTTGCTCAATGTGGATGCGTTTTTTCTGGCTTTGGGGTTGCTTTATGAGGAATGGCGTCATTTGCTTGAGGGGGCCAGACATCAGGTGGTGGTATTGACCGATCACAAGAATTTGATTTATCTTGAGTCTGCCAGGCGCCTGAATCCTAGACAGGCGCGCTGGTCGTTGTTTTTCTCTCGGTTTAATTTTGTGGTCTCATACCTACCAGGTTCTAAAAATGTGAAGGCAGATGCCCTTTCTAGGAGTTTTGAGCCTGATTCCCCTGGTGATTCTGAACCTACAGGTATCCTTAAGGATGGGGTGATATTGTCTGCTGTTTCCCCAGACCTGCGACGGGCTTTGCAGGAGTTTCAGGCGGATAGACCTGATCGTTGCCCGCCTGGTAGACTGTTTGTTCCTGATGATTGGACCAGTAGAGTCATCTCGGAGGTTCATTCTTCTGCGTTGGCAGGTCATCCTGGAATCTTTGGTACCAGGGATTTGGTGGCTAGGTCCTTCTGGTGGCCTTCCCTGTCTCGAGATGTACGAGTTTTTGTGCAGTCTTGTGATGTTTGTGCTCGGGCCAAGCCTTGTTGTTCTCGGGCTAGTGGATTGTTGTTATCCTTGCCTATTCCGAAGAGGCCTTGGACTCACATCTCTATGGATTTTATTTCTGATCTTCCTGTTTCTCAGAGGATGTCTGTCATCTGGGTGGTGTGTGACCGTTTTTCAAAGATGGTTCATTTGGTACCCTTGCCTAAGTTGCCTTCCTCATCCGAATTGGTTCCTCTGTTTTTTCAAAATGTGGTTCGCTTGCATGGTATTCCTGAGAATATCGTTTCTGATAGGGGGACCCAGTTCGTGTCTAGATTTTGGCGAGCGTTCTGTGCTAGGATGGGCATTGATTTGTCTTTTTCGTCTGCGTTCCATCCTCAGACTAATGGCCAGACTGAGCGAACTAATCAGACCTTGGAGACTTATTTGAGGTGTTTTGTGTCTGCGGATCAGGATGACTGGGTTGCCTTTTTGCCGTTGGCGGAGTTTGCCCTCAATAATCGGGCTAGTTCTGCCACTTTGGTTTCTCCTTTCTTTTGCAATTCGGGGTTTCATCCTTGTTTTTCTTCCGGTCAGTTGGAGTCTTCGGATTGTCCTGGAGTGGATACTGTGGTGGATAGGTTGCATCAGATTTGGGGACAGGTGGTGGACAATTTGGAGTTGTCCCAGGAGAAGACTCAGCGTTTTGCTAACCGCCGTCGTCGTGTTGGTCCTCGTCTTCGTGTTGGGGACTTGGTGTGGTTGTCTTCTCGTTTTGTCCCTATGAGGGTTTCTTCTCCTAAGTTTAAGCCTCGGTTCATCGGCCCGTATAAGATTTTGGAGATTCTTAACCCTGTGTCCTTTCGTTTGGACCTCCCAGCATCTTTTTCTATCCATAATGTTTTCCATCGGTCATTGTTGCGCAGGTATGAGGTACCGGTTGTGCCTTCCGTTGAGCCTCCTGCTCCGGTGTTGGTTGAGGGTGAATTGGAGTACGTTGTGGAGAAGATCTTGGACTCCCGTGTTTCCAGACGGAAACTTCAGTATCTGGTCAAGTGGAAGGGCTACGGTCAGGAGGATAACTCTTGGGTGACAGCCTCTGATGTTCATGCCTCTGATTTGGTCCGTGCCTTTCATAGGGCTCATCCTAATCGCCCTGGTGGTTCTTGTGAGGGTTCGGTGCCCCCTCCTTGAGGGGGGGGTACTGTTGTGAATTTGGTTTTTGGGCTCCCCCGGTGGTCTCTGGTGGTACTGGACTTTTGTGCTTTTCTTTCTCTGTTCACCTGTTTCCATCTGGATATGGGTGTATCCTATTTAGCCTTGCTGCTCAGTCATTCTGGCGCCGGCCATCAATGTAACCAGAGTCTTTCTGTTGCATGTACCTGCTCCAGTCTTCTGATCAGCTAAGTTGGACTATTTAGTCCTTGGTTTATTTTTGCATGTTTTGTCCAGTGTGCAGTTATGTGACTCTCTGCAGCTGGAAGCTCTTGTGGTCTGAAATTACCACTCCGGTGTCATGAGTTGACACATGAGTTTAAGGTAATTTCAGGATGGTATTTTCTAGGGTTTTGTAGCTGACCGCGAAGTCCCCTTTTGTATTTTTCTGCTATCTAGTTAAGTGGGCCTCGCTGTGCTAAATCTGCTTTCATACTACGTGTGTCTTTTCATCTGTATTCACCGTCATTATATGTGGGGGGCTGCTATCAACTTTTGGGGTTTTCTCTGGAGGCAAGCCAGGTCTGTGTTTCTTCTACCAGGGGTAGTTAGATCTCCGGCTGGCGCGAGGCGTCTAGAGAAAACGCAGGCACGCTCCCCGGCTACTTTTAGTTGCGTTAATAGGTTTAGTATCGCGGTCAGCTCCAGTTTCCATCACCCGAGAGCTTGTCCGTTTATTCTTATGCTCCCAACGTTCCTCTGCCATTGGGAACCATGACAGGCTGCGCAATATACTACGTGACTGGGCAATATACTACGTGGGCTGCGCAATATACTACGTGGGCTGGGCAATATACTACGTGGGCTGGCAATATACTACGTGGGCTGCGCAATATACTACGTGGGCTGTGCTATATACTACGTGGGCTGTGCAATATACTACGTGGGCTGGGCAATATACTACGTGGGCTGTGCTATATACTACGTGGTCTGTGCAATATACTACGTGGGTTGCGCAATATACTACGTGGCCTGTGCAATATACTACGTGGGCTGCGCAATATACTACGTGACTGGGCAATATACTACGTGACTGGGCAATATACTACGTGGGCTGCGCAATATCCTACGTGGGCTGCGCAATATACTACGTGGGCTGTGCAATATACTACGTGGGCTGCGCAATATACTACGTGGGCTGCGCTATATACTACGTGGGCTGGGTAATATACTACGTGGGCTGTGCAATATACTACGTGGCTGGGCAATATACTACATGGGCTGTGCAATATACTACGTGGGCTGCACAATATCTTATGTGGGCTGTGCAATATACTACATGGGCTGTGCAATATACTACGTGGTCTGTGCAATATACTACATGGTCTTTGCAATATACTACGTGGTCTGCAATATACTACGTGGTCTGTGCAATATACTACGTGGGCTGCGCAATATACTACGCGGGCTGCGCAATATACTATGCAGGCTGCGCAATATACTACGTGGGCTGGGCAATATACTACGTCACTGGGCAATATACTATGTGGCTGGGCAATATACTATGTAGGCTATTATATACTACGTGGGCTGCGCAATATACTACGTGGCTGTGCAATGTACTACGTGGCTGTGCTATATATTACGTGGCTGTGCTATACACTACGTGGGCTGTGCTATATACTACGTGGCTGTGCTAAGCGTGACGTACATACATACATGCATATTGTAGAATACCCGATGCGTTAGAATCGGCTACCATCTAGTCACTTTATAAATGACTCTCCCCTCAGCAGCAACGGCCGTGCATATCCTCCTCCCTGTAGTGTTGTTGTCCTCTGATGTCTGACTCCTGATCCTCAGTTCTCAGACTATTCTAATACTTTGAGATGATACCAAACAACTTGCTGAGTCCCTCCTCCTAAACATACCATGTATGTATATATGCCATGGATGAGGCCACAGTAAAGTGTATCTCTATTTGGGGAAAAAGGTAACTCACAGGTCATTGCAGATGAAGATGATGATAAACATACAATTTGTCATTCCTCCTACACAGTCACATACCAAGGAGGAAGCCACTCAAGCCAGTGTATAATAGTGTCTCTTTATTTCGGTCACATGGTAACTGCCATGCATTTTAGTGATGGGCAGTCCGGCTCTTTTTGGTGATCCGGCTCTCATGGCTCCGCTCACCAAAAAGAGCCGGCTCTTTCGGCTCGTGAACCGGCTCTTTTACTATCCTATTAGAGCCCTATTGAATATATCTTCAGGCGTCCGAAACTCCGCCCAACTACCGCAGAAACTCCGCCCACTTCTTAGAGAGCCAATTAAATTGAAGAGTGGGAGGGGTTTTGCTCAGGTGGGCGGAGTTACACCTCCCGAAGTCCGGGATTTTACGCCCAGTGAGAGCCATTAAGGGATTTTAGTGGCTCTCACTGGTGTGCCGGCTCCCATCGTTCACAGCAGGGAGCCAGCTCTTTGTGTCGGCTCGTTCGCGAACGACACATCACTAATGCATTTCTTTACAGTCCAGACTTTGCAGGTCAGCTAGCTACCAATCTGCTGTCTGCTCCTCCCACATGACTCACACTTCACTGGCTGAATCTGAGAAGCTGCAGGCGCCACACAAGAAAGAAAAACAAACAAAAAAAAAGACTCGACTCACTCACAGCGCAGAGCCAACTCCTTTCGTTCACAGCAGGGAGCCGGCTCTTTGTTTCAGCTCGTTCACGAACGACACATCACTAATGGAGACTTCTCCTCAGTCAGTGACATTCCCGCCATTATTCGCCCTCACTACTGGCACAATCACCTCGCGCCGCCTTTTCTACACAATGTTCTGTGTGGAATGTAACGTGTGATTTCTCTGGAGACAAATAGACCCCACACATGAGGGGATTATCACCGGTTACCGGACGTCTAGTATATGGCGGCATATGATTGTGCTATCGCCTCCACACCAGGAGCTAAAAGGCTGAAATCTCACTTATTTACCCCCTTCCAGTGTCCGGCTAAGGCTGGAGACACACTGCTACGAGATACGGCCGAGTCTCGCTGGTTAAAAGCAAGTTGTGGCACCTGCACTCCGGAGCGTGGTATGCGGCTCCATGATTGCTATGCAGCTGCACGCTCTGCTCCGGAGTGCAGGTGCCACAGCTTGCTTTTAACCAGCGAGACTTGGCCGTATCTTGCAGCAGTGTGTCTCCGGCCTAAGGGTCATATACGGCCATGCTCCTCTTCAGTCGCTGTGGGGTTTGGTAATAGGATGGAGGGCGGCGTCCATGCTTGGACTTCAGAGAGAGTAATAAAATCACAGCTCACCTTCCCTGTCCTTTACCCCTTACACCTGACCTGTTTAGCCAATTACCTGGAGATAAATGGTCTTACAGACTTAACGTGAGAGGGGCATATAACCTTATACGTATCGCCATGGTGACGGATGGAAGACCGCACACAATACACCTGAGGGGCAGATTGAACATTTGATGCTGCCATTCGGGGTAACCAATGCTCCGGCAGTCTGTGAAAATGTCATTAATTATATTTTTCTCTCACTGATTGGTAAATTTGTGGTAATTTTCCTGGATGATATATTGAGTTCCTCACGTACTCTGGAGGAGCATGGTGAGTATGTCAGACAGGTTCTCCAGGTTCTACGTGACAACTATTTATTTGCTAACCTGGAGAAATGGCAATTTGTGGTACAGCAGGTCCAGGTCTCAGGACATTTGGCTTCTGCATTGGGGTTTCAGATGGACCCCGTTAAGGACCAAGCAGTCCTTCATTGCTTCTAACCAAGTAACCTGAAAGCGTTACAGAGATTTCTTGTAATCGAGATACTGAGGAACAAACAAGCGAAAAATACACTCACTGGCCACTTTATTAGGTACACCTGTCCAACTTCTTGTTAACACTTAATTTCTAATCAGCCAATCACATGGCGGCAACTTTGAGGCAGATGGGCTACAGCAGCAGAAGACCACACCGGGTACCACACCTTTCAGCTAAGAACATGAAACTGAGGCTACAATTTGTACAAGCTCATCGAAATTGGACAGTAGAAGATTGGAAAAACGTTGCTTGGTCTGATGAGTCTCGATTTCTGCTGCGACATTCGGATGGTAGGGTCAGAATTTGGCGTAAACAACATGAAAGCATGGATCCATCCTGCCTTGTATGGAGCATCTTTGGGATGTGCAGCCGACAAATCTGCGGCAACTGTGTGATGCCATCATGTCAATATGGACCAAAATCTCAAAGGAAGATGGCCGCGCCCACGGATCACCAATGAAATAGTGCACATCGCGCTCTTTCCACTCCCCTGTGCAGTGGATTCGGGACCTTGGACATGCGCACACCACTACGCCACCAACGGAAAACTAAGCAAAATCTGGGGGAAGACACCACGCCCTTTTGACCAGACCAGCCTGATTGACAGGCGAAAACGACTACTTTGGTAAGGTATTTCGGCAGCATAGGTGGGGAATCAGGGTACACAAACTACACTATTGTAATGCTCAGCTCAGGCCCTATTTAACAGTATTTTTATCTCATACGGAAAATCGGGGTGACAGGTTCCCCATGACAGGTTAAATACATTTTTTTCTGCCAGTGGGAGGGTGGAGTCTAGATTGGACTCCACCCTCTGATTCCTGTTAGTTATGCACAGGAGAGGGTGTTTTTTTCGGATCATGTGTGTATGAAGTGTGAATTGGATTTGCATGTTAATGCAGTGGCTGGGAAAGGTGTGTGGAAGTTGAATGTGAGATTGCAGGAAGGAAGGGGTGAGAGAGGAGTATGAAAGACATTATGCAGAGTGGTGTGGGTGCAGGAGTGATTTCAGAAATGTGTGTGAATGGTGGGATTGGGTTAAATGGAAAACCAAGAGTTTTTAAAACTCGGGTACAAGTGTGCGGCTGCAAAGAGAGAAAGGTTTGTTTTTTTAAAATGTAAGACTGAGTGTGTTGTATAAGTTGAGGGTGGGAGGGATGGATGTGAGTGAAGATTTAGTGAAAGTGAAAAAAGAAGTGAATGATTTTTTGTTAGAAAGAGGGAGGAGTATTGTGTATAGGGCCAAATTAGAGAATTTGGAGAAGAATGAGAAGTGTTCGCGTTTTTTCTTTAAGAAAGTTTTTGGGAAGAGACAGAGTATGAGTGTTTTGAATGGGATGGATGGAAATGAAGTTAGTGGTGCAGACTTGTGTGAGGAAGTGGCAAAGTTTTATGATGATTTGTATGCTGTGAAATGGAGGGATGAAGGTTTGGAGGGTGAGGTGCTGAGTGTTTTGGAAAATAGTTTGAATAGGATAGAAAGGGAAAGTTTGATGGGTGAGGTGACGGGTGAAGAAGTATGGAAGGTAGTGTGCAGTATGGCGCTGAATAAAACGCCGGGGGAGGATGGTCTACCGGTGGAATTTTATCGTGTGATGTGGGATGTGATTGGGAAGGATTTTGTGGATGTATGTAAGTATATGTGGGCGAACGCAGAGGTGGCAAATGGTATGCGTGCAGGGGTGGTTGTGTTATTGCCAAAAAAAGGTGATTTGAAAAATCTAAAAAATTGGAGGCCGATCACATTGCTGAATTGTGATTATAAGATTTATGCGAAACTTTTGGCTAACAGGATGCGTGGCGTGGTTGGGAGTGTGGTGGGTGAGGAGCAATGTTGTGCGGTACCTGGAAGACGAATACATGGAAGTTTGTGCATGTTGAGAGATTGTTTGTGGGACTGCATGAATCGTAAGAAAGGGGTGTATGTGTTGAGTTTGGATTTTGAGAAGGCGTATGATAGATTGGCGCATGATTTTTTGTTTAGTGTGTTGGTGAAGATGGGTTTTCCTTCTGAGTTTGTTGAGAGAGTGAGAAGTTTGTATAAGAATATTTACAGTTGTGTGTTGTTGAATGGAAATGTGGGGAGGAGAGTAAATGTATTTTCGGGTGTTCGGCAGGGGTGTCCTTTGTCCCCTATTGTTTTATTTGCGCAATTGAGCCTTTGTTATGTCTGTTAAGAAAAGATAAGGTGATTCGGGGTGTGCAAGTACCCGGGGGTGGGGGGAGAGAATGGAAGATGAGTGGCTATATGGATGATGTGTGTGTGCTCTGTGATTCAGAGTGTTCGGTACGGCGTGTGAAGTTGTTGGTTTCTATTTTTTGTGGAGCATCTGCTTTTAAAGTGAATTGGGAGAAGAGTGAGTGTAAGAATTTTGGGGGGAGGAGCTGAGTGGATGTGAAAGAGAGAGTGGAGCGTAAGTTAAATTTTTGGAGTTTGAGGGATCTTACGTTTTTTGGTAAAATTTTAGTTATTAACCCCTTCCCGACCCATGACGCCACGTAGGCGTCATGAAAACCCATGCCAATCCGACCCATGACGCCTATGTGGCGTCATGGAATGATCGCGTCCCTGCAGATCGGGTGAAGGGGTTAACTCCTATTTTACCCGATCTGCAGGGAGAGGGGGAGTGGTACTTCAGCCCAGGGGGGGTGGCTTCACCCCCCCGTGGCTACGATCGCTCTGATTGGCTGTTGAAAGTGAAACTGCCAATCAGAGCGATTTGTAATATTTCACATAAAAAACTGGTGAAATATTACAATCCAGCCATGGCCGATGCTGCAATATCATCGGCCATGGCTGGAAATACTGAAGTGCCCCCCCCCCACGCCCACCGATCGCCCCCCCCGTCCTCCGTTATGGGGTCCGGTCCCCTCCGTCCGCCTGCCGGCTCCCCCGTCCTCCTGTCCGCTCCCTCCTTGCTCAGACCCACCCCCCCTGTGCTCCGTTCCCCCCCCCCCGTGCTCCGATCCACCCCCCCACCACCCCTTCATACTTACCGATCCTCCCGGTGTCCGGCCGTCTCCTCGCTGGGCGCCGCCATCTTGGAAAATGGCGGGCGCATGCTCAGTGCGCCCGCCGAATCTGCCAGTCGGCAGATTCCTTACAGGTACATTTTGATCGCTGTGGTAGGTTCTATCACAGCGATCAAAATAAAAAAATAAATAAATAACCCCCCCCCCCCTTTATCACCCCCATAGGGACAATAATAAAATAAAGATTTTTTTTTATTTTTTTTTCCACTAGGGTTAGGGTTAGAACTAGGGTTAGAACTAGGGGTAGGGTTAGGGGTAGGGTTAGGGTTACGGGTAGGGTTAGGGGTAGGGTTATGGCATGTGCACACAGAGCGGATCGGCCGCGGATCCGCCGCGGATCCGCAGCGGATCGGCCGCGGATCCGCAGCGGATCGGCCGTGGATCGGCCGCGGATCGGCAGCGGACCGCAGCGGATCGGCAGCGGATCCGCAGCGGATCCGCAGCGGATTGGCAGCGGATCCGCAGCGGATCGGCCGCGGATCGGCAGCGGATCGGGCGCGGATCGGCAGCGGATCGGCAGCAGATCGGCAGCGGATCCGCAGCGGATCGGCCGCGGATCGGCAGCGGATCCGCAGCGGATCGGCCGCGGATCCGCAGCGGATCGGCAGCGGATTGGCCGCGGATCCGCAGCGGATTGGCCGCGGATCCGCAGTGGATTGGCCGCGGATCCGCAGCGGATTGGCCGCGGATCCGCAGCGGATTGGCCGCTGCGAATTCGAAGCAGTTTTCCATCAGGTTTACAGTACCATGTACACCTAAGGAAAACCAAATCCGCTGTGCCCATGGTGCGGAAAATTCCGTGCAGAAACGCTGCGTTGTATTTTCCGCAGCATGTCAATTCTTTGTGCGGATTCCGCAGCGTTTTACACCTGTTCCTCAATAGGAATCCGCAGGTGAAATCCGCACAAAAAAAACACTGGAAATCTGCTGTAAATCCGCAGGTAAAACGCAGTGCCTTTTACCTGCAGATTTTTCAAAAATCGTGCGGAAAAATCTCACACGAATCCGCAACGTGGGCACATAGCCTTAGGGTTAGGGTTGGAATTAGAGTTAGGGTTGGAATTAGGGCTAGGGTTTGAAATAGGGTTAAGATTAGGCTTGTGGTTAGGGTTACGGATAGGGTTAGGGGTGTGTTGGGGTTACAGTTGTGGTTAGGGTTGGGATTAGGGCTACGGTTGGGATTAGGGTTAGGATTAGGGTTGGAATTAGGGTTACGGGTGTGTTGCGGTTAGGGTTGTGGTTAGGGGTGTGTTGTGGTTAGGGTTGTGATTAGGGTTATGGCTACAGTTGGGATTAGGATTAGGGGTGTGTTGGGGTTAGTGTTGAAGTTAGAATTGAGGGGTTTCCACTGTTTAGGCTCCAGGGGTCTCCAAACGCAACATGGCGCCACCATTGATTCCAGCCAATCTTGCATTCAAAAAGTCAAATGGTGCTCCCTCCCTTCCAAGCCCCGACGTGCGCCCAAACAGTGGTTTACCCCCACATTTGGGGTACCAGCGTACTCAGGACAAACTGGGCAACAACTGTTGGGGTCCAATTTCTCCTGTTACCCTTGCAAAAATAAAAAATTACTTGCTAAAACATAATTTTTGAGGAAAGAACAATTATTTTTTATTTTCACGGCTCTGCGTTATAAACTTCTGTGAAGCACTTGGGGGTTGAAAGTGCTCACCACACATCTAGATAAGTTCCTTCGGGGGTCTAGTTTCCAAAATGGGGTCACTTGTGGGGTGTTTCTACTGTTTAGGCACATCAGGGGCTCTGCAAATGCAATGTGACGCCCGCAGACCATTCCATCAAAGTCTGCATTTCAAATGTCACTACTTCCCTTCCGAGCCCTGACGTGCGCCCAAACAGTGGTTTACCCCCACATATGGGGTATCAGCATACTCACAACAAACTGGGCAACAAATATTGGGGTCCAAATTCTCCTGTTACCCTTGTGAAAATAAAAAATTGCTTGCTAAAACATCTTTTTTGAGGAAAGAAAAATGATTTTTTATTTTCACGGCTCTGCGTTGTAAACTTCTGTGAAGCACTTGGGGGTTGAACGTGCTCACCACACATCTAGATAAGTTCCTTGGGGGGTCTAGTTTCCAAAATGGGGTCACTTGTGGGGGGTTTCTACTGTTTAGGCATATCAGGGGCTCTGCAAACGTAACATGATGCCCGCAGACCATTCCATCAAAGTCTGCATTCCAAAACGTCACTACTTCCCTTCCGAGCCCCGGCATGTGCCCAAACAGTGGTTTACCCCCACATATGGGGTATCAGCGTACTCAGGAGAAACTGGACAACAACTTTTGGGGTCCAATTTCTCCTGTTACTCTTGCAAAAATAAAAAATTCTGGGCTAAAAAAATATTTTTGAGGAAAGGAAACACATTTATTATTTTCACGGCTCTGCGTTATAAACTTCTGTGAAGCATTTGGGGGTTCAAAGTGCTCACCACACATCTAGATAAGTTCCCTTGGGGGTCTAGTTTCCAAAATGGAGTCAATTGTGGGGAGTTCCTACTGTTTAGGCACATCAGGGGCTCTGCAAACGCAACCTGATGCCCGCAGAGCATTCCATCAAAGTCTGCATTTCAAAACGTCACTACTTCCCTTCCGAACCCCGACGTGTGCCAAAACAGTGGTTTACCCCCACATATGGGGTATCAGCGTACTCAGGAGAAACTGGACAACAACTTTTGGGGTCCAATTTCTCCTGTTACTCTTGCAAAAATAAAAAAATTCTGGGCTAAAAAATATTTTTGAGGAAAGGAAACACATTTTTTATTTTCACGGCTCTGCGTTATAAACTTCTGTGAAGCACTTGGGGGTTCAAAGTGCTCACCACACATCTAGATTAGTTCCTTGGGAGGTCTAGTTTCCAAAATGGGGTCACTTGTGCGGGAGCTCCAATGTTTAGGCACACAGGGGCTCTCCAAACGCGACATGGTGTCCGCTAATGATTGGAGCTAATTTTCCATTCAAAAAGCCAAATGGCGTGCCTTCCCTTCCGAGCCCTGCCGTGCGCCCAAACAGTGGTTTACCCCCACATATGGGGTATCACCGTACTCAGGACAAACTGGACAACAAAATTTGGGGTCCAATTTCTCCTATTACCCTTGGGAAAATAAAAAATTCTGGGCTAAAAATCATTTTTGAGGAAAGAAAAATTATTTTTTTATTTTCACGGCTCTGCGTTATAAACTTCTGTGAAGCACCTGGGGGTTATAAGTGCTCACTATGCATCTAGATTAGTTCCTTGGGGGGTCTAGTTTTCAAAATGGGGTCACTTGTAGGGGAGCTCCAATGTTTAGGCACACAGGGGCTCTCCAAACGCGACATGGTGTCCGCTAACGATTGGAGCTAATTTTCCATTCAAAAAGTCAAATGGCACGCCTCCCCTTCCGAGCCTTGCCGTGCACCCAAAAAGTGGTTTACCCCCACATATGAGGTATCGGCATACTCAGGAGAAATTGCCCAACAAATTTTAGGATCCATTTTATCCTGTTGCCCATGTGAAAATGAAAGAATTGAGGCTAAAAGAAATTTTGTGTGAAAAAAAAGTACTTTTTCATTTTTGCGGATCAATTTGTGAAGCACCTGGGGGTTTAAAGTGCTCACTATGCCTCTAGATGAGTTCCTTGGGGGGTCTAGTTTCCAAAATGGGGTCACTTGTGGAGGAGCTCCAATGTTTAGGCACACAGGGGCTTTCCAAACGCGACATGGTGTCCGCTAACGATGGAGATAATTTTTCATTCAAAAAGTCAAATGGCGCTCCTTCCCTTCCGAGCCTTACCATGTGCCCAAACAGTGGTTTACCCCCACATGTGAGGTATTGGTGTACTCAGGAGAAATTGCCCAACAAAATTTAGGATCCATTTTATCCTGTTGCCCATGTGAAAATGAAAAAATTGAGACTAAAATAATTTTTTTGTGAAAAAAAGGTACTTTTTCATTTTTACGGATCAATTTGTGAAGCACCTGGGGGTTTAAAGTGCTCACTATGCTTCTAGATAAGTTCCTTGGGGGGTCTAGTTTCCAAAATGGGGTCACTTGTGGGGGAGCTCCAATGTTTAGGCACACGGGGGCTCTCCAAACGTGACATGGTGTCCGCTAAAGATTGGAGCCAATTTTTCATTCAAAAAGTCAAATGGCGCTCCTTCCCTTCCGAGCCCTGCCGTGCGCCCAAACAGTGGTTTACCCCCACATATGAGGTATCAGCGTACTCAGGACAAATTGGACAACAACGTCCGTGGTCCAGTTTCTCCTTTTACCGCTGGGAAAATAAAAAAATTGTTGCTAAAAGATCATTTTTGTGACTAAAAAGTTAAATGTTCATTTTTTACTTCCATGTTGCTTCTGCTGCTGTGAAACACCTGAAGGGTTAATAAACTTCTTGAATGTGGTTTTGAGCACCTTGAGGGGTGCAGTTTTTAGAATGGTGTCACTTTTGGGTATTTTCAGCCATATAGAACCCTCAAAATGACTTCAAATGTGAGGTGGTCCCTAAAAAAAATGGTTTTGTAAATTTTGTTGTAAAAATGAGAAATCACTGGTCAAATTTTAACCCTTATAACTTCCTAGCAAAAAAAAAAATTGTTTCCAAAATTGTGCTGATGTAAAGTAGACATGTGGGAAACGTTATTTATTAACTATTTTGTGTCACATAACTCTCTGGTTTAACAGAATAAAAATTCAAAATGTGAAAATTGCGAAATTTTCAAATTTTTTGCCAAATTTCCGTTTTTTTCACAAATAAACTCAGAAATTATCGACCTAAATTTACCACTAACCTGAAGCCCAATATGTCACGAAAAAACAATCTCAGAATCGCTAGGATCCGTTGAAGCGTTCCTGAGTTATTACCTCATAAAGGGACACTGGTCAGAATTGCAAAAAACGGCAAGGTCATTAAGGCCAAAATAGGCTGGGTCATGAAGGGGTTAAGAGTGTTGTGTTACCTAGTTTTTTGTATGTTGCGATGGTTTTTCCACCAAGCTACATGTGTATTAGAAGATTAAATAGGGTTTTGTTTGTCTTTTTTTGGGGGTTCATGTATGGAGCGTGCAAGGAGAGAGATTGTTATGAAGAGTTTGGATAAGGGGGGACTGGGTTTCCCGAATTTGAATGTTTTTTTTGGCGTGAATATTATGGTGTTTGTACTAGGTGTGATTAGGATGGATGGGAAGTATGCATGTATGTGCAGGTTTTTGTTTGGAAATTTCTTGTTCAGTTTGAAATGGCGTGAAAGAGATCTTAGGAGCCCAGTGGCTTTTGAGGTTCCTGTGTGGTATGTGTGGGTTTACAAATTTCTAGTGAAGTATGAACTTTGTGATGTGGAAGTGAGATTGTTAGAAAAGAAGAAAGCTGTATATAGGATGATTGAGTGTAGAGAGGTGGAATGTGACATTATTGTAGGATGAGCCCATAGGCTGTTCTTGCCAGATCTTAAAATGGTAAGAGGGGATGATGTGCAGAAAGTATGGAAGAAGGTACGTGTGAATGGTATGACAAATAGGCAGAGTGAGATTGTATGGCAGTCATTGCATGGGGTGTTGCCGGTGAGGGAGTTTCTCAAAAATCGGGGTTTAGTGAAGAGTGAGAGGTGTCCGAGGAGTGGATGTGGTGGGAGTGAGAGTGTGGTGCACTTGTTTTGGAATTGTCAGTATGCTAGAAGTGTGATTGCAGGTCTGGGTCGTTTGTGTAAGGAGCTGTGTGAGGTGAATCTGTTGTCTTTTGAGCTTTTTATGTTTGGATTGGGTATGTGTGGGGAGAAGGAGAGAGTATTGTGGTTGATGATGGCATGTATAAAAGGGGTTTTGTGGGATGTGAGGAATGTGTATGTGTTTAAAAGGAAGGATATTGAGGTTAAAAACTGTATAAAAATTATTTTGGGAAAATTGTATTTTTGCTTTGTGTGTGATCAGAGGTGGAGAGGGGAGGTGGATGCAGAGGGAATTTGGAAGACTAAAAAGTGGAAACATTTTGTTAATGTATCTTGAGGTTTTTTTTGGTTAATAAAAAATTTTCTTGTGTTTTCTAAGGATGATGGGAATAGCGGTTGCACTAAGTATGTGGCACGCTGTTTTGGGAGATGAGTTCCTTACAGTTTTGGTTACCTGACTGTGGAACTTCCCATCTGGGAAAAAAAAGAAAAAAAAAAGCTGTGGATGGATACCATGTTTTGGCATAGGTGGTTTTCCTTTATTGGATGCTGCCCTTCCCGAGGTTGTTCCTTCCCGGTGAAAGACCCGGCTATTTATTGCTTGCGTTGAGAAACACGTGATGGTGTGTCCGCGGCTTTTCTACATGCATTTGCATATTTTCCATAAGGGATGGGGGCAGTGTTCTGGATCACTGTGTTGAGTAACACGTGATGGTGTCTCCGCGGGGTTGGATGTTTTGATCTCCCTGAGTTCATTCATACTTATGTTCACAGCCTTTTCACTAGGCACTGCTCCTAATAGCCAGTTTCCTACTCCACGCTGATGAGGGGCAAATACCTTGAAACAGCTGTCTGTGGATGGATACCATGTTTTGGCATAGGTGGTTTTTCTTTTTTGGATGCTGCCCTTCCCGTGGTTGTTCCTTCCCGGTGAAAGACCTGGCTATTTATTGCTGCGTTGAGAAACACGTGATGGTGTCTCCGCGGCTTTTCTACATGTCCTGAGGAAGAGGTCCTGCGTTGACTTTGAAAACCTATTTGAATAAACATTTTTAAGGAAATCTCCATATCTGATAGTCTTCATCAGCAGTGCAGGTACAGACACATTATACCCGGATCATCTAGCAAATAAATAGTTGTCACGTAGAACCTGGAGAACCTGTCTGACATGATCACCATGCTCCTCCAGAGAACATGAGGAACTCAATATATCATCCAGGAAAATTACCACAAATCTACCAATCAGTGAGAAAAAATATAATTAATGAAATTTTCACAGACTGCCGGAGCATTGGTTACCCCGAATGGCAGCATCAAATGTTCAATCTGCCCCTCAGGTGTATTAAATGCGGTCTTCCATTCGTCACCATGGCGTAAACGTAGAAGGTTATATGCCCCTCTCACGGTAAGTCTGTAAAGCCATTTATCTCCAGGTAATTGGATAAACAGGTCAGGTGTAAGGGGTAAAGGACAGGGAAGGTGAGCTGTGATTTTATTACTCTCTCTGAAGTCCAAGCATGGACGTCGCCCTCCATCCTATTACCAAACACCCCACAGCGACTGGAGAGGTGCATGGCCGTATATGACCCTTAGCCGACACTGGAAGGGGGTAAATAAGGGAGATTTCGGCATTTTAGCTCCTGGTGTGGAGGCAATAGCACAATCATATGCCGCCATATACTAGACGTCCGGTAACTGGTGATAATTCCCTCATGTGTGGGGTGGATCGCCCCCAGGCGCAGGGCAATGGGGCACTCGGTACCGGGTCCCTCTGTCTCGGTTCTGGGGATGTCACGGTGGCTCAACCCGGTCCGTGGCCCTGCTGAGGGGCGCCCAATTAAAGGTGAATGTTTGTCAAGTGTTCGTGACGCCACCTGTGGTGTTCGGTCAGGGTGACCGACGCTGCTAGGGGTCCGCTGGGGTGATGTTATGGCAGCTAGATGGTATACCTTCCCACAGGTGAAGTGTGTCCCCAGGGCTTCCCAAGGTGTATAGGTGGTGATGATGGACGATGTAAGGCACAGTGAATAACGAGGACACAAAGGTTGCAGTCTCTTTACCTTTTACTGAAGATCTCAAAGTCCACAGTCCAGAGTACTGTTCACAGGGCTGGCTGAGTCCGGCTGGTCCGAAGGCACATCCAGAGTTCCCTTAACCAGGTGGAAATCAGTAGCCTTCCTACTAGCGCCTGTGTGTTGTAGTACTTCCCTGCTGAGCACCACGGGATAGTCCTCACTGTCATGAGTCCCAATGGCAGGGACTTAGGCAAAAACGGACTAGCTCTAGGATGATGGAATCTCAGATGACCGCGATACTGAACCTAACACACAACTAATAGTAGCCGGGGGGCGTACCTACGTTTTATCCCTAGACGTCTCGCACCAGCCGGAGATCTAGCCACCCCTAGTAGAGGAATACACAGACCTGGCTTGCCTCCAGGGAAACCCCAAAAGTGATAGTAGCCCCCCACATATAATAACGGGTAGGTAAGAGGAAAACACATACGTAGTATGAATATAGGTTCAGCAAAGAGAGGCCCTCTGACTAGATAGCAGAAAATACAAAAGAGGACTTCGCGGTCACCTCAAAACCCTAACAAGCCATCCTGAAATTACTTTAACTCCGATATCAACTCATGACACCGGAGTAGTAATTTCAGATCACTAGAGCTTCCAGCAGCAAGAGTATATAAATGCGTGCTGGACAAACAAACACAAAAAATGCAGAAGATCCAACTTAGCTGAATTGCAGACTTGGAGCAGGTAGCAAGCAACAGAGGTACTCTGGTAACATTGATTGCCGGCACTAGAATGACTGAAAAGCCAGACTAAATAGGAAACTCCCAATTCCTGATGGGAACAGGTGCACTGGAAATAAAAGACAAAAGTAAGCCAGTACCACCAGTAGCCACCAGAGGGAGCCAAAAACAGAATTCACAACACCTCACAACTGTTGTGTATGTTTCTGATGTTCTCTCTCCGTCCCCCAGATGGTATGGCTAGGACAACCCGTGTGATGGGGTAGGCCTGGAGCTGTTTTATAGGGCCTGGAACTGTTTTATTGCCTCGGTTGTCTTCATTAGGTTTAAAGATTGGACAGCCAACTTGGAATTAACTGCCCTGCCATAGTTCAAAGTAATGCGTGGAGCCTATTACTCCCTCGGTGTTCCGGTCACCGGCTACGCACCTCAGAAGGATGTTGCCGATCTTAGGGCACAACTCCTCCTGGTGTTATCTCCTTGTGCTGTGATCTTGTTTCTCACTTCTCCACAATATACTTCGCTTCATGTCCTTTCTGAAGATGCTGCCGCAATGAGGTGCAGGCGCAGCTCCGCAACGTTCTATCTCGTGCTCTGTCTCTATCGGATCCCACCCCTGACAGGGACCTCTGTCTCAGCTCAGATGTTCCTCCTTCTCCCCCTGTTTGCCTGACAGGTCTTCTCTGGGTCAAACCCAGGAGCTTTCTGACTGACTAGATGTTCCCTGGGCTGAGCCCAGCTTGCTTCTGACTAACTTCCTATCCAACCCACCAGTTTTACCCGTGTGTGAGGAGTGGCCTAATAAATAGCACCTTTGATCCCCCTGGTGGACTGGAGTGTTAAGTGTAGTGTGTGACTGTGATACCTGGTAAGATGAACTCCTTTAGTACCATCAGACGTAACATCACTCCCCCTAGTGGAGGAGCGACATTACTGCAACGACCAGGACTCCGGGGCGCTGCCCCCCCCCCCCCCCGTTAAATCCAGTACTCCCGGGCTGGGAAAAGAAGAGCAACAATACATGTTAGCAAAAGACATACAAATTTTTGGAATGCTGTAAACAAGTAAATATAACAATGCTTCCCTTTATGGGAGGTGAGAACACTTGAACGTTACAAATAAAACATATTTACATTGTGCGTAAGATTTTAAATAACACTTATTAACTAACTATGAATAACCATTATTACCCATACGGGTATGCTATCTACTAAGTGCAAATACAAAACAGTACTTTTCCTTTAAGGGCGTTTACCCACTAAAGGTATACTATGAACTTCGAAGTGCAACATTTCTTTATTCTCCTTTCGCTTCCACTTATGCAGGACTATCTGTCTACCCCTACGGGCCTACTGCATCTTTCCTTCTTTAGGTTTTCCTTATCATACCTAATAACTACTTTAACTTAAATCTTTATTCAAAGAACATTATTTAACATTTTTCCTTATCACTATCTTTCTATCTACATACTATCACTATGTATAAACATTATTATTACTTAACTACTTAAGGCTACATTATCATATTTTTGGCTAAATGTGTGATAGAAATATATATATATATCATATCGATCTCACTTGCATGTATACTCCTTTAAATCATATATACTTACATAAAGACAAATATATATATCTATATACTCAGCTAGTTTATAATCAATTGCTCAATTTAACCACATGAGCTAAGCCAGACAGATTGTATGGGGTTTTCCAGGCAAAAACAGGAACTTAGGCCAGATGTCCTGAAGTAATGTCTAGAATATCGCTAAGTCTTGCTGAAATAGCAGGATAAGGGTGACGGCTACGTCCAAGAGTGCTAAATCAGCTTGTTGCCAGGTAGACTTCAGTCCGAATATGCCATGTACTCAGTTAAAGACATTATGTACTCAGCCAATGAAATAATAGCTAGACAATATGGTAATTAACTAACCACCCCTAACAACCCCTAACCACTCCTTTCTATATGCAATTATAAAACTATGTATGTACAATAAAGTATCAGTATTGGTGGAATGTTATTAACACAACAATGGTGTGCAGTCTCATTCCTTGAGCACTCAAAATACTCAGTCTTATTGGGAACGGCCGCAGCACACACAGGGATAAATTTATCCAAACCAAATTTCCATATCAACAATGAACATTCCCTTTAAGAGGGAAACAAGTCTCTTCTGAGGTAGTGCAAACAATCTACAAGTCCACTTATCAATCTTTAAAGCAGGAGCTTCCACGCTGTATTCAGGAACAGTCTCTTCAAAAAGCTCTTTTTTTGTAAAACCAGTAGGGAGCACCTTTAAGAAGGTGCAAACTATGTACAACAGTTTTGGATCATGCGCAGTTCATGATTCTGCAGTTCTTTTATAAAAATAGAAAAACTTGAAAACAATAGGGATCCAGGGTAAACGAAGGGATCCCTTTAAGAATTAACCCTAGTCGGGTTTAAAGCAGCAAAAGACAAGAAAACAAACAGTTTTAAAGAACTATTTACAGTTTTGTGGTTCCGAGGTTTATTCTCATAGTAGGTTGCAAGGCATCAGTCGATAGCGAACACCCCCTGGCCTAGGAAAACCCGGGTTCACGTTCTCTCCTGTTACGGCCTGAAAATATAGCTGTCAATCCTGCTAAGGCCTGTCCCACACGTCCAGATAATTCCGGTACCAGAAAAATCAGTACCGGAGTTATCCGTGTCTGTGTGCTCACGTGGCACATCAGTGTGGCACACGTGCGGCAGCCGTGTGCCGACTGGGTACCACACGGACCGTGCAGGAGACAGCGCTAGAGATAAGCGCTGTCCCCTGCATCTGGTGCTGAAGCCGCCATTCATTTCTTCTCTCCAGCAGCGTTCGCTGGAGAGAAGGAATGAAAAATCATTGTTTTTTTATTTTTTGTGTGGTTAAAATAAAGATCCTTGTCACCACCTCCCTCCCACCCCGTTCACCCGCCCGCTTGCATAAAAATACTCACCCAGCTCCCGCGATGCGTCCTCTCAGCGCCGCAGCTTGTCCTGTATGAGCGGTCACGTGGTACCGCTCATTACAGTGATGAATATGTGGCTCCACCCCTATGGGTGTCTTTATCACGACACAGATTCTGTTATTTTTGTACAGAGAGAAGGTGAGTGGCAACCGCCTTTAGGCGACTACCTGGGGGAGTTGACCAGTGAAATACCCGATGGTACACACATCACAGAATTTGTATCCTCTGGCCCCAAAACTTACGGATACAAACAACACTGGTGAAACTGTCTTAAAAGTTAAGGGGTAACACTAAATGTCAGTAACTCTCAATCTATTAATTTCAACAGTCTAAAAGATCTAGTTCTGGACTATCCACATAATTCTGACATAGAAACTCAGCAGCGTATTGTTGTACAACAGCAGTCCATTGTGAGAGATAAAAAGTACTGGGACATTGAAACAAGACCATTACGCAAAACCCAAAAGTGCGTTTACACAAAGCGTCGACTATTAGACGATTTCACTACCATGCCATTTGGCTATTATCCGAGTATTTTGATGGATCCGCGACTGCAACACCCATTCTCATGCATTCTAGCAGGCCTGTCTAATTCTGGAAAGAGCTATTTTGTAAAACAACTGCTATATAATATTGAAACTAATTTTTCTCAGAAACCTGATAATATTGTTTGGTTTTATTCCTGTTGGCAAAAACTATATGATGAAATCTCTCTCTCTTTTGCCAACACCAGATTTGTGGAGGGTCTGACAAATACATTCGTAGATGATGAATTTTTCCCTCTGGAGAAGGTGAATTTGGCTATTGTTGATAGTAACATAGTTGTTAAGGTTGAAGGAAGACTTTAAGTCCATCTAGTTCAACCCATAGCCTAACCTAACATGCCCTAACATGTTGATCCAGAGGAAGGCAAAAAACCCATGTGGCAAAGAGTAAGCTCCACATTGGGGAAAAAAAATTCCTTCCCGACTCCACATACGGCAATCAGACTAGTTCCCTCATCTCATGGAGAGTGCTAGTGAAAATTGCGAGAGAAAAAGCCTTTACCAAGTATGTGCTCCACAGAAATCTCAGCATTTTCTACCTGGTACAAAACATATTTTGCCAGGGTAAGAAAAGCCGCACAATAAATTTAAACACAAAGTACATGGTTTTTTTTAATAATCCCCGAGATAAATTACAAATTTTAACTCTAGCTCGTCAGATGTATCCCAGAAAAACACGTTTTTTCCTAGAAGCTTTTGAGGATGCCACGCGGAAGCCTTATGGGTATTTGCTGGTAGATTTGAGAGCTAATACCCCTGAGGATCTTCGCTTAAGGACTGGATTGTTTCCAGCAGCGTTGCCTGCTGTCTATGTCAAAAAGAAAAACACTTCTAAAAAGTGAATTTTATGTGTAATCATGCATTCCACGCTGTGTGCGTTGTGCTGTAAAGATGTCTGAGAGACTCCGGCGTAACTGGGCTCTCTTAAAAACACTGGTGAAGGGAGCCCCCGCTGTCAGAAAGTCTATTTTGCACAAAGCAAGCAACGATTTAATTACAGCGATAGGGGAAATCGCTTTAAATATCTTAAAAGGACAAATTCCTCTGAAAGAGCGCCAAAAAGGGATACTAAAGAAGTGGTGAAAAGCTATAAGAAACCTGAGTGACAGATCACAGCCCATAAAGAAAAAGAAGCGGCTACTAAAGCAGGCCGGAGGGTTTATCGGTCCTCTTTTAGGTTTTGCAATACCAATAATAACAAGCCTTCTCAGCTGTAATTAATGGAGCACGCCGAGAACATTTATCTAGTACCCAAACAGGAGCTGGTCAAACTAAGACCCCCAACTACTGATAACATATGCCAGAGCGTTATTCGCCGCCTTGATGATGAAATTGCTGAGATTTTACAAAGTCGTGATGTACCAGACAATGTAAAAATTAAAAAATATAATGATGTGCTACAGCGCTACTTGGTACATACGAGGCAGCGTTCGAAAGTAGTAACAACATTAAATCTCGTTAGCACTCCTGATCACCAACAATTGCCAAATACCGCCCCTGATAAAAATCAAGAGGTGTCTGAAATTGTAAGTCATATAAACCAAAGATATAAAAAGAATGCTGAATTTTTACTAAACAAGCTACTACAGAATAAAAATGTTACAGACTGGAATGGTAAAGCCGAATTTATTTTCAAAGGTGTTGTAATACCGGGGTCTAACTTACTGGATTTGGTACGTAGTACAACACAGAGCCATGCCTTGACCAGCAGGAATTTACCTCGGGGTTGGGATTCTTTCATGCAGGCTATGGCTGAGCTAAATATCCCATCTACAGTTGTGGGTAATTCCACTACTAGGAAGCTTTTAGATGGATTAAAAATAAAGAATTAAAATAAAAAATATTGATATACTCACCTCTCAGGAGGCCCCTGCACCGTACCGCTGTTAACCGGCAGCCTCCTTTGCTTAAAATGAGGGCGTTTAAGGCCTTCCTTGACGTCACGGCTTCTGATTGGTTGCGTGCCGCTCATGTGACCGCCACGCGACCAATCACAAGCCGCGACGTCATTCTCAGGTCCTAAATTCCTAGAATGAGGAGTTTAGGGCCTGAGAATAACATCGCGGCTTGTGATTGGTCGTGTGGCGGTCACATGAGCGGCACGCGACCAATCAGAAGCCGTGACGTCATGGCATTTTAAGCAAAGGAGGCTGCCAGTTAACAGCGGTAAGGTGCAGGGGCCTCCGGAGAGGTGAGTATATCAATATTTTTTATTTTAATTCTTTATTTTACACATTAATATGGATCCGATACCGATTCTCGATACCACAAAAGTATCGGAACTCGGTATCAGAATACTTTATATTATTGAAATGTCTTTGAGATGTATTTAATTTATTACAATAAAATCTTGAAAAACTTTTACAATTCCGTGTCTTTGCTTTTTTACAAATGTATAAATCAAGCGCTTTATACTTGGTGGTGTTGTAACATGGCCATATACATAATATGCCCATACACTGAGCCTGGTGTGTTATAAAACACATATAAAATGAGAAACCCAGTATCAAATAATGCTGCAGAAACACAGGCGTGGTGTTGTAACATGGCCATATACATAATATGCCCTTGCACTGAGTCTGGTGTGTTATAAAACATTGACCTTTCACAATTTTGATAGAGACATACATAATTTACCAGGATAAAATACATTGTGCTACACAACAACATGATAATAATAGCCTGACAATCAAAATCATTGCGCTGTACAGCCACAAAATTGTAATTTAATTGATAGCAACATTATCAAAATCAAAATTAAATGGTTTGATAATACATCTAGCAATTTTAATTGATACTCTTATAACACAACAAAGTATTACAGGGGGAATGGCTACACACTGCAGAGAGGAGGGGTTACACACTTTGATAAGGGCGGGGACCTATCAGATTAAGTTTGACGAATGGTACCTCTTCTCTACTACTCCTGTATATGCCACACACAACCTCCATATGCCAGCTCACCCCTGTATATGCCACGCACAACCTCCATATGTCAGCTCACCCTGTATATGCCACGCACAACCTCCATATGCCAGCTCACCCCTGTATATGCCACGCACAACCTCCATATGCCAGCTCACCCCTGTATATGCCACGCACAACCTCCATATGTCAGCTCACCTCTGTATATGCCACGCACAACCTCCATATGTCAGCTCACCCTGTATATGCCACGCACAACCTCCATATGCCAGCTCACCCCTGTATATGCCACGCACAACCTCCATATGCCAGCTCACCCTGTATATGCAACGCACAACCTCCATATGTCAGCTCACCTCTGTATATGCCACGCACAACCTCCATATGCCAGCTCACCCCTGTATATGCCACGCACAACCTCCATATACCAGCTCACCCCTGTATATGCCACGCACAACCTCCATATACCAGCTCCCCCTGTATATGCCACGCACAACCTCCATATGCCAGCTCACCCTGTATATGCCACGCACAACCTCCATGCCAGCTCACCCCTGTATATGCCACGCACAACCTCCATATGTGAGCTCTCCCTGTATATGCCACACACAACCTCCATATGTCAGCTCCCCCTGTATATGCCACGCACAACCTCCATATGTCAGCACCCCCTGTATATGCCACGCACAACCTCCATATGTCAGCTCACTCTGTATATGCCACGCACAACCTCCATATGCCAGCTCACCCCTGTATATGCCACGCACAACCTCCATATGTGAGCTCTCCCTGTATATGCCACACACAACCTCCATATGTCAGCTCCCCCTGTATATGCCACGCACAACCTCCATATGTCAGCACCCCCTGTATATGCCACACACAACCTCCATATGTCAGCTCACCCCTGTATATGCCACGCACAACCTCCATATGCCAGCTCCCCCTGTATATGCCATGCACAACCTCCATATGTCAGCTCCCCCTGTATATGCCACGCACAACCTCCATATACCAGCTCACCCCTGTATATGCCACGCACAACCTCCATATGTGAGCTCTCCCTGTATATGCCACGCACAACCTCCATATACCAGCTCACCCCTGTATATGCCACGCACAACCTCCATATGTGAGCTCTCCCTGTATATGCCACGCACAACCTCCATATGTCAGCTCCCCCTGTATATGCCACATACAACCTCCATATGTCAGCTCACCCCTGTATATGCCACGCACAACCTCCATATGTCAGCTCCCCCTGTATATGCCACGCACAACCTCCATATACCAGCTCACCCCTGTATATGCCACGCACAACCTCCATATGTCAGCTCCCCCTGTATATGCCACGCACAACCTCCATATGTCACACCAAGAGGACAAAAGAAAAAGAATGGACTAAATCAAGCCTGCACAACCATATAGAAAAAATACCAAAACATGTTTATTGAACACCACAAAGAGGACACTTAAAAACATCTAAAATACAACTGTGTGTATAACACCCCAATATGACCTCCTAAATATGCAGCAGTAATACATAGCAGCCGACCATGCTCAATATGAAGTGATATATGCCAATAGACCTAAATGAATACAATACAACAATACATGGGTGACAGAATGTATGGCCACTTGGTGTCTGGGGAATGTGGCCCTGAATCAAGGGAGAAGACCTAGGTGGATAGAACAAAACTCCCAACTGGGAGAACTTATGAAGTCGGCATGCCACCGAATGAGCGTTCAGCTGGGTCTGAGATCACGGTGGATATAGAACAGAGGGTCGGAGAGTCAAGCCAGAGCTGCAAAATCGCAGAGCCGCATGCCACAAATGGCCGATCAATGGTCAGGAGGGGGTGTAAAAAGCAGAGCCCCACGCGTATCGCCGCCGCAGCGGCTTCATCAGGGGAAGTGGGGTATGTGGTGTACAACCCACATATAAATGAGTACATAAATCTGTATCATGACATACCGGTGTGCTCCAACACGGAGCGGCAGGCAGAGGGCGGAGCGAGAGTGCAGTTACATGTGGAGAAAAGGGAAAAATACGGAGGCCTCCGTAGGACAAAGTCAGCGTGTGCGCAGATGTGGCTCCATATCCGGGCCACACTGCGCATGCGTCAAAAGAGCAGAGTCACAATGAAGCAAAAACAGAGCGCCGAGATAAAAGAATGTGCGGCCAAAGGGAAAATCCCCCCATCCCTCCTATAAAGAAGAAAGTGAAAGGGAAGATGTACAAAATAGGTATACCCTAGTGCCCCTAAAGGAGATAGTAGAATATATTGTAATACGTCCTAGTAAATAACTCCTACACAAAGATACGGACCAAAAAATAGAAGATGAAATATCACAAAGCACACATGTTAATAACATTGAATCAATGATATCTATATACAGGTCCTTCTCAAAAAATTAGCATATAGTGTTAAATTTCATTATTTACCATAATGTAATGATTACAATTAAACTTTCATATATTAGAGATTCATTATCCACCAACTGAAATTTGTCAGGTCTTTTATTGTTTTAATACTGATGATTTTGGCATACAACTCCTGATAACCCAAAAAACCTGTCTCAATAAATTAGCATATTTCACCCGTCCAATCAAATAAAAGTGTTTTTTAATACCAAACAAAAAAACCATCAAATAATAATGTTCAGTTATGCACTCAATACTTGGTCGGGAATCCTTTGGCAGAAATGACTGCTTCAATGCGGCGTGGCATGGAGGCAATCAGCCTGTGACACTGCTGAGATGTTATGGTGGCCCAGGATGCTTCAATAGCGGCCTTAAGCTCATCCAGAGTGTTGGGTCTTGCGTCTCTCAACTTTCTCTTCACAATATCCCACAGATTCTCTATGGGGTTCAGGTCAGGAGAGTTGGCAGGCCAATTGAGCACAGTAATACCATGGTCAGTAAACCATTTACCAGTGGTTTTGGCACTGTGAGCAGGTGCCAGGTCGTGCTGAAAAATGAAATCTTCATCTCCATAAAGCATTTCAGCCGATGGAAGCATGAAGTGCTCCAAAATCTCCTGATAGCTAGCTGCATTGACCCTGCCCTTGATGAAACACAGTGGACCAACACCAGCAGCTGACATGGCACCCCACACCATCACTGACTGTGGGTACTTGACACTGGACTTCAGGCATTTTGGCATTTCCTTCTCCCCAGTCTTCCTCCAGACTCTGGCACCTTGATTTCCGAATGACATGCAAAATTTGCTTTCATCAGAAAAAAGTACTTGGGACCACTTAGCAACAGTCCAGTGCTGCTTCTCTGTAGCCCAGGTCAGGCGCTTCTGCCGCTGTTTACCTGGGGAATGCGGCACCTGTAGCCCATTTCCTGCACACGCCTGTGCACGGTGGCTCTGGATGTTTCCACACCAGACTCAGTCCACTGCTTCCTCAGGTTCCCCAAGGTCTGGAATCGGTCCTTCTCCACAATCTTCCTCAGGGTCCGGTCACCTCTTCTCGTTGTACAGCGTTTTCTGCCACATTGTTTCCTTCCAACAGACTTACCATTGAGGTGCCTTGATACAGCACTCTGGGAACAGCCTATTTGTTGAGAAATTTCTTTCTGGGTCTTACCCTCTTGCTTGAGGGTGTCAATGATGGCCTTCTTGACATCTGAGGTCGCTAGTCTTACCCATGATGGGGGTTTTGAGTAATGAACCAGGCAGGGAGTTTTTAAAAGCCTCAGGTATCTTTTGCATGTGTTTAGAGTTAATTAGTTGATTCAGAAGATTAGGGTAATATGTTGTGAATTTGGATTCTGGGCTCCCCCGGTGGCCGCTTGTGGAATTGGACTTGTCATCCTCTTTCCTGTTTCACCTGATTCCATCAGTAGTGGGTGTCGCTATTTAAGCTCATTTCTCTGGTGGTTTCTTGCCGGTCAACAATGTTATCTGATGCCTCTCAGTGCTTGTTCCTGCTTCTAGACAACTACTGATAAGTTGGACTTTTGTCCATGTTTTGTTTTGCCTATTTGTTCCAGTTCGCAGCTGAAGTTTTGTTACTGTGTCTGGAAAGCTCTCGTCGATCAGGGATTGCTACTCTGGCGTTATGAGTTAATGCCAGAGTTTAAGGTAATCTCTGGATGGTGTTTTGTTAGTATTTTTCTGCTGACCATGAAAGTATACTATCTGTCTTCTGCTATCTAGTAAGCGGACCTCAAATTTGCTAAGACTATTTTCCTGCTGCGTTTGTTGTTTCATCTGAACTCACCGTCATTATATGTGGGGGGCTACTGTCTTCTTTGGAATATTTCTCTAGAGGTGAGCCAGGTCTTATATTTCCCTCTGCTAGCTATTTAGGTCTTAGGCCAGAGCTGGGCATCTAGCTATAAATAGGAAATGCTACCTGGCTATTTCTAGTTGCGCGGCAGGCTTAGTTCATGGTCAGTATAGTTCCATCTTCCGAGAGCTTGTCCCTCTATAGGCTTGCTATGATCTCTGCCTGCAGAGATCATGACAGTGCAGAGATCATGACAGTTTGACCGGCCCACTAAAGTGTTAAAGACCCAGGTTGAGAAAGGAGAGTTATAAGAAGTCTGCTGGAATTTTTTTTTTTTTTTTTCCTCCAGTCTGCCTTGCTGCAGTCTTTTTTCTCTCTCTCCTCCTAATCTCTGTATGCTCTGTGTGCACCTGACAATAATGGATCTCCAGAGTGTAACTGCGGGTTTGAATAATCTCATCACGAAAGTACAAAATTTACAAGATTTTGTAGTACATGCTCCGGTATCTGAGCCGAGAATTCCTTTGCCGGAGTTCTTCACAGGGAATAGAGCTAGCTTCCAGAATTTCCGAAATAATTGTAAGCTTTATTTGTCCCTGAAGTCTCGTTCAGCTGGAGACCCTGCTCAGCAGGTTAGGATTGTGATTTCCTTGCTCAGGGGTGACCCTCAAGATTGGGCCTTCTCATTGCCAGCAGGGGATCCTGCGTTACGCGATGTGGATGCGTTTTTTCTGGCCTTGGGCTTGCTTTATGAGGAACCTCATTTGGAACTTCAGGCAGAAAAAACTTTGATGGCACTATCTCAGGGGCAAGACGAAGCTGAAGTTTTCTGCCAAAAATTCCGTAAATGGTCTGTGCTTACTCAGTGGAATGAGTGCGCCTTGGCGGCAACTTTCAGAGAAGGTCTCTCTGATGCCGTTAAGGATGTTATGGTGGGGTTCCCTTTGCCTGCAGGTCTGAATGAGTCCATGACAATGGCTATTCAGATTGATAGGCGTCTGCGGGAGCGCAAACCGATGCACCATCTGGCGGTGTCTATGGAAAAGACGCCAGAAAGTATGCAGTGTGATAGAATTCTGTCCAGGAGTGAGCGACAGAATTTTAGACGGAAGAATGGATTGTGTTTCTATTGTGGGGATTCTACTCATGTTATATCGGCATGCTCTAGGCGTACAAAGAAGCTTGATAAGTCTGTTTCCATTGGCACCATTCAGTCTAAGTTTATTTTGTCTGTAACCCTGATTTGCTCTTTGTCATCCATTGCCACGGACGCCTATATTGACTCTGGCGCCGCTCTGAGTCTTATGGATTGGTCCTTTGCCAATCGTTGTGGTTTTGATTTAGAGCCTTTGGAGACTCTTATTCCTCTGAAGGGGATTGACTCCACCCCATTGGCTAATAATAAACCACAATACTGGACACAAGTAACCATGCGTATCAATCCGGATCACCAGGAGATTATTCGTTTCCTGGTGCTGTATAATTTACATGACGATTTGGTACTGGGATTGCCATGGTTGCAGTCTCACAACCCAGTCTTGGACTGGAGAGCTATGTCTGTGTTGAGCTGGGGATGTAAGGGTATTCATGGGGACGTACCTTTGGTTTCTATTTCGTCGTCCATTCCCTCTGAAGTCCCTGAGTTCCTCTCTGATTATCAAGACGTCTTTGACGAACCCAAGCTTGGGTCGTTACCTCCGCACCGTGAGTGCGATTGTGCCATAGATTTGATACCGGGTTGTAAATATCCAAAGGGTCGTTTGTTTAATTTGTCTGTGCCGGAACATGCTGCTATGCGGGAATATATAAAGGAGTCTTTGGAAAAGGGACATATTCGTCCATCTTCTTCTCCCTTTGGAGCTGGGTTTTTCTTTGTCTCAAAAAAAGACGGCTCTTTGAGACCATGTATTGATTATCGGCTTCTGAATAAGATCACTGTTAAGTATCAATACCCATTGCCATTGCTTACTGATTTGTTTGCTCGTATAGAGGGTGCTAAGTGGTTCTCTAAAATTGATCTTCGTGGGGCGTATAATTTGGTGCGGATCAGGCAGGGGGATGAGTGGAAGACCGCATTTAATACGCCCGAGGGCCACTTTGAGTATTTGGTCATGCCTTTTGGTCTTTCTAATGCCCCTTCAGTTTTCCAGTCTTTTATGCATGATATTTTCCGCGATTTTCTGGATAAATTTATGATAATATATCTGGATGATATTCTGATTTTTTCTGATGACTGGGACTCTCATGTCCAGCAGGTCAGGAGAGTTTTTCAGGTTCTGCGGTCTAATTCTTTATGTGTGAAGGGGTCTAAGTGCGTTTTTGGGGTCCAGAAAATTTCCTTTTTGGGGTATATTTTTTCTCCCTCTTCCATTGAGATGGATCCCGTCAAGGTGCAAGCTATTTGTGACTGGACTCAGCCCTCCTCTCTTAAGGGTCTTCAGAGATTTTTGGGCTTTGCCAACTTTTACCGCCGATTTATTGCTGGTTTTTCGGATGTCGTTAAACCACTGACTGATTTGACCAGACAAGGCGCTGATGTTGCTAATTGGTCCCCTCATGCTGTAGAGGCCTTTCAGGAGCTTAAGCGCCGTTTTGCCTCTGCCCCTGTGTTGCGTCAGCCTGATGTGAATCTGCCTTTTCAGGTTGAGGTTGACGCTTCGGAGATCGGAGCTGGGGCAGTGTTGTCGCAGAAAGGTTCCGACTGCTCCGTCATTAGGCCTTGTGCCTTCTTTTCTCGCAAATTTTCGCCCGCAGAGCGGAATTATGATGTTGGGAATCGGGAGCTTTTGGCCATGAAGTGGGCGTTTGAGGAGTGGCGCCATTGGCTCGAGGGGGCTAGGCATCAGGTGGTGGTATTGACTGACCACAAAAATTTGATTTATCTTGAGACTGCCAGACGCCTGAATCCTAGACAGGCGCGCTGGTCTTTATTTTTTTCTCGCTTTAATTTTGTGGTGTCATACCTACCGGGTTCTAAGAATGTTAAGGCAGATGCCCTTTCTAGGAGTTTTGACCCGGACTCTCCTGGTAATTCTGAACCCACAGGTATCCTTAGGGAGGGAGTAATTTTGTCGGCCGTTTCTCCTGATCTGCGGCGGTCCTTGCAAGAGTTTCAGGCGGATAGACCGGATCGTTGTCCGCCTGATAGACTGTTTGTTCCGGATGATTGGACCAGCAGAGTCATCTCTGAGGTACATTCTTCTGCATTGGCAGGTCATCCCGGAATTTTTGGTACCAGGGATTTGGTGGCAAGATCCTTCTGGTGGCCTTCTCTGTCACGAGATGTGCGAGTCTTTGTGCAGTCATGTGACGTTTGTGCTCGGGCCAAGTCTTGTAGTTCTCGGGCTAGCGGACTGCTGTTGCCCTTGCCTATTCCTAAGAGGCCTTGGACACACATCTCGATGGATTTTATTTCAGATCTGCCTGTTTCCCAGAAGATGTCTGTCATCTGGGTGGTCTGTGACCGTTTCTCTAAAATGGTCCATTTGGTTCCTCTGCCCAAGTTGCCTTCTTCTTCTGAGTTGGTTCCTCTGTTTTTTCAGAATGTTGTCCGATTGCACGGTATTCCTGAGAATATTGTTTCTGACAGAGGTACCCAATTTGTGTCTAGATTTTGGCGGGCATTCTGTGCTAGGATGGGCATAGATTTGTCTTTTTCATCTGCTTTTCACCCTCAGACTAATGGCCAGACCGAGCGGACTAATCAGACCCTTGAGACATATCTGAGGTGTTTTGTCTCTGCTGACCAGGATGATTGGGTTGCTTTTTTGCCATTGGCAGAGTTCGCCCTCAATAATCGGGCCAGTTCTTCCACCTTGGTGTCCCCGTTTTTCTGTAATTCGGGGTTTCACCCTCGATTTTCCTCCGGTCAGGTGGAATCCTCGGATTGTCCTGGAGTGGATGCGGTGGTGGAGAGATTGCATCACATCTGGGGGCAGGTTATGGACAATTTGAAGTTGTCACAGGAGAAGACTCAGCGTTTTGCCAACCGTCATCGTCGTGTTGGTTCTCGGCTTTGTGTTGGAGATTTAGTGTGGTTGTCTTCTCGTTTTGTCCCTATGAGGGTCTCTTCTCCTAAGTTTAAACCTCGGTTCATCGGCCCTTATAGAATATTGGAGATTCTTAATCCTGTTTCTTTCCGTTTGGACCTCCCTGCGTCCTTTTCCATTCATAACGTTTTTCATCGGTCGTTATTGCGCAGGTATGAGGTACCTGTTGTACCTTCTCTTGAGCCTCCTGCTCCGGTGTTGGTTGAGGGTGAGTTGGAGTACGTTGTGGAGAAAATTTTGGACTCTCGTGTTTCCAGACGAAAACTCCAGTATCTGGTCAACTGGAAGGGTTACGGCCAGGAGGATAATTCTTGGGTCAATGCATCTGATGTTCATGCTTCTGATCTTGTTCGTGCCTTCCATAGGGCTCATCCTGGTCGCCCTGGTGGATCTGGTGAGGGTTCGGTGCCCCCTCCTTGAGGGGGGGGTACTGTTGTGAATTTGGATTCTGGGCTCCCCCGGTGGCCGCTTGTGGAATTGGACTTGTCATCCTCTTTCCTGTTTCACCTGATTCCATCAGTAGTGGGTGTCGCTATTTAAGCTCATTTCTCTGGTGGTTTCTTGCCGGTCAACAATGTTATCTGATGCCTCTCAGTGCTTGTTCCTGCTTCTAGACAACTACTGATAAGTTGGACTTTTGTCCATGTTTTGTTTTGCCTATTTGTTCCAGTTCGCAGCTGAAGTTTTGTTACTGTGTCTGGAAAGCTCTCGTCGATCAGGGATTGCTACTCTGGCGTTATGAGTTAATGCCAGAGTTTAAGGTAATCTCTGGATGGTGTTTTGTTAGTATTTTTCTGCTGACCATGAAAGTATACTATCTGTCTTCTGCTATCTAGTAAGCGGACCTCAAATTTGCTAAGACTATTTTCCTGCTGCGTTTGTTGTTTCATCTGAACTCACCGTCATTATATGTGGGGGGCTACTGTCTTCTTTGGAATATTTCTCTAGAGGTGAGCCAGGTCTTATATTTCCCTCTGCTAGCTATTTAGGTCTTAGGCCAGAGCTGGGCATCTAGCTATAAATAGGAAATGCTACCTGGCTATTTCTAGTTGCGCGGCAGGCTTAGTTCATGGTCAGTATAGTTCCATCTTCCGAGAGCTTGTCCCTCTATAGGCTTGCTATGATCTCTGCCTGCAGAGATCATGACAGTGCAGAGATCATGACAGTAATAGGTCATTTAGAGAACCTTTTCTTGATATGCTAATTTATTGAGACAGGTTTTTTGGGTTATCAGGAGTTGTATGCCAAAATCATCAGTATTAAAACAATAAAAGACCTGACAAATTTCAGTTGGTGGATAATGAATCTATAGTATATGAAAGTTTAATTGTAATCATTACATTATGGTAAATAATGAAATTTAACACTATATGCTAATTTTTTGAGAAGGACCTGTATAATATAAGTCCAGAATATTTCTTTTGTACATCCATGGAGGTAAATCTTCACACGCACAATAATCCTCCATTAATTAACATGAAGCAAGTAATAGATGTCTGTAATGAATACTACCACACAAATTAAGACTCCCAAGGTAATATGACGTGTGTCAGAAATCCGGAAATAGGAAGGCTCAAGTCATGTATAGGAGCAATCTAAAATGGAGAGTTCAATATGAGTCCATCCATAATCCATGATGAACATCTGTTCCAAGCGACCCACATTCCGCTGTAATGATAAACGCGATGAAAAAATGCATGCATAATGGATATAGCAGAAATCCATAGTAAACATCTGTTCCAAACGACATAGACTCCAATGTAGTAATAGACGTGATGAAAGCTGTATGCATAGTAGCTGTAAAACCCCATAGGGTAAGTGCCCATGGATAACAACCCAAGAGATATCTAGGAGAGAAAAGGGGACAACAATAAAAAAAGAGACGAACCATATCTTTCAGGGTCATAGGTAGATTTAAACGATATAGAAAACACCTGATGTTATGTCGATTGCAACTGCATGGAGATGGATCTACTATCCTAGGAACCCCGTAAAAAGAAGTTCCTCATTTAAACCTGCAGGGGCCACTGTTTGTAACTTGAAAATCCATTTGGACTCAATTTGAAGAAGCAGCCTACTTTTATTTCCCCCTCTCTCATTGGGGACAAGTTTCTGCAGGAACCACCGTGCTTGGCCAAAAAATGTTCCGCCACTGGGGTAAGAGTTTTACCCTTTCTCTGATCTAGGGCCGCCAGATGTATTGTAGAAATATGTTTTTGAGCACACTTCCTGAGTTCCTGAGTGGTTTGCCCAACATACAACATCTTACAGGGGCAAATGAGGGCGTAAATCACGTCCCTAGATCTACAATTAATGTAGGACCTCAAGAGGTGTTTGGTGAGCAAAGTGGGGTGCAAAAAGAGGTCACGGGTAGGTACCATGTGGGGACAGATGTTACAGTCCCCACATGGGAATGACCCTTTCAAGGTGATACCTCTATTAAGTTTGACCGTCGGTCTCTTAAAGTGACTCCGAGTCAGAATGTCCCTAAGGTTAGGTGCACGTCGTGCCGTAAGAAGAGGCCTGTTACTGGTGACTTCCGAAGTGTGTATATCTGTTCGGAGAATCTGCCAGTGCCTGGACAGAATGTCACTAACCTGTTGCCAATTGTTGTTAAAATCGGTGATAAACCTGGTCTGACTCTCTTGACTTTGTCTCTTAGAGGATAAAAGTGACCCCTGATCTTGCATCCTTGCCCTCTGGTAGGCCGTGGAGATGACACGCCTGGGGCAGCCCCTGTGTCGAAACCGATCCGAGAGCTCCCGAGCCTGGGTTAAAAAATCGGTATCAAGGGTGCAGTTCCGTCTTGTACGTAGGAACTGTCCCGTTGGAACACCCACCTTTGTATGCCAAGGATGAAAGCTGGAAAATTCCAGAAGCGAGTTCGTTGAAGTGGGTTTTCTAAAGAGGTCGGTGGCCAAATGTTGCTCATGCGGAAATACCCTCAAATCCAGGAAGGTGGTATCACTGGTAGAAATGGAGAACGTGAGAAAAATATTAACAGAATTGGAATTCAACTCATTGAAAAACATGACACATTCTTCTTCAGTGCCCTTCCAGATGATGAAGACATCGTCTATAAAGCGATACCAGGCGTGGACGTGGGCAGTGAATGAAGGGGAGGAATATACAAATAACTCCTCCCACCAACCTAAAAAGATGTTAGCATACGCTGGTGCACACCTCGCGCCCATCGCCACGTCCGATCGCTGGAGGTAATAGACTCTGTCAAAAAGGAAAAAATTGTGATGAAGCACAAAAGACATCAAATCAAGAAGGAACGAATCATGGCCTCTGTCCATAGATGTTTTCTTATCCAGAAAGTATGCTAACGCTCTTATCCCGTCTTGGTGGCCAATATTCGAATACAGTGATTCTACATCACAGGTAACTAGTAAGCAATTACTAGGAAGTACCACCTGGCTACACATGCTGATGAAGTGTGAGGAATCCCGAATAAATGAAGGGAGGGAAGAAGCAATGGGTTGAAGGAAAAAATCCAAATACTCCCCTGCCCTCTCACACATACTGCCTCCATATGTCAGCTCACCCCTGTATATGCCACGCACAACCTCCATATGCCAGCTCACCCCTGTATATGCCATGCACAACCTCCATATGCCAGCTCACCCCTGTATATGCCACGCACAACCTCCATATGTCAGCTCCCCCTGTATATGCCACGCACAACCTCCATATGTCAGCTCCTCCTGTATATGCCACGCACAACCTCCATATGTCAGCTCCCCCTGTATATGCCACGCACAACCTCCATATGTCAGCTCCCCCTGTATATGCCACGCACAACCTCCATATGTCAGCTCACCCTGTATATGCCACGCACAACCTCCGTATGTCAGCTCCCCCTGTATATGCCACGCACAACCTCCATATGCCAGCTCCCCCTGTATATGCCACGCACAACCTCCATATACCAGCTCACTCTGTATATGCCACGCACAACCTCCGTATGTCAGCTCCCCCTGTATATGCCACGCACAACCTCCATATGTCAGCTCACCCTGTATATGCCACGCACAACCTCCATATACCAGCTCCCCCTGTATATGCCACACACAACCTCCATATGTCAGCTCCCCCTGTATATGCCATGCACCACCTCCATATGTCAGCTCACCCTGTATATGCCACGCACAACCTCCATATGCCAGCTCCCCCTGTATATGCCTCGCACAACCTCCATGTCAGCTCCCCCTGTATATGCCACGCACAACCTCCATGTCAGCTCCCCCTGTATATGTCACGCACAACCTCCATGTCAGCTCACCCTGTATATGCCACGCACAACCTCCATATGCCAGCTCCCCCTGTATATGCCACGCACAACCTCCATATGTGAGCTCTCCCTGTATATGCCTCGCACAACCTCCATGTCAGCTCCCCCTGTATATGCCACGCACAACCTCCATGTCAGCTCCCCCTGTATATGCCACGCACAACCTCCATATGTCAGCTCACCCTGTATATGCCACGCACAACCTCCATATGTCAGCTCACCCCTGTATATGCCACGCACAACCTCCATATGTCAGCTCCCCCTGTATATGCCACGCACAACCTCTATATGTCAGCTTCCCCTGTATATGCCACGCACAACCTCCATGTCAGCTCCCCCTGTATATGCCTCGCACAACCTCCATGTCAGCTCCCCCTGTATATGCCACGCACAACCTCCATATGTCAGCTCCCCCTGTATATGCCACGCACAACCTCTATATGTCAGCTTCCCCTGTATATGCCACGCACAACCTCCATATCAGCTCCCCCTGTATATGCCTCGCACAACCTCCATGTCAGCTCCCCCTGTATATACCACGCACAACCTCCATGTCAGCTCACCCTGTATATGCCACGCACAACCTCCATATGTCAGCTCCCCCTGTATATGCCACGCACAACCTCCATATGTGAGCTCTCCCTGTATATGCCACGCACAACCTCCATATGTCAGCTCCCCCTGTATATGCCTCGCACAACCTCCATGTCAGCTCCCCCTGTATATGCCACGCACAACCTCCATGTCAGCTCCCCTGTATATGCCACGCACAACCTCCATGTCAGCTCCCCCTGTATATGCCACGCACAACCTCCATATACCAGCTCCCCCTGTATATGCCACGCACAACCTCCATGTCAGCTCCCCCTGTATATGCCACGCACAACCTCCATATGTCAGCTCCCCCTGTATATGCCACGCACAACCTCCATGTCAGCTCCCCCTGTATATGCCACGCACAACCTCCATATACCAGCTCCCCCTGTATATGCCACACACAACCTCCATATGTCAGCTCCCCCTGTATATGCCATGCACAACCTCCATATGTCAGCTCCCCCTGTATATGCCACGCACAACCTCCATATACCAGCTCCCCCTGTATATGCCACGCACAACTTCCATATGCCAGCTCCCCCTGTATATGCCACGCACAACCTCCATGTCAGCTCCCCCTGTATATGCCACGCACAACCTCCATGTCAGCTCCCCCTGTATATGCCATGCACAACCTCCATATGTCAGCTCACCCCTGTATATGCCACGCACAACCTCCATATGTCAGCTCCCCCTGTATATGCCACGCACAACCTCCATGTCAGCTCCCCCTGTATATGCCACGCACAACCTCCATATACCAGCTCCCCCTGTATATGCCACGCACAACCTCCATGTCAGCTCCCCCTGTATATGCCACGCACAACCTCCATATACCAGCTCCCCCTGTATATGCCACGCACAACCTCCATATGTCAGCTCCCCCTGTATATGCCACACACAACCTCCATATGTCAGCTCCCCCTGTATATGCCACGCACAACCTCTATGTCAGCTCCTCCTGTATATGCCACGCACAACCTCCATATGTCAGCTCACCCCTGTATATGCCACGCACAACCTCCATATGTCAGCTCACCCCTGTATATGCCACGCACAACCTCCATATGCCAGCTCCCCCTGTATATGCCATGCACAACCTCCATATGTCAGCTCACTCTGTATATGCCACGCACAACCTCCATATACCAGCTCCCCCTGTATATGCCACGCACAACCTCCATATGCCAGCTCCCCCTGTATATGCCACGCACAACCTCCATATGTCAGCTCACCTGTATATGCCACGCACAACCTCCATATACCAGCTCCCCCTGTATATGCCACGCACAACCTCCATATGCCAGCTCCCCCTGTATATGCCACGCACAACCTCCATATGTCAGCTCACCTGTATATGCCACGCACAACCTCCATGTCAGCTCACCCTGTATATGCCACACACAACCTCCATATGTCAGCTCCCCCTGTATATGCCACGCACAACCTCCATGTGTCGGCTCCCCCTGTATATGCCATGCGCAACCTCCATATACCAGCTCCCCCTGTATATGCCACGCACAACCTCCATATACCAGCTCCCCCTGTATATGCCACGCACAACCTCCATATGTCAGCTCCCCCTGTATATGCCACACACAACCTCCATATGTCAGCTCCCCCTGTATATGCCACACACAACCTCCATATGTCAGCTCCCCCTGTATATGCCACGCACAACCTCCATATGTCAGCTCCCCCTGTATATGCCTCGCACAACCTCCATATGTCAGCTCACCCCTGTATATGCCACACACAACCTCCATATGTGAGCTCACCCCTGTATATGCCACGCACAACCTCCATATACCAGCTCCCCCTGTATATGCCACGCACAACCTCCATATACCAGCTCCTCCTGTATATGCCACGCACAACCTCCATATACCAGCTCCTCCTGTATATGCCACGCACAACCTCCATATGTCAGCTCATTCCTGTATATGCCACACACAACCTCCATATGTGAGCTCACCCCTGTATATGCCATGCACAGCCTCCATATACCAGCTCCCCTGTATATGCCACGCACAACCTCCATATGTCAGCTCCCCCTCCACATGTCAGCTCCCCCTGTATATGCCATGCACAACCTCCATATGCTACATCCCCCCTGACACATGCCAACCATGTCTCATATGTCTCATATTTTTACCTCTGTACAAAAAGCAGTATTCCTGGCTCTTCACATCTGCAGCCGATAGTTACTAATGGATGATGTCACCACCCCACTCCTGCCGTCGCTGAAGCACCCCTGGTATACTGTACAGCAGGTCGTCTTGTCTCCAGCTGCTCATCGGGTCTACAGCAGGCAGCAGCTCATCGGGTCTACAGCAGGCAGCAGCTCGTTTGATATCCTGTCCTGATCTCCTGCAGCTCGTCCGCTATGCACAGTGTGACCATCCAAGACCTGTTATGCCGGAAGTGAACAGTACAGCATCCGGCATAACAGGGTTTGCGATAGAGTGTAAATGGAGTTCAGCAGATAGCGCTGGCCTCTAATAAAATGGCGCCTGGCCACACCTACAGCTGTGAATTGAGACGTGCCCAGTTCACTGCTGATGCGGCTGCAATGTTAGAGATAGAGTCATCATCTGACCGCTGTCTCCTATGCCCAGGGACTGCCGTATTTGAAGATTGAAAGTGTCGTTCAGCAGCCATTACAGACCTGTAAGGTAAAATGGCAGCCCCCAGTGGCTGCATTAAAACAGTAAAAAAAAACATAACAGAGTCAAGCTTAGGTGAAAACATCTTTTTGGATAATTTTCATTTTTACAATAAATAAAAAATCACGGCACCTTCCCTTTAATCTCATTTCAACCTTGATAGTGACACTCTCAGGATACATTTTACTGTATGATGGCACTTTTACACATAGCCACTAGATGAAGCTGCATTTGCCTGAATTTTTATATCTACACAAATGATATTTTGTTGTGTTAACTATATACTATTTAACATTATAAGCTGTGTATTTTTGTAATGATTTGTATGTATAAATGATTGATTACCTCTTCTGTCTCTAAAAACAATCCCATTTAACCCCTTTCCGACATCAGGTGTAAATGTACGCCGATGTCGGAATCCCTCCCTCTGATGTGAGCTCCAGCGCTGAGCCCACATCTTTTCTGGCACATGTCAGCAAGCGCACCAGAAATCCCACCCAGTGACCCCATCACATGATTGTGGGTCACCGATGGGTTGACATAACAACCAGACTTCTCCAGCAGAAGTCTATGGTTGTCACTGCCGAATTGCTATGAGTGCCACCCGCTAGCCAAAAACGCATGGAACAGGGATCGTCTCGCCGAACTCCCACTCTTCTTTTAATATGGGCAAAATGCTACTAAGGCAACACAGGGTGAGGGTAAAACAGTGCGGCAATGCTTTATTTTACCACAAAACAGGCAGATAACACATAGAACAGTCCCAGCACAGTACCCGAGATGGTGCACATTACAGAGTCTCACCCTTCCGCTGACTCGCTGGGATAATAGCAGCTGTGACTACAGATCTTCCACTGTCGCTACCTCACTTGTGGCACACACACAGAGAGGAGGTAACGACAAGCGTAGGAAGATGACAGTCCATAGAGTCCATACAAGGTACAAGGCCAGTTGATCTGAGGATCACAACCTGGCTTCTCCAAACGTATCCAATGGAGCAGATATGTATTCTTCCAACCGAGGCTGACAACCCCTAGGTTGTTTCCTATAGAAAGATAGATCCGTGTCCCTCGTAATGGAGCCATGATGTAAAATGGCTGCTGTCCTGTCTCTCGCCCTTTTGAGATGTATGGATGTCTTGGCAGAATCTCTCTGACTGTTTCTCAGTCTCTTTATACAGAGGCATGTAACCTATTATCAGACTTAACAATTGTTCCTCATTCAGTATTTACATAAAGGGTAAGGGTACCGTCACACAGTACCATTTTAATCGCTACGACGGCACGATCCGTGACGTCGCAGCGTCGTATGATTATCGCTCCAGCGTCGTAGACTGCGGTCACACGGTGCAATCACGGCGCTGGAGCGATGCCGAAGTCCCCGGGTAACCAGGGTAAACATCGGGTAACTAAGCGCAGGGCTGCGCTTAGTAACCCGATGTTTACCCTGGTTACCAGCGTAAACGTAAAAAAAACAAACAGTACATACTTACATTCCGGTGTCTGTCCCCGGCGTCTCAGCTTCTCTGCACTGTGTAAGCGCCATAGCCGGAAAGCAGAGCGGTGACGTCACCGCTGTGCTCGCTTTCCGGCCGGCAGGCGCTCACACTGCAGAGAAGCTGAGATGCCGGGGGACAGACACCGGAATGTAAGTATGTACTGTTTGTTTTTTTTACGTTTACGCTGGTAACCAGGGTAAACATCGGGTTACTAAGCGCGGCCCTGCGCTTAGTTACCCGATGTTTACCCTGGTTACAAGCGAACACATCGCTGGATCGCTGTCACACACAACGATCCAGCGATGTCAGCGGGTGATCAAGCGACGAAAGAAAGTTCCAAACGATCTGCTACGACGTACGATTCTCAGCAGGATCCCTGATCGCTGCTGCGTGTCAGACACTGCGATATCGTAACGATATCGCTAGAACGTCACGAATCGTACCGTCGTAGCGATCAAAATGTGACTGTGTGACGGTACCCTAAGGGTACTTTCACACAGTACCATTTTGATCGCTACGACGGCACGATCCGTGACGTCGCAGCGATCGTATGATTATCGCTCCAGCGTCGTAGACTGCGGTCACACGTTGCAATCACGGCGCTGGAGCGATGCCGAAGTCCCCGGTAACCAGGGTAAACATCGGGTAACTAAGCGCAGGGCCGCGCTTAGTAACCCGATGTTTACCGTGGTTACCAGCGTAAACGTAAAAAAAACAAACAGTACATACTTACATTCCGGTGTCTGTCCCCGGCGTTCTCCTTCTCTCCACTGTGTAAGCGTCATAGCCGGCAAGCACAGCGGTGACGTCAGACGTCACCGCTGTGCTCGCTTTCCGGCTGGCAGACGCTCACACAGTGGAGAGAAGCTGAGACGCTGGAGGACAGACACCGGAATGTAAGTATGTACTGTTTGTTTTTTTACGTTTACGCTGGTAACCACGGTAAACATCGGGTTACTAAGCGCGGCCCTGCGCTTAGTTACCCGATGTTTACCCTGGTTACAAGCGAACACATCGCTGGATCGCTGTCACACACAACGATCCAGGGATGTCAGCGGGTGATCAAGCGACGAAAGAAAGTTCCACACGATCTGCTACGACGTACGATTCTCAGCAGGATCCCTGATCGCTGCTGCGTGTCAGACACTGCGATATCGTAACGATATCGCTAGAACGTCACGAATCGTACCGTCGTAGCGATCAAAATGGTACTGTGTGACAGTACCCTAAGAATGGAGAAGAGATCAAGTCGTACTTGATTATTTAAACTATTTGCATAGTTTTAACCTCTCTGCTTTAGAAGTCAACAAACTGGCTCCATAACACAATGCATAATTAGCATATCAGCAAAGATCACTAGTGATCAAGGATAAGAGCACAATATAAGTCAATATTCCAGGCTTACACAAACAAAAGTCTGTTTTCTTGACCAACCAGAAATCAACACTTGAATTTGAGAGCCAACATACAGATAACATTCTATTATTCTTCGTTTGCTAAAAATAGTCATCTGGTTAATAAAGATACAATGCTGTATGTCTTCACAATGCCAAAAGTGAAAAAAAAAAAGTTTTTAATGTTAAAAATAAATAAACGTTCAAATCACCCCTTTTTGCCCCATTTAAAATAAAATTAAAAAAAATCAAGCATACACATATTTGGTATTACCGTGTTCAGAATCACTTGATCTATCAATATAAAATAAGAATTAACCTGATCGCTAAACGGCGTTATGAGAAAGTCAAAAACGCCAGAATTACTTTTTTTGGCCGCCACAACATTGCATTAAAATGCAATAATGGGAGATTAAAAGTTCATATCTGCACCAAAATGGTATAATTTAAAATGTCAGCTCGGCACCCAAAAAATAAGCCTCCACCCAACCCAATATCATGAAAAATGGAGATGCCACGGGTATCGGAAAATGGTGCAATTCTTTTATACTTTACCTAATAAAGATGAGTTATTTTTACTGATGTTTGTTTTGGGTCGTTTATTTTCTGTTGGTATTTGGTTTATCCCATAAAACTCCCATATAATATTCTCACCTTGAACGCACACCGCGCGCATCATGTTTTTGTACAATTTGTCAATAATATATATAGGTTCTCCCTGTCTGAGTTATTTTTGAAGATCAACAAAATAAGATTTTCCTGTAATTCATTTCTCACCCTCTAGGTATAATAATGGCTTTTCCCGGTGTGGGACTTTTGATGTTTAAAAAGGTTGACAACTAGTTGGACAAGCCCTTCTCATTCCTCATGTTTGGTCCTGTTAAAATAAAAATCCTCATACAAACCTCCCATTGTGGCGCCGTTTCAGTGGTGTTGGCGCTTGTGTTCTTGGGGATCTTTTGAGGTTTTTACGTCATGTGAGCCCTGTGCCCAATCAGCGCTGACGTCACTGTCCCCACCTTCGGACAAATCAAGCATCATGAGGCAGAGAGCAGCCGCGGCCCTGGCTTCCAGTTCATGGTCAATACGTCCGAAGGAAGGAACAGTGAAGCTGCCGCTGATCGGGTGCAGGGCTCGTGTGATGTAACAACCTCACATAAGCCCCGGGACAGTGAGTCTCGACACCGCTGAAGTGGAGCTGGCACGCCAGCGGAGTATGAGTGTTTTTATTTTAATGAGGCCAAACACGAGGATTGAGTTCACTAAGAAAAAAAAAGATGTACTGTATATTTACCGTATTTTTTGGATTCTAAGATGCACCTAGGTTTTAGAGTAGGAAATTAGAAGAAATTGAAGCAAAAAATGTGGTCAATTCTGTACTTAATATCCCCTATCCTGGTATATATGGTCCCCTCACCCCATCCTGATACACATGACCCCCTCATCCCTTCCCTGGTATGCATGGATCCCTCATCCCTACACTGGCCTCATCCCTATACTAGTATGCATGGCCCTCATCCCTATACTAGTATGCATGGCCCCCATCCCGGTCCTGGTATGAATGGCCTAATCCTTATAATTGACCCCCATCCTAGTATGCATGGCCCCATCAGAAAAAAAAAAAAACCTGCCCGGCGCTCCCTCACAGCGTCCTGCTCCGATGCCAGCAGCTGCTCTATGCTTGTAAGCAGCACATGGCAGGGACATCACAAGCAGAGCACAGCTGCCGGAGTACTCGCCCGGATTGTGCGCACAGAGAGCAGTGAGTATTCATTGCTCTTCAGTAGCGATCAGTGTCAGCCACCGGCTTCCTGCTGCTGCCGGCGGTCACGTGTGCCGCTACTTAAGAGAAATGAATATTCATTGGATTTATTCATCAGGAGACTATTTAATATTAAACTATATTCAAGCTGGACTAGAGGAAGAAAACCCTAAAATCATGTATCATGTTATCCGAAACAGAAAACCAGCCACATATTGGCAGAACCTAGACCTCAAACTATATACTTTGTAAGTTCATCAGTAGTTTGTGGTCTCACTCATCACCGTATAGAGGCACTCACACCACCAGTTAGTGCAGCCGAGTCTGAATTTCTACTGCAGGCAACTTTTTGGCTTTTTTTTCGCCCTTCTTTTCCCCTGATGAATACCCTTGACAGGGAAGAAAATGCGTTGGGAGGCTACATTAGGGAGACTACATTTTTCACGGAGGTTACATCTTTCCTGGGCAATTTACAAGCAGGTCCACACTTGGGTACTGCCCTTGTCAGGGCAGGAGTATAACAGGACAGGCGCCCGACAGGGAGAAACAGAAAAACTACCCTGTCTTTACTCTTTAAATCCCCCTCTCTTTCTTTCCCTGGATCCTGTTCCCCCATTGCAATAAATAGGCTGTGGAGGACATGAATAAGAACCTATGCCGGTGAGATTGAACCATTTTTTACTTGAGCACTGCTAATCATGAGCACTCATATTTTGTAATTGTTGGTTGTAGGTTTGTCCTAAGTATACATTGGCCTATTTTAAAGTATTGAGTAAATGTTAAGTTTTAGTATTTTTTGTTCTTGGACATGTTTTAAATTATAGTGTTGCCTGATTGGTCAGGTATTTATTGGAAAAGATAACTCTGATCCTTTGTACTGGATATTACTTACACTACTAATTAACAGCTGTTAGGGTACCGTCACACAGTGCAATTTTGATCGCTACGACGGCACGATTCGTGACGTTGCAGCGTCGTATGATTATCGCTCCAGCGTCGTAGACTGCGGTCACACGTTGCAATCACGGCGCTGGAGCGATGCCGAAGTCCCCGGGTAACCAGGGTAAACATCGGGTTACTAAGTGCAGGGCCGCGCTTAGTAACCCGATGTTTACCGTGGTTACAAGCGTAAAAGTAAAAAACAAAACAAACAGTACATACTCACCATCTGATGTCCGTCAGGTCCCTTGCCGTCTGCTTCCTGCTCTGACTGAGTGCCGCCGTACAGTGAGAGCAGATCACAGCAGTGACGTCACCGCTGTGCTGTGCTCTGACTTTCCGGCCGGCAGACAGTCAGAGCGGGAAGCAGACGGCAAGGGACCTGACGGACATCAGATGGGGAGTATGTACGGTTTGTTTTTTTTTACTTTTACGCTGGTAACCACGGTAAACATCGGGTTACTAAGTGCGGCCCTGCGCTTAGTAACCCGATGTTTACCCTGGTTACCAGCGAACGCATCGCTGGATTGCTGTCACACACAACGATCCAGCGATGACAGCGGGAGATCCAGCGACGAAAGAAAGTTTCAAACGATCTGCTACGACGTACGATTCTCAGCAGGGTCCCTGATCGCTGCTGCGTGTCAGACACTGCGAGATCGTAACGATATCGCTAGAACGTCACGAATCGTGCCGTCGTAGCGATCAAAATTGCACTGTGTGACGGTACCCTTACAATACCAAACTAGGACAGTCCCTATAGGAGAAAAACACAAGAATTATACTGTATTGTCACATACTATCTATTCCTGACACTGGAGTGGCGTATAAACTTACGAAGTATATAGTTTGAGGTCTGGGAACTGTCAATATGTGGCTGGTTTTGACTTTTTCGGATAACATGATACATGATTTTAGTTTTTTTTGTCTAGTCTCGCTTGAATATAGGTCAACATTAAAGTCTCCTGATTAGTCGCCTTTGGTGAGGACGATGAAACCTGTAGAAATTTGAGGCTTGGAGAGTGAGTGTGTATACGTCACCTCACTTTATATACTGAACTGTGGGGTACATGTTTTTTCTATTAGTCACCTACTGACTAACCTTCAGGGGGTGAATTGTGTGTATAGTTGTACATTTGGAATTAATGAAGTTTAGTTTTATCCTTTTGTCAGCAAATATGAGGACTGACAAAAGACAACCCATTTCAGAAGATTCAATTTTTTTTAAAAACTATTCCAACATTATGAACATAAAAAAGGCTTCGCCCCTATGTGATGTCTCTGATGTATATTAATAGTATATTTCCAAGTAAAATATTTCCTACATTAAGAAAATGAAAAAGGCTTCTCCCCTGTGTGACTGCTCTGATGTCTACCAAGAAGTGCTATATGGTTATAACATTTCCCACATTCTGAACAGGAAAAAGGCTTCTCCCCTGTGTGAGTTCTCTGGTGACTAACAAGATTCCCTTTCTGGTTAAAACATTTCCCACATACTGAACATGAAAAAGGCTTCTCCCCTGTGTGAGTTCTATGGTGACGAACCAAATCTGATTTATGGTTAAAACATTTCCCACATTCTGAACATGAAACAGGATTCTCCCCTGTGTGAGTTCTCTGGTGAGTATCAAGATGCCATTTCTGGTTAAAACATTTCCCGCACTCTGAACAGGAAAAAGGCTTCTCCCCTTTGTGGGTTCTTTGATGGCTATCAAGATTTATTTTCCATTTAAAACATTTCCCACATTCTGAACATGAATATGGCTTCTCCCCTGTGTGAGTTCTCTGATGTACAACAAGAGTCTCTTTACACTTAAAAATGTTTCCACATCCTGAACAGGAAAAAGGCTTCTCCTTCATGTGAGTTCTATGGTGATTAACCAAATTTGATTTCTGGTTAAAACATTTCCCACATTCTGAACAGGAAAAAGGATTCTCCCCTGTGTGAATTCTCTGGTGACTAAGAAGAGCTGATTTCTGCTTAAAACATTTCCCACATTCTAAACATGAAAAAGGCTTCTCCCCTGTGTGAGTTCTATGGTGAGTAACCAAATTTGATTTCAGGTTAAAACATTTCCCACATTCTGAACATGAAAAAGGCTTCTTCCCTGTGTGAGTTATTTGGTGTGTAACAAAACTTGATTTTTGTGCAAAACATTTCCCACATTCTAAACATGAAAAAGGCTTCTCCCCTGTGTGAGTTCTGTGGTGAGTAACCAAATTTGATTTCAGGTTAAAACATTTCCCACATTCTGAACATGAAAAAGGCTTCTTCCCTGTGTGAGTTATTTGGTGTGTAACAAAACTTGATTTTTGTGCAAAACATTTCCCACATTCTAAACATGAAAAAGGCTTCTCCCCTGTGTGAGTTCTATGGTGACGAACCAAATCTGATTTCATGTTAAAACATTTCCCACATTCTGAACATGAAAAAGGCTTCTTCCCTGTGTGAGTTCTTTGGTGTGCAACAAAACTTGATTTTTGTGCAAAACATTTCCCACATTCTAAACATGAAAAAGGCTTCTCCCCTGTGTGAGTTCTATGGTGACGATCCAAATCTGATTTCCGGTTAAAACATTTCCCACATTCTGAACATGAAAATGACTTATTTGCTTTAGGAGCGCTTTGTTTTTTAATGCCTCTTTTGAGACTTTGATTTTCCTTAGAAGTCAGTAATGAATTAGAAGATGGGACCCGTTTCATAAGATCAGATGACAGATCTTTGCTGTGAAAGAATGATATATCTGGAGTAAGAGCAATCACTTCAGTTGTATCTTGTAGGATCTCAAGATCATCAGATTTAAAAATTGAAGCTGTCAGCTGTCCCTCTGATCTCCTGGTACAGTCATCTGCTAAGATAAAAAAACATTTTTTTAAATAAAATATCCTCGAGTTTTATATTTTTGAACATTTCTACTTAAACGGTCCATAAAAATGGCAAGCTATGTAAAAAACGTATAATTTACCAAGACAATGACAGTTCAGTCTAATAGAAAACCTTGTTGGAGGAGCTAGTAGTGTGAGGTGCTTAACTGTTCATTTATTCTGCCTCCCAAATATCGAATAAAAATAAACCAATTATTGTTACGTAGGCGAAAATACCAATTCTCATCTCACAAAAACAAGTCCCCACTCAGGTCCATCATCTCAATAGAAAAACAGAGGTTCCCACACTATTAGTGGCTCAAAGGCTGTTGAAAAGTAAAAACCAATAAACCAATCCAGCAAGATCCACTCTCACTTCTAAGTCTTGTGAGCAGTATGGTCAAACAACATTTTCGATCCCTGTATTTAGCAATACTAGGTTGGGATCACACAGCGAGATACGGCTGAGTCTCGCAGGTTAAAACCAAGCTCTGGCACTGGCACTCCAGAGCGGAGCGTGCGGCCGCATAGCAATACATGGAGCCGTAGTGTGACTCCGGCCTTATAGTGAGAAGAATCCACTTAATGTGCGGTGTGTGTCTCCTGGAGCACAATCTGGGCAGTATGTGCTGGGTAATAAAATGGCAAATGTGTAATTTTCACTTTCCAACATCCACTGCGTGTTAATTTCCGGAAATTGGTTGTGGATTCAAAATCTTCACTCCTCCAGCACACGCGGTCAATATTGTTGGTACTCCTCGTTTAATGACAGAAAAACCCACAATGGTCACAGAAATAACTTGAATCTGACAAAAGTAATAATAAATCAAAAATCTATGAAAATGAACAAATTAAAGTCAGACATTGCTTTTCAACCATGCTTCAACAGAATTTTTAAAAAAATAAAACTTATGAAATAGGTATGGACAGAAATGATGGGACCCTTAACAACCGCTTCGTGACCTCCAACAGTAGATAAACGTCAGTGCCAGCAGGGTTTTGTGCAGCGCCGACGTTGGTCTACGATCAGCGGTTTTGTGCTCATCGGGACCCCCACGTAACTTATAACAAGGGGATTCCAAAGCACAACACTTCCTGTGACCCCCGACCTCATCGAGTCCTGATTGGTTCAGGTCCTGATGATGTCAGCATTACACCAGGCAATGAGACAAATCACTAGGAAAGTTTGCTGTAACAACTAACTTTCCCGTGCAATCTGCCTCATAAAAACGATGTTTCTCCTCAGATCTGTCAGTGAGAGATTAGAGGAGAAACAGTGTTACAAGTGCTGCTGGCAACAGCTGTGTCAGTCAGCGATTTTGCTATAAAAGTGAAAAAAACAGATAAGGCAGGTTAGGGTTAGTGTTGTGAGTTCCGTTCTCGAACTCCCTCCTGTGGTCATGAATGGTACTTCATTGAGTTCTGTCTGTGAACTCCCTCTGGTGGCTGTGAGTGGAGCTACTAGCCATTGAGGTGTCTTCCTCACCTGCTCCTCATTTGTTGCTAGACTGGCTTCTCTATTTAACTCCACTCAGATCGTTAGTGTATGCCAGCTGTCGATGTCTTAGCCTTGGTTCAGATCTCTCTGGGACCTTTCTGAGGACCTGTCTATTCCAGCAGAAGCTACGTTCATGCTAGATATTAGTTGCTCATTGTTTTCTTGCAAAATTTCTAATCCAGCTTGTTACCATGATATTGTCTTGCTAGCTGGAAGCTCTGGGGGTGCAGAGTGGCACCACCGCACCGTGAGTCGGTGCGGGGGTCTTTTTGCACAGTCTGTGTGGTTATTTGTAGTTTTTTTGTGTTGACCGCAAAGATCCCTTTGCTATCCTCAATCTGTTTAGTTAGACTGGCCTCCTTTGCTGAAACCTATTTCATTCCTGTGTTTGTGTATTCCTCTTAACTCACAGTCAATACTTGTGGGGGGCTGCCTTTACCTTTGGGGAATTTCTCTGAGGCAAGGTGAGGCTTTGTTTCCTATCTTTAGGGGTAGTTAGCTCTTAGGCTGTGAAGAGGCGTCTAGGCAGAGTCAGGTACGCTCCACGGCTATTTCTAGTGTGTGTGATAGGAGTAGGGTTTGCGGTCAGCAGAGTTCCCACTACCCCAGAGCTAGTTCTGATTCCGTGTATAACTATCAGGTCATTCCGGGTGCACCTAACCACCAGGTCCATAACAGTACAGCTGGCCCACAAAGTGTTAATGCATCTCAATAGAGGGAAAAGAGAAGTTCTGAGACCATTTTTTTTTCCCTCTGCAGTGTGTTTTGTCTCTCTTTTCCCCTTAACCTCTGGGTGGTTCAGAACTCAGGTGCAGATATGGACATTCAGGGTCTGTTATCTAGTGTGGATCAACTCACTGCAAGGGTACAAAGCATTCAAAATTATGTGGTTCAGAATCCGATGTTAGAGCCTAGAATACCAATTCCTGATTTGTTTGCTGGGGATAGATCTAAGTTTCTGAGTTTCAAAAATAATTGTAAACTGTTTCTTGCTCTGAAACCCCGCTCTTCTGGTGACCCCATTCAGCAAGTAAAAATCATTATTTCTTTGTTGCGTGGCGACCCTCAAGACTGGGCATTCTTCCTGGTGCCAGGAGATCCTGCATTGTGTAATGTAGATGCGTTTTTTCTGGCGTTGGGATTACTTTATGATGAACCGAATTCTGTGGACCAGGCAGAGAAGATTTTGCTGGCTTTGTGTCAGGGTCAGGATGAAGCGGAGGTTTATTGCCAGAAGTTCAGAAAGTGGTCTGTGCTTACTCAATGGAATGAGTGTGCCCTGGCAGCAATTTTCAGAAAGGGTCTTTCTGAAGCCCTTAAGGATGTTATGGTGGGGTTCCCCACGCCTGCTGGTCTGAAAAAATCAATGTCATTGGCCATACAGATCGATCGGCGTTTACGTGAGCGCAAAACTGTGCACCATTTGGCGGTATCCTCTGAGCAGATGCCTGAGCCTATGCAATGTGATAGGACTTTGACCAGAGCTGAACGGCAAGAACACAGACGTCAGAATGGGCTGTGCTTTTACTGTGGTGACTCCACTCATGCTATCTCGGATTGTCCTAAGCGCACTAAGCGGTTCGCTAGGTCGGTCACCATTGGTACTGTACAGCCTAAATTTCTTTTGTCCATTACTCTGATTTGCTCTTTGTCGTCCTACTCTGTTATGGCATTTCTGGATTCAGGCGCTGCCCTGAATTTGATGGACTTGGAGTTTGCCAGGCGCTGTGGTTTTTTCTTGGGAGCCATTGCAGTATCCTATTCTTTTGAGGGGAATTGATGCTACGCCTTTGGCCAGGAATAAGCCTCAGTACTGGACCCAGTTGACCATGTGCATGGCTCCTGCACACCAGGAGGATATTCGCTTTTTGGTGTTGCATAATCTGCATGATGTGGTCGTGTTGGGTTTGCCATGGCTACAGGTCCATAATCCAGTATTGGATTGGAAATCAATGTCTGTGTCCAGTTGGGGTTGTCAAGGGGTACATGGGGATGTTCCATCGTTGTCAATTTCTTCTTCCACTCCTTCTGAAGTCCCTGAGTTTTTGTCGGATTACCGGGATGTATTTGATGAGCCCAAGTCCAGTGCTCTACCTCCTCATAGGGATTGTGATTGTGCTATTAATTTGATTCCTGGTAGCAAATTCCCTAAGGGACGACTTTTCAATTTGTCTGTGCCAGAACAGGCCGCTATGCGGAGTTATATAAAGGAGTCCTTGGAAAAAGGGCATATTCGCCCGTCGTCGTCACCATTGGGAGCAGGGTTCTTTTTTGTGGCCAAGAAGGATGGTTCTCTGAGACCTTGTATAGATTACCGCCTTCTCAATAAAATCACGGTCAAATTTCAGTACCCTTTGCCTCTACTGTCTGATTTGTTTGCTCGGATTAAGGGGGCTAGTTGGTTCACCAAGATAGATCTTCGAGGGGCGTATAATCTGGTGCGTATTAAACAGGGCGATGAATGGAAAACAGCATTTAATACGCCCGAGGGCCATTTTGAGTACTTGGTAATGCCATTCGGGCTTTCTAATGCCCCCTCTGTGTTTCAGTCCTTTATGCATGACATCTTCCGAAAGTATCTGGATAGATTCATGATTGTATATTTGGATGATATTTTGGTCTTTTCGGACGATTGGGAGTCTCATGTGAAGCAGGTCAGAATGGTGTTCCAGGTCTTTCGTGCTAATGCCTTGTTCGTGAAGGGATCTAAATGTCTCTTTGGAGTTCAGAAGGTTTCCTTTTTGGGCTTCATTTTTTCCCCTTCTACTATCGAGATGGACCCTGTTAAAGTTCAGGCCATTTTTGATTGGACTCAGCCTACATCAGTGAAGAGCCTTCAGAAATTCCTGGGCTTTGCTAATTTTTACCGTCGCTTCATCGCTAATTTTTCTAGTGTTAAACCGTTGACTGATTTGACCAAGAAGGGTGCTGATGTGGTGAATTGGTCCTCTGCGGCCGTTGAAGCTTTTCAGGAGTTGAAACGTTGCTTCTCTTCAGCTCCTGTGTTGTGTCAGCCAGATGTTTCTCTCCCTTTTCAGGTCGAGGTTGATGCTTCTGAGATTGGAGAAGGGGCTGTTCTGTCTCAGAGAAGTTCTGATGGCTCTGTAAAGAAGCCATGTGCTTTCTTTTCTAGAAAGTTTTTGCCTGCTGAGCGTAATTATGATGTTGGCAATCGGGAGTTGTTGGCTATGAAGTGGGCATTCGAGGAGTGGCGACATTGGCTGGAAGGAGCCAAGCATCGCGTGGTGGTCTTGACGGATCACAAGAATCTGACTTATCTCGAGTCTGCCAAGCGGTTGAATCCTAGACAGGCTCGTTGGTCGCTGTTTTTCTCCCGTTTCGATTTTGTGGTTTCATACCTTCCGGGTTCTAAGAATGTGAAGGCTGATGCCCTTTCAAGGAGTTTTGTGCCTGATTCTCCTGGAGTTCCTGAACCGGCTGGTATTTTTAGAGAAGGGGTAGTTCTGTCTGCCATCTCCCCTGATTTGCGGCGAGTGCTGCAGGAGTTCCAGGCTGATAGACCTGACCGTTGTCCAGCGGAGAAACTGTTTGTCCCTGATAAATGGACTAGTAGAGTTATCTCTGAGGTTCATTGTTCGGTGTTGGCTGGTCATCCTGGGATTTTTGGTACCAGAGATTTGGTGGCTAGGTCCTTCTGGTGGCCTTCTTTGTCGCGGGATGTGCGTTCTCTTGTGCAGTCTTGTGGGACTTGTGCTCGGGTTAAGCCCTGCTGTTCTCGTGCCAGTGGGTTACTTTTGCCCTTGCCGGTTCCGAAAAGGCCCTGGACGCATGTTTCCATGGATTTTATTTCAGATCTCCCTGTTTCTCAAAGGATGTCGGTCATCTGGGTGGTTTGTGATCGTTTCTCTAAAATGGTCCATTTGGTACCCTTGCCTAAGTTGCCTTCCTCCTCTGATTTGGTTCCATTATTTTTCCAGCAAGAGGTTCGTTTGCATGGCATTCCGGAGAACATCGTGTCTGACAGAGGTTCCCAGTTTGTTTCAAGGTTTTGGCGGTCCTTTTGTGCTAAGATGGGCATTGATTTGTCTTTTTCTTCGGCCTTCCATCCTCAGACAAATGGCCAAACCGAACGAACCAATCAGACTTTGGAAACATATCTGAGATGCTTTGTTTCTGCGGATCAGGATGATTGGGTGACCTTCTTGCCATTGGCTGAGTTCGCCCTTAATAATCGGGCCAGTTCGGCTACTTTGGTTTCGCCTTTTTTTTGTAATTCTGGTTTTCATCCTCGTTTTTCTTCAGGGCAGGTTGAGCCTTCGGACTGTCCTGGTGTGGATTCTGTGGTGGACAGGTTGCAACAGATTTGGACTCATGTGGTGGACAATTTGACTTTGTCCCAGGAGAAGGCCGCCGTCGCCGGGTTGGTCCCCGACTTCGTGTTGGGGACTTGGTTTGGTTGTCGTCTCGTCATGTTCCTATGAAGGTTTCTTCTCCTAAGTTTAAGCCTCGTTTCATTGGTCCGTATAAGATTTCTGAAATTCTCAATCCTGTGTCATTTCGTTTGGCCCTTCCTGCTTCTTTTGCCATCCATAATGTGTTCCATAGGTCGTTGCTGCGGAGATATATGGCGCCTATGGTTCCCTCCGTTGATCCTCCTGCTCCGGTGCTGGTCGAGGGGGAGTTGGAGTATGTGGTGGAGAAGATCTTGGATTCTCGTATTTCGAGACGGAAACTTCAGTACTTGATCAAATGGAAGGGCTATGGTCAGGAGGATAATTCCTGGGTTGTTGCCTCTGATGTCCATGCTGCTGATTTAGTTCGTGCCTTTCATTTGGCTCGTCCTGATCGGCCTGAGGGCTCTGGTGAGGGTTCGGTGACCCCTCCTCAAGGGGGGGTACTGTTGTGAGTTCCGTTCTCGAACTCCCTTCTGTGGTCATGAATGGTACTTCGGCGAGTTCTGTCTGTGAACTCCCTCTGGTGGCTGTGAGTGGAGCTACTAGCCATTGAGGTGTCTTCCTCACCTGCTCCTCATTTGTTGCCAGACTGGCTTCTCTATTTAACTCCACTCAGATCGTTAGTGTATGCCAGCTGTCGATGTCTTAGCCTTGGTTCAGATCTCTCTGGGACCTTTCTGAGGACCTGTCTATTCCAGCAGAAGCTACGTTCATGCTAGATATTAGTTGCTCATTGTTTTCTTGCTAAATTTCTAATCCAGCTTGTTACCATGATATTGTCTTGCTAGCTGGAAGCTCTGGGGGTGCAGAGTGGCACCACCGCACCGTGAGTCGGTGCGGGGGTCTTTTTGCACAGTCTGTGTGGTTATTTGTAGTTTTTTTGTGTTGACCGCAAAGATCCCTTTGCTATCCTCAATCTGTTTAGTTAGACTGGCCTCCTTTGCTGAAACCTATTTCATTCCTGTGTTTGTGTATTCCTCTTAACTCACAGTCAATACTTGTGGGGGGCTGCCTTTACCTTTGGGGAATTTCTCTGAGGCAAGGTGAGGCTTTGTTTCCTATCTTTAGGGGTAGTTAGCTCTTAGGCTGTGAAGAGGCATCTAGGCAGAGTCAGGTACGCTCCACGGCTATTTCTAGTGTGTGTGATAGGAGTAGGGTTTGCGGTCAGCAGAGTTCCCACTACCCCAGAGCTAGTTCCGATTCCGTGTATAACTATCAGGTCATTCCAGGTGCACCTAACCACCAGGTCCATAACAGGTTAGTGCTATAGTTATGGTTAGGGTTGAGTGACTTTTGCTTTTTTAGGATCGAGTCGGGTTTCGTGAAACCAGACTTCCACGAAAGTCGGATCGTGTGAAATCGGCCGATTATTGTGAAAAGTCGGGGGGCCGTCTGAAACACGAAACCCAAACACGAAACCCAATGCAAGTCAATGGGGAATTTTTTTTTCCTCTCTCTCTCTCTCCTCCGTGCAAAGCATAGGTTGTGTTGGACTGTGGAAATCGCTACATCCCGAACGGTAATATGGCTCTGTGACGCCACAGAAAGCAAGCCGGAAACTATGTCATCACGCTGCCCACACTCCTTCATTGGCTGAAAAAATGGCGGGTAAAGAGTCATACGAAACGCGACTTTGGCGCGAAGATCGCCGACCGCGTGGCCGACGAAACCAGACTTTGCCAAAAGTCGGCGACTTTTGAAAATGACCGATCTGTTTCGCTCAACCCTACTTATGGTTAGTGTTGGGTCAAACGTTAGGGTTACTGTTAAGCTAAAGTTAGGGTTTATTCTAAAGTTAGGGTTACGCTAGAGAATTAAGCTTTTCTCAATTGTCTCGCCAATAATTTAGTCAGATCAGAGTTTTTTAATAGCTTGCTAGAGCATATTGTCCTACAAACAAATTTATATGCGTCCCAATTCATCAGCCAGAATCCACGATCCTAGGTCAAATTCATTGACACCAACTAATGTCCTAGAAATGAAATTTTTTTTTAAGACTTACATTCGCTATGGGGCTTGTTAAAAAAAACGAGTATTCGGTCCTATTGGTCCAGCTGACCTGTTCAAGCCACCCCAATGTTTCCTGGCGTTCTTCCTAGGACCAATTATGAAATGCTCATGAGATTTTGGAATTTTCACGAAAATAGTCAATGCCTGCCCAGAGATGCCCCAGAACATGACAGACTATTCAAAATCAGACCCATCATCGAAGACTTGACAGAAAAGTTCTTAAAGGGAACCTGTCACCCCCCTGGGCCTATTAAGTTAAAAGAGCCACTTTCTGCAGCACTAAGGCTAGGTTCACATTGCGTTATAGCAGCCCATTCAACACATACGTTAAATGGGCTGCTGTAATGCAAGTGCCAACTTTGGCACATCGCTAGCGCAGATAGAGCTAGCAGATGCTCTATCTGCGCTAGCAGTGATGGACCCGGAAATGCTGCAGCCCGCGTCTCAGGGTCTGTCACTCAATCACGGCGCATCCCTAGCGCACGGCCATTGTGGGCATGCGCTAGTGATGCGTCCGACATAGGAAGTAATGGCGGCCTTAACGGACTACGTTACACCGCGTTTATCCCTAATAACGCTGAAATATTCACTTTCATAAATTGCACGCCATACTTGTATTGAGTCCGGGGGGGGGGGTTACGTTTTCTCCCCCTGACTCAGCCGTCCATCATCCCCTCAGTGCAGCAGGAGCCGCCTCCTCTGTGTTTCCTCACGTCACCAACACCCACGCTGTGCTCATTTTTTGGGCATGGGCCGTGCACGGTGCCCTGGAACTCACATCAGCTGATGTACTGACATCGCGCATGCAATTATTAGGGATTGAAAACATCAGAGCCACCTTCACAGAATGTAGCCTTAGTGCTTAGTGCTTAGTGGGGGGGTGGCAGGTTCCCTTTAAAGCTTTACACCCCAACAGAAAACATTTCCATTGATGAGTCCCTTGTAAAATTCAAAGGAAGACTGCACCTCAAGCATTTTATTCCTTCTGAGAGGGCAAGGTTTGGAATAAAGCTCTCTAAAATGTGCGAGAGCTCAACTGGATACCTATCAGCTTTTCACATTTATGAGGGGAAAGATAGTCATCTAAACCCATCAGGATGCCCTACTTATCTGGGGACATCTGGAAAAACCGCTTGGGAGCTGATAACGCCATTTTTACAAAAAGGCTACTGTAACAACCCTGCCGGCATCACTGCATGGCCTTCCATTCCCCACCTGCCTGTTACATCAACTCACTCACCCAGTGCCATGCTGTGAGATCTGTCTGCTGCCTGTTCCATGCAATGTGCTTCATGGCCGCTTGCTTTGTGTACACTTCCTGGCTGTGTGCATAGGGGGGCAGCGCCAGCCACTCCAGATTCTTATTGAGACTGCGTGCACCTCCCTAAGGTGTCCCTGGCCAATGGCCTAGAGGCCTCTGATACTTAAGGCATCCTCACCCATTGGAGGATGCCTGAGCATACAATTTCCCTCAGCACTTGCTGAGCTGCCAGGTCGTGTCTGTTTCCTGTCTCAGAGGGCTGTAATTAGCAGGCCTTCATCTGTGTTCTGTTTGTGTATCCGTGTCTGTTCCTGTCTGAACTCTGGTCTATGTCCGTTCCTGTTCCTCCTTTGTCATTTCCCACTCTGCTGTGTGTACCTCCGCCTTATCTTTCTGCTCTATTCGCCACTGTCTGTGGCTCTGCTTATCTCTGCTCAGTTCTGCCACAACCTGTGGTTCTGTGCCTCTCAGCTTTGCTCTCAGTTGAGCACTCTGTGGATTGGCTCTGCGGCTCCGCTCAGCTCTCGCTCTGCGGCTCCGCTTCTTGCGGTTCTACCTGGCTCCGCTTCTTGCGGTTCTTCATCTCCTACTCTTGGCTCCGCCTCCTGCGTTTCTGCATGTGGCTCCGCCTTCTGCTCTTAGCTCAGCCTTCTCAGCTGTTAGGGCCACCTTCTCTCTCTGCTCCGCCTTCTCTGCTCTTAGTTCCACCTTCTCCGCCTTCTTCTTCTCCCTCTCTGCTCCGCCTTCTCCTTTTCTTCTCTTGCTCCGCCTCCTGTGGTTCTGGTTTTGCATCCGCTCGTGCTTTACCTCTCTTCTGCAACTTGCCGTACAGGTCTCTACCAGTTTGTTGATATTTACCAGTCTGAACAGGTTCTTACCTGTTTCCATACATCCGCCTGTATACCAGTTCCTACCAGAGTATCAGCCCTGTCTGCCAGTACCAGCCGTGCCCGCCTGAGTGCCAGCCGCGCCCGTCTGCCTGCCCGTATCTCCGTCAAGCCAGTCTTCCCGTCAGGGCCTCTGCCATACCCGTCCGTCAGCCAGTGTCACAGCCGTGCCTGCCTGTATCTTGTCCCCGGTGGGATCAGCATCCACAGTCCGACTCCACCCTGGAGTGGTACCTGGTAGCTTCCTATTGCACAAGTCTGACCTCACCATCAGAGGCTCCAGCGAACACCTAGGAAGCTACTTGGTTACGCCCCTTCCAGGGAAGTTCGGTCTGTGGTCCAGTGGGGCCACACCCCCAGGCGCCTGCGCCAACCAGTTTCAGCGCAAGCGTTACAGATTGCTCAGGCCATGGTCCCCGCTGAGTCCCATGAGCCGCTGCTCTTGGAGCAAAATGAACTCTCTTCTAGCCAGTATTGGCCCCCGGAAGGTTTTTATACTCAGTTGAAAGATCTGCCTACACCTACTCCAGGTGGTCAATTCATAGTCTCTGATGAGTTGTATAATTACCTTGCCTATAAAAAAAACTCCTTCCGAAGCCTCCGCCAAGATACTATGGGGATCCAGAGGAGTGCATGGAGTTCCTTTCACATAGTTTGACGTATATGGAATCAAATGCTTCTGAATTTCCTTCTGATCGGTACAGGGTGGGATTCCTGATGTTCTACCTAGCAGGAGATGCATTAAACTGGATTAACCCTCTCTGGGAAGCAAGGGATCCTATCCTCTCAAACCTTGAGGCCTTTCTGATAGCCTTCGTTAAAGCCTTCAAAGCGCCTAAGCCAGCTCCTCCTGCAAAGTCTTCCCTTACAAGATCCCAGAGGCGGTCTAGACGAGCGAATCCCCCAAAGAAACCACCACGTCTGACCAAGTTAGTCCAAAACCCGCCTGTTCCTCTACCTTTTCCAGCAGCTACTCTTGCGAAACCCCAGAAGACTGATAAAAGTGGGCTGGCAAAGCAGCAGCCAGAGTCCAGCCGCAAGAAGGGAACGCGGTATCGCTGTGGTTGCAAGGAACATTCAGACGGTCTCTGCCCTGTAGATCTAAAACTCCAAAACCCTGGACCAGCAGGAGGGGCTGCTCTAGGTGAGAGTACTTCCTCTTCATCAAAATCAAAGACTGTGTGTTTTCTGGGAGCTTCGGCGTGGTAAAATTGCCTGCCATTCGGAGTCGGTGTGTGGTCTCCGTCATATAGCTCCAGAACCCGGTGAGGGCGTTGACAGAAGTTGGTCAAACCCTACTCGAGAGCAGTCTAGTCCTTCAAGGACAACTACAGCGCCAGGTTGGAGTCTTATACTCGAAGAAGTTTGTCTTCCATATGCTGTCTGTTATGCCCATGGGTCATTCTGAGCCTAGGACTCCACCACCCGCTCTGGTCAAGAGTTCCTGCAAAATGCTTTGTTTGAATTTACCCAGTCATGAGAGGTGTCTGGTGTTATGGACCTGGTGGTTAGGAGCACCTGGAATGACCTGATAGTTAAACTAGAAGTAAGGACAAGCTCTGGGGAAGTGGGAACTCTGCTGACCGCAAACCCTACTCCTATCACACACACTAGAAATAGCCGTGGAGTGTACCTAACTCTCCCTAGACGCCTCTTCACAGCCTAAGAGCTAACTACCCCTAAAGATAGAAATAGAAGCCTTACCTTGCCTCAGAGAAATTCCCCAAAGGAAAAGGCAGCCCCCACATATATTGACTGTGAATTAAGAGGAAAGTCACAAACACAGGAATGAAACAGGTTTTAGCAAAGGAAACCAGTCTTCACTAAATAGTCAGAGGATAGAAAAGGGAACTATGCGGTCAGCACAAAAAAACTACAAAAACCACGCAGAGTATGCAAAAAGACCTCCACACCGACTCACGGTGTGGAGGTGCAGCCCTGCACCCCCAGAGCTTCCAGCTAGCAAGGAAATATCATGATAGCAAGCTGGACTAGAATTTAGCAGTAGAAAGAAATATATTCAGGCAGCAGTAACAACAAATGAACTCGCAGGGACTTAGCTTCTGCTGGAGTAGACAGGTCATCAGAGAAGTCCAAGAGAGATCTGAACCAATACTGAGACATTGACAGCTGGCATGAAGTAACGATCAGAGTGGAGTTAAATAGGGAAGCCAGCATAGCAATAAAACGAGAGCAGCTGAGCAAGCCAACCTCAAGGACCAGCAGTACCACTCAAAGCTGTTGTGAATTTGCGTTTTGCTCCCTCTAGTGGTCATTAGTGATTTGACACTGGAGCTTCTGTCTTCTCCTATATGCTCACCTGGGCCGTTAGTTCAGGGGCGTTGCTATATAAGCTCTCTGGACCTTCAGTTCTATGCCTGGCATCGTTGAATTCAGAGCTAATCTGTTGTGCTCTTGTCCTTTGATCCTGGTTCCTGTATTTCAAAGCTAAGTCTGCTTCTTTGCTTTTTGCTTTGGTTTTGTTTTGTATTTTTGTCCAGCTTGTTCCAATCTGTATCCTGACCTTTGCTGGAAGCTCTAGGGGGCTGGTGTTCTCCCCCCGGACCGTTAGACGGTTCGGGGGTTCTTGAATCTCCAGCGTGGATTTTTATAGGGTTTTTGTTGACCAGATAAGTTATCTTGCTTTATTCTGCTATTAGTAAGCTGGCCTCTCTTTGCTGAACCTGGTTCATTTCTGTGTTTGTCATTTCCTCTTACCTCACCGTTATTATTTGTGGGGGGCTTGTATCTTGCTTTGGGGTCCCTTTCTCTGGAGGCAAGAGAGGTCTTTGTTTTCTTCTCCTAGGGGTAGTTAGATTCTCCGGCTGGCGCGAGTCATCTAGCGATCACCGTAGGCATGATCCCCGGCTACTTCTAGTGTTGGCGTTAGGAGTAGCTATTTGGTCAACCCAGTTACCACAGCCCTATGAGCTGGATTTTTGTATCTCGCAGACTTACACGTTCCTCTGAGACCCTGTCCACTGGGGTCATAACAGTATGCCAGGCCAGTATTGAATGTTTGATGCATTGCAGAAGTGGGATTATAAGAAAGAAAATTTTGAGTTTTTTTTTTTTTTCCCCTTTACCTCAGAGTGGCTTAAGCTTGCTGCAGACATGAATGTCCAGACCTTGATTACAAGTGTGGACCAGCTTGCTGCTCGTGTGCAGGGTATACAAGATTATGTTATCAGAAATCCTAGGTCTGAACCCAAGATACCGATTCCTGAACCGTTTTCAGGAGACCGATTTAAGTTTAGGAATTTCAGGGATAATTGTAAATTGTTTTTGTCCCTGAGACCCTGTTCGTCTGGAGACTCTGCTCAACAAGTAAAGATTGTTATTTCATTCTTACGGGGTGACCCTCAAGATTGGGCTTTTTCGTTGGCGCCAGGAGATCCGGCATTGGCTGATATTGATGCGTTTTTTCTGGCGCTCGGTTTACTTTATGAGGAACCCAATCTTGAGATTCAGGCTGAAAAAGCCTTGCTGGCTATGTCTCAGGGCCAGGACGAGGCTGAAGTGTATTGCCAAAAATTTCGGAAATGGTCCGTGCTGACACATTGGAACGAGTGTGCACTGGCTGCTAATTTTAGAAATGGCCTTTCTGAAGCCATTAAGAATGTTATGGTGGGTTTTCCTATTCCCACAGGTCTGAATGATACCATGGCCCTGGCTATTCAAATTGACCGGCGGTTGCGGGAGCGCAAAACCGCAAATTCCCTCAAGGTGTTGTCTGAACGGACACCTGATTTGATGCAATGTGATAGAAAAACCGCAAATTCCCTCATGGTGTTGTCTGAACGGACACCTGATTTGATGCAATGTGATAGAATCCTGACTAGAAATGAGAGGAAAATTCATAGACGCCAGAATGGCTTGTGCTACTACTGTGGTGATTCTACACATGTTATCTCAGCATGCTCTAAACGTATATCTAAGGTTGTTAGTCCTGTCACCATTGGTAATTTGCATCCTAAGTTTATTCTGTCTGTAACTTTGATTTGCTCACTGTCATCTTATCCTGTCATGGCGTTTGTAGATTCAGGTGCTGCCCTGAGTCTTATGGATCTCTCATTTGCTAAGCACTGTGGTTTTATTCTTGAACCATTAGAAAATCCTATACCTCTTAGAGGTATTGATGCTACGCCATTAGCAGAAAATAAACCGCAGTATTGGACACAGGTTACCATGTGCATGACTCCTGAACACCGCGAGGTGATACATTTTCTTGTTTTGCATAAAATGCATGATTTGGTTGTTTTGGGGCTGCCATGGTTACAGACCCATAATCCAGTCCTGGACTGGAAGGCTATGTCAGTGTCAAGTTGGGGCTGTCGTGGTATTCATGAGGATTCCCTGCCTGTGTCTATTGCTTCTTCTACGCCTTCGGAAGTTCCGGAGTATTTGTCTGATTATCAGGATGTCTTTAGCGAGTCCAGGTCCAGTGCATTGCCTCCTCATAGGGAATGTGACTGTGCAATAGATTTGATTCCAGGCAGTAAGTTTCCTAAGGGAAGACTGTTTAATCTGTCGATACCTGAACATACCGCTATGCGTTCATATATCAAGGAGTCTCTGGAGAAAGGACACATCCGTCCGTCTTCTTCCCCTCTTGGTGCGTGATTCTTTTTTGTGGCTAAAAAGGACGGATCTTTGAGGCCTTGTATTGACTATCGGCTTTTAAATAAGATCACTGTCAAATTTCAGTATCCTTTGCCGCTGTTGTCTGACTTGTTTGCCCGGATTAAAGGTGCCAAGTGGTTCACCAAGATAGACCTTCGTGGTGCGTACAACCTTGTGCGCATTAAGCAAGGTGATGAATGGAAAACCGCATTCAATACGCCCGAAGGTCATTTTGAGTACTTGGTGATGCCTTTTGGGCTCTCTAATGCCCCTTCAGTTTTTCAGTCCTTTATGCATGACATTTTTCGGAACTATCTGGATAAATTTTTGATCATTTATCTGGATGATATTCTGTTTTTTTCTGATAATTGGGACTCGCATGTGGAGCAGGTCAGGATGGTCTTTAAAATTTTGCGTGAAAATTCTTTGTTTGTCAAGGGCTCAAAGTGTCTTTTTGGTGTACAGAAGGTTCCCTTTTTGGGGTTCATTTTTTCCCCTTCTGCTGTGGAGATGGACCCAGTCAAGGTCCGAGCTATTCTTGATTGGACTCAGCCCTCGTCAGTTAAGAGTCTTCAGAAGTTCTTAGGTTTCGCTAACTTCTACCGTCGTTTTATCGCTAATTTTTCTAGCATTGTGAAACCTTTGACGGATATGACCAAGAAGGGCTCCGATGTGGCTAATTGGGCTCCTGCTGCCGTGGAGGCTTTCCAGGAGTTGAAACGTCGGTTTACTTCGGCGCCTGTTTTGTGCCAGCCTGATGTCTCGCTTCCCTTTCAGGTTGAGGTGGATGCTTCAGAGATTGGAGCAGGGGCCGTTTTGTCGCAGAGAGGCCCTGGTTGCTCTGTTATGAGACCTTGCGCCTTTTTCTCTAGGAAGTTTTCGCCTGCTGAGCGAAATTATGATGTGGGCAATCGGGAGTTGTTGGCCATGAAATGGGCATTTGAGGAGTGGCGTCATTGGCTCGAGGGTGCTAAGCATCGTGTGGTGGTCTTGACTGATCACAAAAATCTGATGTATCTCGAGTCTGCTAAACGCCTGAATCCTAGACAGGCCCGCTGGTCATTGTTTTTCTCCCGTTTTGACTTCGTTGTCTCGTATTTACCAGGTTCAAAGAATGTGAAGGCCGATGCTCTTTCCAGGAGCTTTGTGCCTGATGCTCCTGGAGTCGCTGAACCTGTTGGTATTCTTAAGGATGGAGTTATCTTGTCAGCTATTTCTCCAGATCTGCGACGTGTGTTGCAGAGATTTCAGGCTGATAGGCCTGATTCTTGTCCACCTGACCGACTGTTTGTGCCTGATAAGTGGACCAGCAGAGTCATTTCCGAGGTTCATTCCTCGGTGTTGGCAGGTCACCCAGGAATTTTTGGCACCAGAGATCTGGTGGCCAGATCCTTTTGGTGGCCTTCCTTGTCAAGGGATGTGCGGTCATTTGTACAGTCCTGTGGGACTTGTGCTCGAGCTAAGCCTTGCTGTTCTCGTGCCAGCGGGTTGCTCTTGCCCTTGCCTGTCCCTAAGAGACCTTGGACACATATCTCCATGGATTTCATTTCTGATCTTCCGGTGTCTCAAGGCATGTCTGTTATCTGGGTGATATGTGATCGCTTCTCCAAGATGGTCCATTTGGTTCCTTTGCCTAAGCTGCTTTCCTCTTCTGATCTGGTTCCTGTGTTTTTCCAGAACGTGGTTCGTTTGCACGGCATCCCTGAGAATATTGTGTCAGACAGAGGATCCCAGTTCGTTTCCAGATTCTGGCGATCCTTTTGTAGTAGGATGGGCATTGATTTGTCGTTTTCGTCTGCTTTCCATCCTCAGACTAATGGACAGACGGAGCGAACTAATCAGACTTTGGAGGCTTATTTGAGGTGTTTTGTCTCTGCTGATCAGGACGATTGGGTGACATTCTTGCCGTTGGCTGAGTTTGCCCTTAATAATCGGGCTAGTTCCGCCACTTTGGTTTCGCCGTTTTTCTGCAACTCTGGTTTCCACCCTCGTTTTTCTTCGGGTCATGTGGAACCTTCTGACTGTCCTGGGGTGGATTCTGTGGTGGATAGGTTGCAGCGGATCTGGAATCTTGTGGTGGACAACTTGAAGTTGTCACAGGAGAGGGCTCAGCGCTTTGCCAACCGCCGCCGCGGTGTGGGTCCCCGACTACGTGTTGGGGATTTGGTGTGGCTTTCTTCCCGCTTTGTTCCAATGAAGGTTTCCTCTCCCAAATTTAAACCTCGTTTTATTGGTCCTTACAAGATATTGGAAATCCTTAATCCTGTATCCTTTCGTCTGGATCTTCCTGTGTCGTTTGCTATCCACAACGTGTTTCATAGGTCCTTGTTGCGGCGGTACGTTGTGCCTGTAGTTCCTTCTGCTGAGCCTCCTGCTCCGGTGTTGGTTGAGGGCGAGTTGGAGTACGTGGTGGAGAAGATCTTGGATTCTCGTCTCTCCAGGCAGAGGCTTCAGTACCTGGTCAAGTGGAAGGGCTATGGTCAGGAAGATAATTCCTGGGTGGTCGCCTCTGATGTTCATGCGGCCGATTTAGTTCGTGCCTTTCACGCCGCTCATCCTGATCGCCCTGGTGGTCGTGGTGAGGGTTCGGTGACCCCTCACTAAGGGGGGGGTACTGTTGTGAATTTGCGTTTTGCTCCCTCTAGTGGTCATTAGTGATTTGACACTGGAGCTTCTGTCTTCTCCTATATGCTCACCTGGGCCGTTAGTTCAGGGGCGTTGCTATATAAGCTCTCTGGACCTTCAGTTCTATGCCTGGCATCGTTGAATTCAGAGCTAATCTGTTGTGCTCTTGTCCTTTGATCCTGGTTCCTGTATTTCAAAGCTAAGTCTGCTTCTTTGCTTTTTGCTTTGGTTTTGTTTTGTATTTTTGTCCAGCTTGTTCCAATCTGTATCCTGACCTTTGCTGGAAGCTCTAGGGGGCTGGTGTTCTCCCCCCGGACCGTTAGACGGTTCGGGGGTTCTTGAATCTCCAGCGTGGATTTTTATAGGGTTTTTGTTGACCAGATAAGTTATCTTGCTTTATTCTGCTATTAGTAAGCTGGCCTCTCTTTGCTGAACCTGGTTCATTTCTGTGTTTGTCATTTCCTCTTACCTCACCGTTATTATTTGTGGGGGGCTTGTATCTTGCTTTGGGGTCCCTTTCTCTGGAGGCAAGAGAGGTCTTTGTTTTCTTCTCCTAGGGGTAGTTAGATTCTCCGGCTGGCGCGAGTCATCTAGCGATCACCGTAGGCATGATCCCCGGCTACTTCTAGTGTTGGCGTTAGGAGTAGCTATTTGGTCAACCCAGTTACCACAGCCCTATGAGCTGGATTTTTGTATCTCGCAGACTTACACGTTCCTCTGAGACCCTGTCCACTGGGGTCATAACACAAAGCCACCAGAGGGAGTCCAAGGACAGAACTCACCGAAGAACCATTCATGACCACAGGAGGGAGTCCGAGAACGGAATTCACAACAGTCTGGTTCCCATGCATCAAAGACAGTCAACTGTGTTGTCTTCTTCAGCTGGTCTGCTTGTCGTCGAGTCAAGGTGTGCTGACGTCACCGAAGATGGGGAAGCGGTGACAATCTCTCCTCACAACTCTAATGACTATTCCAGTAACCTGTTCATGGAAACATCACCCGCCTTTTGGACGTTTTCTTCTGTATAACGGGCAGAAGATGGTTCCTATGTGGGTACCTTCTTCGTCCATATGGCCGGTTGGTGAAGATTCCAAAACAAAAGTTTTTTCTCCTCTCAGTTTTTTCCTGATCCGGTGGAGTGGTTGTTCTCCACCCTCAGCTCCAGTGATTTTTCCTGTGTTCAGTACGCTAGAACATCTCTGCTACCTGAAAATTTGTCTGTGGAAATTGGGCAGAAGATGTATCCTGTGAGTATTCCTTCGGCTTCCATGTGGCCGGCTGGTGAAGATAACAAGTCAGTAGCATCCAAGTCCCTGCTTCTTGTCTACCCAGAGGAAATGGTCCAGTCCATTGAGGAAACTAACCCCATTGGGTACAAAAGACTTTGCTATGTGAGATTTTTGATGAAGCTAACCCTGTTGGGCACAAAGAGACTTTGTCTTCTGAGATTCCTGGTGACCCGTTTGCCTTATCCTACTTTGAAGATGTCATGACTTGGACTGTGAGTCGTTTCTTTCTTCTTCTACAGATCATTCTGGCAGGTTTGAAGAAAAGGGGGCGTAAAGGAGGGGGTACTGTAACAACCCTACCGTCATCACTGCATGGCCTTCCATTCCCCACCTGCCTGTTACATCAACTCACTCACCCAGTGCCATGCGGTGAGATCTGTCTGCTGCCGGTTCCATGCAATGTGCTTCATGGCCGCTTGCTCTGTGTACACTTCCTGGCTGTGTGCATAGGAGGGGCGGCGCCAGCCACTCCAGATTCTTATTGAGAGTGTGTGCACCTCCCTAAGGTGTACCTGGCCAATGGCCTAGAGGCCTCTGATACTTAAGGCATCCTCACCCATTGGAGGATGCCTGAGCATACTATTTCCCTCAGTTAGCACTTGCTACTGAGCTGCCAGGTCGTGTCTGTTTCCTGTCTCAGAGGGCTGCAATTAGCAGGCCTTCATCTGTGTTCTGTTTGTGTATCCGTGTCTGTTCCTGTCTGAACTCTGGTCTATGTCCGTTCCTGTTCCTCCTTTGTCATTTCCCACTCTGCTGTGTGTACCTCTGCCTTATCTTTCTGCTCTATTCGCCACTGTCTGTGCCTCTGCTTCTCTCTGCTCAGTTCTGCCACAACCTGTGGTTCTGTGCCTCTCAGCTTTGCTCTCAGCTCAGCACTCTGTGGCTTTGCTCTGCAGCTCCGCTCAGCTCTCGCTCTGCAGTTCCGCTTCTTGCGGTTCTACCTGGCTCCGCTCCTTGCGGTTCTACATCTCCTACTCTTGGCTCCGCCTCCTGCGTTTCTGCACGTGGCTCCGCCTCCTGCTCTTAGCTCTGCCTTCTCCTTCTCAGCTCTTAGTTCCACCTTCTCCCTCTCTGCTCCACCTTCTTTTGTTCTCTTGCTCTGCCTCCTGTGGTTCTGCTTTGCATCTGCTCTTGCTTTACCTCTCTTCTGCAACTTGCCGTACAGGTCTCTACCAGTTTGTTGATATTCACCAGTCTGAACAGGTTTTTACCTGTTTCCATACATCCGCCTGTATACCAGTTCCTACCAGAGTATCAGCTCTGTCTGCCAGTACCAGCCGTGCCCGCCTGAGTGCCAGCCGCGCCCGTCTGCCTGACTGTATCTCCGTCAAGCCAGTCTGCCCATCAGGGCCTCTGCCATACCCGTCCGTCAGCCAGTGTCACAGCCGTGCCTGCCTGTGTCTTGTCCCCGGTGGGATCAGCATCCACAGTCCGACTCCACCCTGGAGTGGTACCTGGTATCTTCCTATTGCACAAGTCTGGCCTCACCATCAGAGGCTCCAGCGAACACCTAGGAAGCTACTTAGTTACGCCCCTTCCAGGGAAGTTTGGTCTGTGGTCCAGTGGGGCCACACCCCCAGGCACCTTCACCAACCAGTCACGGTGCGAGCGTTACAGCTACAATCTGTATGCTGACAACTACTACACCAGCATACTCTTATTTAAAAGTCTGGTTGAACATAACATTGGGGCTTGTGGGACCATTCGCAAAAACCGTCAGGGGACTCCACAATCATTGGTCAACAAAAACATCTGAAAGGGGCAGTCAGGGGCTTTACGCGATGAAGAGCTGCTTTCCCTTAAGGATAAAAAAAAGATATTTTTATCCTGAGCTCGATCCACACAGGTGCCTTAAAGGCCACTGCAGACCAACCAGGGATCCACTACTCCAAAACCTGTGTCTGTCATTGACTACAACAAATATATGGGGGGGGGGGGGTGGACCTTGCAGACCAGTTTCTACAGCCATACCAGGTATCATGAAAATCATATATCTGGTATAAAAAGTTAGTCATTTATTTGTTTCAGGTGGCCACGTATAATTCTTTTGTGTTATACAAAAAAGCCGGAAATGCAAATACTTTCCTTGATTATCAGGAAAAGGTAATTGAAATTCTTGTTTTTGAAAATGTTGTCCCCGCCAATCCTTTAGAATCAGAAGATGTCAGAAGACTCACTGAGCAACATTTTATTGCACTCATTCCAGCAACTGAAACAAGAAAGAACCCCCAGAGAAGATGTCGTGTTGTTATAGCAGGATCTATTTTATTTTGCCTGCCTCCATTTTGTGTAAAGTTACTAAAGTTCAGATAAACAAGTTGTTATTCACTATTCTTCATGCAGCTGATATTGTTATTTGTAGCAGGGTATGGGGGATGAAATGTCCTTCGTAGATAACGAATAATGTTCTGTGTAGAAAAATATGATTGCGAAAACACAGGGAGACAAGTAGTAAACACTCCGACGCTTAGCCCATATATGGAGAATCCGCTTCCGAGATAAGAATGAATAAAAAGTCTGGGTAAGCTCAATAAACTAGAGATAATTGAGATACATACCAGGGTGTACTGTGTCTTGTCTCTCCAGTGCCATGACGTCATCTCTAAGGTGGACTCATCAGAGAGTAGGTCGAGACCTGCGACAACAATTCTGGCGCCCCCGAACAGGGACCGGAGTTCTTCATCTGAGACTCGGCCGACTCCAGTAATGGACCAGGGGACTTCCCGGGACTAGTGGCATCACACAGCGCTGGGGTAAGAATACTGATTATATTCTGCCTACGTCATTCCACTTGTGGACGGGTCTTCCCCTTCTTCTAGTCGACCAGAATCAGGTAAAATCACAAGTTTCTTCTGCCCGGCTCAGGTACCCTTGAACCCAGATATTGACCCTCATTGTGTGGTTACTGATGACTCCATTGTTAGACTAAAATGATTGACCCCATGATCTTTGTATGGTGTGCTTGTGGAGTGTTTGTTGTTTGTCTGTTCATATACCTGTGTTATCAAACTAGAAAGCAAGCTAATACAGTAACCTGTGAGCACAGTAAACCTATAGTTTAGGACTAACGCAGGAAGACACAGCCTACTCTAGGTGAGGAGGAAAGGTTCATCTGATAAGTTTTTAGCCTGCATGTATACTAGCAATAGAATGGGGAACAAGCGACCTTAAATCTTTAAAGATATACCAGATAAAACACAACTTTTAATAAATATCCTTAAAACCATGAAAAACAACCACAAATACACACAACAAACAACCGTGCTCCCTACCAACAGCCCTATTGCAGCCCCTGATATCCACTACCTATCAGCGGAGGTTGGCACCCTAAGTTATTTTGAGATTGGCGCCCCCGCTCCTCGTAGTCTGTCCCTAAATCTCCTGTTATAGTCTAGGCTGATGTGCCATTAGTACTATCAATCATACAACAGGAAAATAGGTATAGGACAAGGCCAATTATGGCTATAGCTTAGTCAAAAGAGGACTGCAGCAGGGTGGGAGACACAGGTAGAAAAGTGCAAAACAGTGCAAAAAATAGTGCAAAGTGAACATGAAATACCTCACTAGGCTGCTCCCTGCTTTCTCAAAGCCTACCTGTCTGTGGGGGTTGGCACCCTAGTGTACAGCGGAATAGGCGCCCCCACTCCGCGGTGGCTGTCCCTTACGGACCCTAGCAATAGCTAATGAGGCAGGAAAAATAATTGTAAAGCAATGGTGACCATATCAACAAACATATAATATCAAAGAAATTGGTCCACCAAAGCACGCCCAAAATTGATAAGGTATAGCAGCTAGTAAGGAAAGATACTTATGTTTCATGATGTCATAAAGGCGTTATAGGGTATATAGGCGTTGCTATTTAAACTTCCTGGATTCTTAGTCTGGTGCCTGGCATCGTTGTAATCAGTTCATTTCTGTTTGCTCCTGTCTGCTGGTCCTGGTTCTTTGCAAGATAAGCTAAGTCCTGCTTCCTTATTTTTTGTTTATTTGCATTGTTCTTATTTTTGTCCAGCTTGTACAAAATGTGATTCCTGATATTGCTGGATGCTCTAGGGGGCTGATATTCTCCCCCCACACCGTTAGTCAGTTTGGGGGTTCTTGAATATTCAGCGTGGATATTTTGATAGGGTTTTTTGCTGACCGTATAAGTCATCTTCCTATATTCTGCTATTAGTCAGTGGGCCTCTCTTTGCTAAAACCTAGTTCATTCTTACGTTTGTCTTTTCTTCTTACCTCACCGTTATTATTTGTTGGGGGCTTGTATTTAACTTGGGGATCTTTTCTCTGGAGGCAAGAAAGGTCTTATTTTCCCTTATAGGGTTAGTTAGTTCTCTGGCTGGCGCGAGACGTCTAGAATCAACGTAGGTACGTTCCCCGGCTACTGCTAGTTGTTGTGCTAGGATCAGGTATACGGTCAGCCTAGTTACCACTTCCCTATGAGCTGGTTTTTTGTGTTTGCAGACTTCGCTGAAACCTCTGAGACCCTCTGCCATTGGGGTCATAACATGTTCCACGCCATTTATAAACTCGATGACTCTTATAATCGTTAAGATCCCTCTGATACATTTTACTCTTAATCTGGACAATATCCTTCTCCCATTTTTGGAAGTCTAAATCAAAATCAACGTTGAGTTTGGCCATGGCCTCTGCCGTCATTTGTTTGGCAAGGGCCTCCTGAATATTGTCAATCTCATCCTCCATTTCTTTAATCATGGTTTCATTTGACTTAATAAGTAACTGCATGAAGCCCATAGAGCAAGCATTAGCAATCTCCTCCCATTTAAGTTTAAAGTCCTCATTGTCCATATTAAAGGAAGGAAACACTTGAACTCTCAGGCCTCTAGGAATGGGCTATGCGACCCAGTTTGCAGATTTATTGATCATTATTTACAACCACTGGTGGAGACGCTGCCCTCCTACGTCAGGGACACTAACGACGTCCTGCGGAGACTGGATGGCCTTATCCTGGAGCCCGGCATGTTGTTGGTCACGGCGGATGTTGAATCCTTATATACATGCATAGCACACCAACATGGAGTGAGGGCCGTCAAATTTTTCCTGGCCACAAGTAATCTGGATGTCACTCTGCAGTTTTTGATTTTGGAATTATTGCAATTTATTTTGACTCACAACTTTTTTACTTTTAAGGATCGTTTCTTTTTACAGCAACGCGGTACCGCCATGGGCGCCATCCTATGCTAACCTCTTTCTGGGCTTCTGGGAGAGGGAGGTTTTTGGGGATGGCGCATGTGCCGCCTCCCAGGTCATTGGTTGGTACCGCTATATTGATGACCTTTTAATCATTTGGCAGGGTTCAGAGATTGATTTGAAATCTTTTTTTGATTTTCTCAATAACAATGACTATAATATCAAGCTTACTTTTAAATTTCATAAGTATCAGATTGATTTTCTTGACATCCAGATTCTTGTGGGCCGGGATGGCATGGTTCAAACAGATGTATACCGGAAAGAAACTTCGGTTAACGCTTTCCTGCATGCCTCGTCGGCCCATACTCCATCTACGGTTCAGGCAATCCCCGTGGGCCAGTTCCTGCGGATCAGGCGCTTCTGTTCTACTGACGAGCGTTTTGAGGTGCAGGCACTGGACCTTCGTGATCGATTTCGCGCACGGGGGTATAGCCAATGGTGCATTAAAAAAGGTTACTGGGGGCTAAGACATCCGTCTGTGGCAGACTTCTGTCGGGCTCCAGGAGGGTGGAGGGTGAATCAAATCAAGTCAGATTCATCTCCACGTACAACAATAGGTGGAATACGGTCCGTAATATCCTTAACAAGCATTGGTCCATTTTGAAGACCGATTCCTTTTTTGGTGGTGTGCTCCCCGAGAGACCACTGATGACAGCCAGGAGAAGCAATAATTTGAGAGATCTCTTAGTCAGGAGCCATTATGTTTCCACTCCCTCTCTTCCCTTCTACACTGGGAGACCCAAACAGGGATGTTTCCCGTGCGGGTCATGCTTGGCCTGTCGGAATATTGAACGTATATCTGAGTTTGGTTCATCTGATGGTGGGAGGAAATTCAAGATCAGAGAGTATATATCGTGTAGCAGCGACTATGTGGTGTATTACGCCACATATCCCTGCGGCCTAATATACGTAGGCCTTACCTCCAGAGAGTTGCGGGTGAGAACTAGGGAACACGTGAGGGACATAGAAGCGGCTAGGTCAGCTCTTGATGTAGCGTCCCTAAAGACTATTCCCCGCCATTTCAGGTTATGCCATTCCTGTAAATCTGACGGGCTTAAGATTCGGGGCATTGATAGAGTACATGGGGGTGTTAGGGGCGGTGATCTCAAGCATAGGCTAGCCCAGCTTGAGTGCCGCTGGATTATCACGTTGGATACCATAACCCTCCATGGACTCAATGAAAATGTCAGTTTTTCATCATTTCTATAACCGTGTGTGTCTGTTCACAGGTGCCTTTGGCTAATATAGTCTATCTATATACAGCTTTCGATCATCTACCTCTGGAGTCTTTGTTTTTATTCTTTTTAATTATGTGTGTGTTTTGTGTTTTTTATTTTAGTGTATCCGTACTGGATTCATCCTAACTATGCTATACCCCTACTGTGATTAACATTTTTGTGACCAGTGAACTATCTGGGATCAGGACCCTTCACCAGCGTCATTATTAGCAACATGCCGGGAACAGCTTTGGACTAAATGGACTATTGCAATATACAATATCATTATATAGACTACAGTCTTTAAAATTGCATTGATTTCTGATATTATGTTTTCGGTTGCTGCCCTTACCCTTCATGGCTGTATGTTCATTTCCGCCCTTTCGGTGTCTTTCCCCGGGCGCTGTATTGTGCGACGTTGCTGTGGCAACCTTTTTGCTTCAGTATATCACGGCCACTTCCTGCCGCGGGTAGCGCATGCGCGCTGATGTCATCTCTGCCTTCTGTTCACAACGGCGTCTATTGTAAGCGATGAGTGTACTGGTCGTCAAGGGAACCTTTTCCCGATACTCACCGCTGTCCGACGCCTGAAGGGATGATTGGCTATGGTGTACCTCGCCCACATGCGCTCGTTTGACGCGGCTGGAATGAATTTCAGTCCACACTCATGATTGGGTCTTGTTTGTCACAAGGGTGTATATATATATACTTCGGATTGTGCACATTCACACACTGCCCCCTGAGGAAGCAGCAGTGAAACGCGCGTTGGGGCGTCTGTGCAGCGGTGTTTGGCGTCTATGGGTAAGATATGCTTCTACATATATGCACTATTGGCACTTTAAATCTTTGGGGCCTACGCAACCCAGTAATCGTATTATGCGATATACATGTTAGTACTTTGTAGTGGTTCCCAATAATATTAATACCTTGCCCATCCACATCGGGATATGTTATGGTCACTTTTTTTACAATTGTGTTACCCAGCTTTTTCCATATATGGCTGCTGGGACACATATTTTTGATATATTTATAAGTGCCTCCCTTTATGTGGACTGCTCACCTATGCCGGTTTGCATCATTGTCTATTAGACCTATCCAGTATTTTGTATTGTATTGTTTCGTATTATGTGTATTTTCATGCTTTGTTCATTATTTTTGTATTAAAGGTATTTTGTATTAAATTATTTTGGCATTCATGATTTATTTTGTTATGAGGTATTATTTAGGATTTAAAAACTCTTGATTCTGTTATGTGTTTCCTATAGTTGTATGGAGTTTCCTTATAGATATGGTCCCCACATATGGTTGGTTCTGGTATGTTATCACACATCAACTACTCAGTAAACTAACTTTGCCCTGTTCCCTCCTTCCAAATATTACTCTGAATCTGCACCCTACTATTCATCTGTCTCCACACCCTCCATGCACATGATAACTGCACTTGATACTTGACTATTGCACTTAAACCCACAGGCTGATGACCGGATCATGCAGCTTTATATGAAAATCCCTATTTATTATAATTGCCAGACCTGAAATAACAAGCACTTTTCACCTATTGTGTCCCCCCATTTCCTTGTAGATTGTAAGCTTGCGAGCAGGGACCTCACCCCTAATGTCACTGTTTACAATTCCGCAATTTTACAAGACAATTTTACAACTGTCTTAACTTGTCTTGAATTAGTCTGCACATGTCCCTGCTTAATTGTAAAGTGCTGCGGAATATGTTGGCGCTATATAAATAAAAAAATTATTATTAAATTATTATTAAATTATTATGCACAAAGAGTATAGGAGTGATAAGGTTAGAATTTTTTTGTTTGTCATTTCAACTCATTGATGGTGCTGTGTGTCAGGGCTCTTTATATCACTGAAAGCAATTGCAGAGACCTGTGCAAATTAGTTTGGCAGGTGTGTCCAAATAAAGGCAAGACTACTTAAAGGGACACTGTCACCCCCTCCAGCCGTTGTAAACTAAAAGCGCCACCTTGTGCAGCAGTAATGCTGCATTCTAACAAGGTGGCTGTTTTAGTTTGTGGTGCAGTTATAGCCAAAATAAAGCATTTTATAATTTCGCCAAAATACCGGTCTTTAGCCCTGGAGGCAGGTCTTAACCCGTCTGCTGCAACCGCCACACTTCAGACGCTCAAATATTCGGCGCCGGGCGCCGCCCCCTCCGCGCTGTTTTCCACTCAAATCCGGCGCCTGCGCTGTTTAGTACTGGCTGGGGTAGGCGCAGTGAGCTCTGGCCGTCTGACCTCACATGCAGTCTTGCAGACTGCGCCTGTGCGGCCACCCAGCTTGTGAATCCCAGCCCCGCACTGTGTTATGCATTATGCACAGTGCGGGGCTGGGATTTACAAGCTGGGTTGCTGCACAGGGGCAGTCTGCGAGACTGCATCTGAGGTCAGACAGGCAGCAAAAACTGCGCCTGCCCCAGGCAGAACAAAACCGCGCAGGTGCCGGATTTGATTTGAAAACAGCGCGGAGGGGGAGGCGCCCGGCGCCGAAGAAGCCTTGAGTGACGGCAGTGTGGCGTGTGCAGCAGGGGGGGTTAAGACCTGCCTCCAGGGCTAAAGACAGGTATTTTTGCGAAATTATAAAACGCTTTATTTCTGCTTTGACTGCACCAATAACTAAAAGAGCCACCTTGTCAGAATGCAGCATTAATGCTGCACAAGGTGGCTCTTTTAGTTTCTAACGGCTGGAGGGGGGGTGACAGGTTCCCTTTAAGAAGGCTGTTCCACATTATTAAGCAGCCTACATTTTTTGGCAAAATGGGAAAGAAAAAGGATGTGTCGGCTGCTGAGAAGCAACAAATTGTGGAGTATTTAGGTCACGGCATGACTACAATCAACATTGCCAAGACACTTCATCGTGATCATCGCACAAGAAGTATGTAGCTGATTCCCAGCACACACGTGTGCGTGCTGATAAGGAAAAATTGAGGACTCTTTCCAACAGGCAATTGTGTAAGGATAAAGAGCAGCTGCAAAAATGCCTTGTCATAGCAGCAGACAAGTTTTTGAAGCTGCTGGTGCCTCCAACGTCCCCAGAACAACAAGATGCAGGGTCCTTCAGAGGTTTGCAGCTGTGCGTAAGCCATCCTGTCGACTGTTATGGACCTGGTGGTTAGGAGCACCTGGAATGACCTGATGGTTAAACTAAAGGACAGGACAAGCTCTGGGAAGTGGGATCTCTGCTGACCGCAAACCCTAATCCTATCACACACACTAGAAATAGCCGTGGAGCGTACCTAACTCTCCCTAGACGCCTCTTCACAGCCTAAGAGCTAACTACCCCTAAAGATAGGAAATAAAGCCTTACCTTGCCTCAGAGAAATTCCCCAAAGGAAAAGGCAGCCTCCCACAAATATTGACTGTTAGTTAAGAGGAAAGTCACAAACACAGGAATGAAACAGGTTTCAGCAAAGGAGGCCAGTCTTCACTAAACAGTCAGAGGATAGGAAAGAGATCTATGCGGTCAGCACAAAAAACTACAAAAAACCACGCAGAGTGTGCAAAAAGACCACCGCACCGACTCACGGTGCGAAGGTGCCACTCTGCATCCCAGAGCTTCCAGCTAGCAAGGCAATATCATGATAGCAAGCTGGACTAGAACTTAACAAGTGCTAAGAAATATATTCAGTACACAATGAACAACAAATGAACTAGCAGGGACTTAGCTTCTGCTGGAGTAGACAGGTCATCAGAGAGATCCAAGAGAGATCTGAACCAGTACTGAAACATTGACAGCTGGCATGGAGTAACGACCTGAGTGGAGTTAAATAGAGAAGCCAGCCTGGCAATAAACGAGGGCAGCTGAGGAAGGAAACTCAAGAACCAGCAGTTCCACTCACAGCCACCAGAGGGAGTTCACAGACAGAACTCGCCGAAGTACCATTCATGACCACAGGAGGGAGTTCGAGAACGGAATTCACAACAGTCGACCACCTCTATCCACTGCACACAAGCAGAAACTGCTCCAGTGGGCCAAACGATACATGAAGACTGACTTCCAAACTGTTTTGTTCACCGATGAGTGCAACGCTCGATGGTCCAGATGGATGGAGTGGAGGATGGCTGGTTGATGGACACCCCATGAAAACATGGCTAAGGCGCCAACAAGGAGAGAGATTGTCGGCCCCTTTATGATCCCTGAAGGGGTAAAGATAAACTCCATAATGTTATGCTGTAAGAATCAGGCTGCACTCAGATGTCACCTGAGTGCAATCCTATTTGAGTGTGACAATACAAAGAGGGAAAACGGAGAGTGGACCCTCTAGACCGCGACGACAAACCCCTCACGGACGAGCTGACCAGATAGATCGCCCCCTATACAGGGAGAGTTAGGGGCAGGCCCGTGAGGGACTATCGCCAAGGAAGCTACAAGACCAGGACGGGAGAAGACCAAGAAAAGGCGGAGATAGTAGGACCACAGGATAGGCGAGTACTGCAGAGAAACAGGACTGATGGGTACAACAGGACTGATGGGTAAAATGCAGCAGTACAGGGACGGAGGAACTGAGGAAACACAGAGGCTAGCAGGATACAGGAAAGACAGGATAAACCCAAAGTCAGAGGGAAAACAAACTTCACAGAGACTAAGAGCGGCCAGGAACACCTGAAGGAACAAATGATAACCAGGCACAGAGGGACGGTAGGAAGCAGTTTAAATACCTAAAGGCAGGGTAGCACGTCCAGGTAACAGACCTCCAGAACCATAGAGAGGACAATAAGGAGGACCTACTTCCGGGTACTAGTCCTCCAGGACCATAGAGGAGACGAAGAGGATGGCCGACAGAAGATCAGAAGTGCACACGCGCAGCACTGAACCTGGTATGCGCGCGCATGAGAAGCAGAGGCTGGGAGCGAGCGTGGAGGAAGAGACGCTGACTGGGGAGGCGGCAGCAGCGGTATGATACATAATCTATGCGGAGTTTCTAAAACAACACTTCCTGCCATGGTTCGAGAGGAAGAACCTCTTCCGCAGCAAGATCATTTTCATGCATGATAATGCACCTTCTCATGCTGCAAAAACCACATCTGCATCTGTGGCTGCTATGGGCATAAAAGAGGACAAACTTATGGTGTGGCCACCATCTTCCCCTGACCTCAACCCCATTGAGAACCTGGAGCATCATCAAAAAGAGTGTCTATGATGGCGGGAGGCAGTTCACATCCAAGCAACAGCTCTGGGAGGGTATTCTGTCCACATGCAAAACAATTGGAGCAGAAACCATCCAAAAACTGACAAATTCAATGGACGAGAGAGTTCAGAAGCTTCTTTCGAACAAGGGGTCCTATGTGCAAATGTAACATCACCTAGAATAAAGTTTTCACTTGAAAACTGTTTGATTTCATTTTGTAATAAGCTGATAATGCTTAGAACTTCACAATTGACCATTTTTTTGTTCAAAATAAAAAAAATAAAGGTTGAAAACTCTGCTGTGCATAATAATTTGGAACATGCATTTTGAGTGTTTATTTTTTTTAAAAGATACTGTTTTCATAGGCAGTTTGTTCCAAAACATTGCAATTATACTAGAATAGTAGATGACTGGAAAATAACAATGACTGCAATTCAGATAGGTAATTTAGAGAAAATAGGAGGAAATATGATTTGCAGAATAATTTGGAACACAGTGTACAGTACTTCTTTTCGTAGAAAGCCATTAACGACATGCAATTGTACATCTAGGAATTCAAGAGTATCGCCCCCAAATTTGGCCGTGAGACTCATATTCATACAAGTGATCTACAAACTGATGGAACGATTCCTGAGACCCGTCCCACACTATGAATATATCGTCCACATATCTCAGAAGAAGTTTAATTTGCTTGAAAAAAACTATTTTTTGTGGAATAAATACATTTTTCTTCAAAAATCGCAAGATACAGGTTTGCGAAGGTACATGCAATGGGGGTACCCACTTACTACAGGTCCCACGCATCCATAAATTTAAAGGCATTGTGCCCCAAAACAACTTTTAATCCCTCACAAATAAAATCCACAAAGTCCTCTCCATTGTCGGTACTAGATAGAGCTTCTGATTGCGGTATTCTAGTATAACGACTTTCTACATCGATGGAGGTTAATGAGAAACCTTCCTGCCATGTAAAGCCTTTTAAGGCCACCTGAGTCTTTTCTATACGAGGGTAAAGATTATATACGAGGGCGCAGCAGCCAATCAGATATGTAGACAATGGTTCTGTCAGAGGTCCTATCCCTGTGACGATCGGCCGCCCGGGAGGGTGTGAAGAGGATTTATGGATTTTAGGTACGAAGTGACGCCTTTTTCAACCTGTCTTCTGAGCAGAGATCGCACATGGTTTATATTTATTAGTGGGATCACTTGGTAACATTTGATATGTCATTTCATCTGACAGCTGTCTCATTGCCTCACTTACATAGAACTCTCTAGATAGCCCCCTTATCGGCTCTTCTTGCTATGGTGTCCTTCCAATCTCTAATCATGTTTAGAGCCTTTTTCTCTTTATTATTGAGAATTGAGGGCATTTTGGGATAAATAACATCTCTAATAACTGAATCTGCGAATAAATCAATGGCATTACCTGGGGAAATTGGGGGCATACTGTTGATTTTGTGCCACCTTATAAACGGACCTTCTGCTGGTTTTATATTCTGAATCGATGTGACATCTGAGGCTGCAGTCAGACTGCATAGAAGTGCAGCATCATTTGCAATCGCACTTAAAGGTTCTTCTTCTAAACCAATGACCATAAAGCCCAATGGCCCTATGGAACATGGTTTTTCACCTTCTAAAACTGCGGTACTTAGTGTATTAATATTTGCAAAAGTTTTACATAAATGCATCTTCCTAGCAGCCTTAAAAATGTCCATTTTAAAATCAATGAAATCAAAAGCTCCAGGTAAACAAAATCCCAAACCCTTAGACAGGACAGACACAGCAGCGGCATCCAATGTCTGGTCTGTCAGATGAATGATCTGTAAAGCAGCAGGGATGTCCTTACTTATCTCCAGGACACTTGCTTCCTCCTCCTGCCCCCTCTCCTGGTTTTGCTCCTCCTGCCCCCTCTCCTGGTTTTGCTCCTCCTGCCCCCTCTCCTGGTTTTGCTCCTCCTGCCCCCTCTCCTGGTTTTGCTCCTCCTGCCCCCTCTCCTGGTTTTGCTCCTCCTGCCCCCTCTCCTGGTTTTGCTCCTCCTGCCCCCTCTCCTGGTTTTGCTCCTAAAGGGGCCGGCGTAGAATCAGCACTAGAAGTCTGTGGGATAGCCGCGGTGTCCATTTCTTCATTAGTGCTGGAGTCCAAATCAGTAGTGAAATCATCCTTCTTAGGTCTCCTATTTTTCGCCTGAGGCCGAAGATTATTATTCCTTTTGGCCCCTGTTTTATTTTTATTCCATGCACAAACATTGCCCGTGATTTTATCTGACAAGTTTGTCACGTTTACGTTGCTTAGTGTCCATTTGGATAGGAATTCATCTCTTTTCTAATTTGTTATTGAATGCCAGCCATTGACTCAGTCAAACATGAACGTATTTCACTGTTCTTTCTGTTCCTTCCATCTTACCACCAAATATTTCACACAAAGTCCGAGATGTTATAACCTGCCGCACAAATTACGTTGTATTCGTTGTTTTTTGCCCAGGCGGTTTTCATTATATCGGAAAGACTATTCGTCCCTTATTCGTGCGTTTCCGTGAGCACTTTCATTCCATCACCTCAGGTAAAGGGGTCCCTCGATTAATGGAACTTATAAGGAAAGAACATGCAGGCAATATTGATGTATTGTGGTTTGCAGGGATTGAAACGGTTAAAACACCGGCACAAGGACGTGACCTCAATAAATTATTATTCAGAAAGGAGGCTGGATGGATTATTCGGACCCGAGCTCAAGGTCTAGCAGGTTTCAATGACAAACTCCACATGGCCGTGGTTTTGTGATTTGTTTATATTCTTGTTTTTAACAGTATTTTGTACTGCATTTTTTTCTTTGCTTTTCACTTGTTCACAATTAATGAGATACTTTCACCTGATGTTTAGAGGGTGGGACAAGGGTACTGGGTGCTTATAAATATTTTGTGAGCTCTACCCTGCATATGACCTGTTGAAGCGCAATGTAAGCGCGAAACGATCGTCTGTATTTGCTCCATCGTTTTATCCGCCTGCTGTTGGTATGATGATGCCACAATAAACGATTTTGTTGCACGGGACGATATGTGCCTATCCACTTTCTTCTACATGGACATCCAAAATGGGGTCACTTCAGGGGGATTCTGTTGTTCTGACACTTAGCGGCTCTCCAAAGTGCCATAACAGCAGAATCCCCCCTGAAGTGACCCCATTTTAGAAATGACACCTCTCTGGGAATCGGAAATGACACCCCTCTGTGAATTCATCTATGGGTGTAGTGACCACTTACCTATCTACCTATTTTCCAATGTAAATTCTGGGGTTAAAGCAACATTTTAGTGGTAAAATATAATTATTTTTTCTTCACTGCCCAATGGTGTAATTTTCTATGAACAGCTGTGGTGTCAGTATGCTCACTGCACCACTAGAAGAATTCATTCAGGGAAGTATTTTGTAAAATGCAGTCACTTTTGGGGGCTTATACTGTTCTGGCACCTCAGGGGCTCTGAGAATGTGACATGTCAAACACAAACAATTCCAGCAAAATCTGCTCTCCAATATGGCGCTCCTTCCCTTCTGAGCTCTGCCATGCGCCCAAACAGTGGTTTACCCCCACATATGGGATGTCAGCATAATCAGGACAAATTGCACAACTTTTGAGCTCCAATTTCCCTTACCCTTTGGAAAAAAATTGAGGGCGAAAAGATCATTTTTTGTGAAAAAAAATATGATTCTTTTATTTTCATGGCTCTACGTAATTAACTTCTGTGAAGCACTTGGGGGTTCAAAGAGCCCACCACACATCTAGATAAGTTCCTTGGGGGGTCTAGTTTCCAAAATGGGGTCACTTTTTGGGGGCTTTCCACTATTTAGACACGTCAGGGGCTCTGACAATGTGACATGTCACCCACGAACAATTCCAGCAAAATCTGCTCTCCAATATGGCGCTCCTTCCCTTCAAGCTTCCCTGCCATGCACCCAAACAGTAGTATTTCCCCACATATGGGGTATCTGCATGCTCAGGAGAAATTGCACAACAAATTGTATGGAGCAATTTCTCCTGTTACCCTTATAAAAATGCAAAATATGGAGCTAAAGAGATTAGTGAAAAATATATACATCTTTTATTTACACGACTCTACACTATAAACTTCTATGAAGTACCTGTGGGTTCAAAGTGCTCAATACACATCCAGATAAGTTCCCTAAGGGGTCTAGTTTCCAAAATGGTATCACTTGTGGAGTGCTTCCACTGTTTACACACATCAGGGGCTCTCCAAACGCGACATGGCAACCGCTAATTATTCCAACATATTTCACATTCAAAAAAAGTCAAATGGCGCTCCTTCCCTTCCGAGCCCTGCCGTGCACCCAAACAGTAGATTTCCCCACATATGGGGTATTGACATGACCAGGAGAAATTGCAAAACAAAATGTATAGTCCATTTTCTCCTGTTTCCCTTGCAAAACTTAAAAAAAAAAAAAAAGGTCTAAAGGAAAATGTTTGTGAAAGAAAAGTACCGTATATACTCGAGTATAAGCCGACCCGAGTATAAGCCGACCCCCCTAATTTTGCCACAAAAAACTGGGAAAACTTATTGACTCAAGTATAAGCCTAGGGTGGAAAATGCAGCAGCTACCGGTGAATTTCAAAAATAAAAATAGATGCTCCATACCGTTCATTATGGCCCCATAGCTGTGCCATACAGTGCTCTGCACCATTCATTATTGCCCCATAGCTGTGCCATATAGTGCTCTGCACTGTTCATTATTGCCCCATAGCTGTGCCATATAGTGCTCTGCACCGTTCATTATTGCCCCATAGCTGTGCCATATAGTGCTCTGCACTGTTCATTATTGCCCCATAGCTGTGCCATATAGTGCTCTGCACCGTTCATTATTGCCCCATAGCTGTGCCATATAGTGCTCTGCACCGTTCATTATTGCCCCATAGCTGTGCCATATAGTGCTCTGCACCGTTCATTATGGCCCCATAGATGTGCCATAGAAAGCTGTGCCCCATATACAATGCTCTGCACCGTTCATTATTGCTCCATAGATGCTCCATATAAAGCTGTGCCATATAGTGCTCTGCACCGTTCATTATTGCCCCATAGATGTGCCATAGAAAGCTGTGCCATTGCTGCTGCTGCTGCAATAAAAAAAAAAATGCCATACTCACCTCTCTTGCTTGCAACTCCTCAGCGTCCCGTCCCGGTGTCTCTCTGCACTGACGCCGGGAAGATGGAGCGGCGCCCGGCGTGTGGAACGCGGACAGGTGAATATGTAATACTTACCTGCTCCCGGCGTCCCGCTCCTTCCTCCGGACAGCTGGTCTTCGGTGCCGCAGCCTCTTCCTCTATCAGCGGTCACCGTTACCGCTCATTAGAGAAATGAATATGCGGCTCCACCCCTATGGGAGTGGAGTCCATATTCATTTCTCTAATGAGCGGTCCCACTTGACCGCTGAACAGGGGAAGAACTGCGGCCCCCAGAGACCGTGGGACAGGCAGGGGGAGCGCCAGGAGCCCCGGAAGCAGGTTAAGTATGCCTCAGCGCCCCCTCTCCCGCCGACCCTGCCGCCGACCGTGACTCGAGTATAAGCCGAGAAGGGCACTTTCAGCCCAAAAATTTGGGCTGAAAATCTCGGCTTATACTGGAGTATATACGGTAAATGCTTATTTTTTTCCTTCCACATTCCATTCATTGCTGTGAAGCACCTGAAGGGTTAATAAACTTCTTGAATGTGGTTTTGAGCGCCTTGAGGGGTGCAGTTTTTAGAATGCTGTCACTTTTGGTATTTTCTGTCATATTGACCCCCTAAACTCACTTCAAATGTGATGTGGTCCCTAAAAAATGGTTTTGTAAATTTTGTTGTAAAATGAGAAATCGCTGGTCAACTTTTAACCCTAATAACTTCCTAACAAAAAATGGTTTCCAAAATAGTGCTGATGTAGACATGTGGGAAATGTAATTATTAGCCATTTTGTGTGATATGACTGATTTAAGAGCATAAAAACTTTTAGAAAATTGTAATATTTTTGCCAAATTTCCATTATTTTAACAGACGCAAGTTATATCAAAGAAATTTTACCACTATCATAAAGTACAATATGTCACAAGAAAACATTCTCAAAATCACCAGGATTCATTGAAGCATTAGAGTTATGACGTCATAAACTGACACTGGTCAGAATTGTAAAAATTGGCCTGTTCATGAAGGCAAAAACAGGCTCTGGCGCGACAGGGTTAATAGTTTGCTGCACAACCTTTTGAGGCAATCACACGACACCTGTAACGGTCAATGAGACTTCTGCACGTCTCGACTGGTATTTTGGCCAACTCCTCAGGAGCAAACTGCTCCAGTTGTCTCGTGTGTGAAGGTTGCCTTTTCCAGGCAGCATGTTTCAGCTCTTTCCGAAGATGCTCAATAGGATGTAGGTCAGGACTCATACAAGGCCACTTCAGAATAGTCCAATGTTTTCCTCTTAGCCATTCTTGGGTGCTTTTAGCTGTGTGTTTTGGGTCATTATCCTGTTGCAAGACCCATGAACTGCAACTGAGACCAAGTTTTCTAACATTGGGCAGCACATTTCTCTCTAGAATTCCTTGATAGTATTGAGATTTCATTGTACCCTGCACAGATTCTAGACACCGTGTGCCAGATGCAGCAAAGCAGCCCCATAACATAACAGAGCCTCCTCCATGTTTCACAGTAGGGATAGTGTTCTTTTTTGTCTCATCTGTCCATAGGACATTCTCCCAGAAGCTTTGTGGCTTGTCAACATGTAGTTTGGCAAATTCCAGTCTGGCTTTTTTTTTACGATTTTTTATAACAATGTCGTCCTCCTTGGTCGTCTCCTATGAAGTTCACTTTGGCTCATACGACGGATGGTGCGATCTGACACTGATGTTCCTGGAGCGTGAAGTTCACCTTTAATCTGTTTAGAAGTTTTTCTGGGCTCTTTTGTTACCATTCGTATTATCCATTCTCGGATTTGTCAGGGAGGTTGGCTACAGCCCCATGGATCTTACATTTCTGAAAATGTGCAACTGTAGTCACAGGAACATCAAGCTGCTTGGAGATGGTCTTAAACAGGGCCATATTTGCCGCTAGGCACGTGCCTAGGGCGCCACTTGAGCAAGATTTTTTTTTCTTTAAGTCTGGGGTCAAGGATGGGACAGGGTGCCATGCATACAAGGATGGGAGGGGGGAGCCATGCATACAAACTGGGACAGGGGAGCCATGCATACAAGGATGGGAGGGGGGAGCCATGCATACAAGATGGGACAGGAAAGCCGTGTCCGGGTTTGGCATCTGCACTGTCGCAGCTACAGCCACAAAATATTGCACAGTCACACGTCTGGACCCTGAGAGCGTCATAGGCTATGTTGTGAGGCGTAATTTTAACCCCGCGCGTTCCAATTCACCAAACAATTTTGCCCCTATCTACATAATGGGGGAAAAGTGTTGGAGGCAAATTGACAGCTGCCAGATGTGAACAAGGGGGACGTAAAGAGTGAGAGCGATGGCGCCAAAGAGTATATACCGTACAGTTGCTAAGGTGGGGCCCCGACATGGGATACTCACCACACACAGGGATATGAACACACACAAAGTGCGCCACACACTACCATGTGCTTGAACACATATTACCCTCAGCACACATTTCACCACACATGCACCAACCTCGCCGCATTAAAGTCGAAACACAAAACTCGCCACGCACAAAGCTCGCCACATGCAAAACTAGGCTCACGCAAAACTCGCCACATGCAAAACTCACCTCATGGAAAACTCACCACACGCAAAACTTGCACACGCAGAAAAATTGCCACATGCACAAAAGTTGCAACACATGCAAAAGTTGCCTCACACAAAACTTGCACACTCAAAACGCACCACACATAAAACTCGCCACGCGCAAAACTCGCCATGATGCGCAAAACTTGCTGCACACAACTTGCTACACTAACCTGTCACATGCAACTCGACACACAAAAAGTTGCTACAAGCATGTATGTACGCATGTTGCTACATGCATGTAGCCACTCGCAACTCAACACACACAAATTGACACATGAAACTCGCCCTAAAAAACACACAAGTCTGGTATTATTCTTCAAAAATAAAAATCTGATTAATAAGCAGACAAACTACAAGAGCAACAAATGTACCATATAGGAAATCCGGCAGCTGTCAGTCACATGACCTGTCTATTATGTGTATGTATGAGCTAATATATTCTGCCAGGGGGGAGGGCTTCCTGTTGGCTGGGGATTTATCAGGCTGCCAATTTAGCTTACAAATACTGAGGTAAAAATACTGACCAAATAACGTGTGAATGAGGTCTAATACAGGAGGAGATGACATACAGATATATACTATATACAGGAGATGACACACAGGTATATACTATATACAGGAGGAGATGACATACAGATATACTGTATACTATATACAGGGGAGATGACACAAGTATATACAATATACAGGGCAGATGACACAGGTGTATACTATATACAGGGGAGATGACACAGGTATATACTATATACAGGAGGAGATGACACAGGTATATACTATATACAGGAGGAAATGACACAGGTACATACTATATACAGAAGATGACACAGGTATATACTATATACAGGGGAGATGACACAGGTATATACTATATACAGGAACAGATGACACATGTATATACTATATACAGGAGGAGATGACAGGTATATACTATATACAGGAGCAGATGACATACAGGTATATACTATATACAGGAGGAGATGACATACAGGTATATACTATATACAGGGGAGAGGACACACAGGTATATACTATATACAGGAGCAGAGGACATACAGGTATATACTATATACAGGAGGAGATGACATACAGGTATATACTATATACAGGGGAGAGGACACACAGGTATATACTATATACAGGAGCAGATGACATACAGGTATATACTATATACAGGAGGAGATGACATACAGGTATATACTATATACAGGAGGAGATGACATACAGGTATATACTATATACAGGGGAGAGGACACACGTATATACTATATACAGGAGCAGATGACATACAGGTATATACTATATACAGGAGGAGATGACATACAGGTATATACTATATACAGGAGGAGATGACACAGGTATATACTATATACAGGAGGAGATGACATACAGGTACATACTATATACAGGGGAGATGACACAGGTATATACTATATACAGCAGGAGATGACAGGTATATACTATACACAGGAGGAGATGACATATATACTATATACAGGAGCAGATGACATACAGGTATATACTATATACAGGAGGAGATGACATACAGGTATATACTATATACAGGGGAGAGGACACACAGGTATATACTATATACAGGAGCAGATGACATACAGGTATATACTATATACAGGAGGAGATGACATACAGGTATATACTATATACAGGGGAGAGGACACACAGGTATATACTATATACAGGAGCAGATGACATACAGGTATATACTATATACAGGAGGAGATGACATACAGGTATATACTATATACAGGAGGAGATGACACAGGTATATACTATATACAGGAGGAGATGACACACGTATATACAGGAGATGACATACAGGTATATACTATATAAAAGAGGAGATGACACAGGTATATAGAGGAGGAGATGACATACAGCAGGTATATACTATATACAGGGGAGATGACATACAGGTATATACTATATATAGGAGGAGATGACATACAGGTATATAGTATATACAGAAGAGATGACATACAGGTATATACTATATACAGGAGGAGATGATACAGGTATATACAATATACTGGAGGAGGAGAGGACATACAGGTATATAGTATATACAGAAGAGATGACATACAGGTATATACTATTTACAGGGGAGATGACATACAGGTATATACTATATACAGGAGATGACATACAGGTGTATACTATATACAGGAGATGACATACAGGTGTATACTATATATAAGGGAGATGACAAACATGTATATACTGAGGGGAAAATGCGAGGTGTCAGGTGAAAATGAGGGGTGTGAGGTGAAAATGAAAAGGTGCGAGTGCAAAATGAGAGGAGTGAGGGAAAATAGTGGAGTGATCGGAAAATGACAGATGAGAGGAGTCATGGGGGAATGAGAGGAGTGAGGGGGAAATAAGAGAAGTGAGGTGCTATAACTAACCACAGATATTTACTATGCCCAGGCAACGCCGGGCTCTTCAGCTAGTGTATATATATATAATTGTCTAAGGGTTTTTCTGTCTGTCTGTCCTGGAAATCCCGCGTCTCTGATTGGTCAAGGCCGCCAGGCCTTGACCAATCAGTGACGGGCACAGTATCGACGTAGATGTCATAATGGTTGCCATGGCGACGATGATGTCATAAAGGTTGCCTCGACCAATCAGCGACGGGCACAGTCTGCCGCGAATTCTGGAATCATCATTGTCCATATACTACGGGGACATGCATATTCTAGAATACCCGATGCATTAGAATCGGGCCACAGTCTAGTATATATATATAAATCTATCTATCTATCTCTTTGTTGCCATAAAAGGATGGGGGTCCAGACACAGTTCTTGCACAGGGGCCCCAAGCTGTCAGTGTCCGCCCTGCCCAGGGATCAATAGTACTCGCATCTTACAGAAGTGACTACAATTGAGGCTCTGACTGCCGGGTCAGAGCGACCTGAACGGTGTGATCAGATAGGGAGATTTATTATGTGTGGGGAGAATTGGAGTGGGGATGGGGATGCTTAATGTGTGGAGAGATTTGGAGTGGGGATGGGGTTATTTATTGTGTGTGGGGAAATTTGTAGTGGGGAGATTTCATGTGTGGGGAAGATTTGAGGACAAAATGAAGAGCAAAGGGGGAGATGGGGAAACAGTACAGGGGAATGGGGGGCATATATGAGGAAACAGTATGGGGGATGGGTGCAGACAGTATGGGGAGCGAACGGGGGATGTATGTGGACACAGTATGAGTAGCGATGTGAAAAATGTATGTAGACAGTACGGGGAGCGAGGGTGATGGGATGTGTGCAGACACAATGTTGAGTCAGGTGAGCAGGCAGCATAGAAAGTCAGGGGGTAAATATATGAGGAGACAGTATGGTGAACAGGAGGGATGTGAGAGGAGACAGTATGAGGAGGGAGGGGAATAGTGTGAGGAGACCATATGGGGGAGAAAAGTGAGTGGGCACAGAATAGAAACTGAGTAGTGGGTTCGTAGCATGGGGGGGACAGTGTAAGGGCACAGCCAGGAGGGGACAGTATACCAAGGAGGGGGGAGTGTGATGAGAGAGTACAGTATAAATACTGGGCCCCAGGGGCGTAACTACCGCGGTCGCAGGGGTCGCAATTGCGACGGGGCCCGCAGTGCTTAGGGGCCCGCCCAGTCCAGCAGACTGGGCGGGCCCCTAAGAACTCTGAGCTACAAAATGGGCCGCCGGCCCTTTAAAAAAATCTTCTTTACAGGCCCTGGTGCACGTGCAGGCTCTCAGTGCATGCGCGATCACGGGTGGGACTGCACTTGTCCCTCAGCAGAGCCCCTCCACCGCAGAGAGCCGCACACCACAACTATGGCTGCAGCTGCTCTGTGCGCACAGGACCTGTGATGAGGTCACAGGAGGGGAGGAGTTGGAGTCACATGGTCAAGGGCTTCCGTGTAGTGCAGGACTGTAGTGCAGTGCTGGTTGTCATCGTGCTGGAGGAGGGTAAGCTTTTGTGTGAGGTCAGGAGGGGTTTGTGTGGATGTAGCAGAGCAGTGTGTGTATGAGGTGTACAGAGCGGAGCCGTGTGTGTATTAGGTGTACAAGGCGGAGCCGTGTGTGTACGAGGTGTACAGAGCAGAGCTGGGTGTGTACAAGGTGTACGGAGCGGAGCCGTGTGTGTATGAGGTGTACAAGGCGGAGCCGTGTGTGTACGAGGTGTACAGAGCAGAGCTGGGTGTGTACGAGGTGTACAGAGCGGAGCCGTGTGTGTATTAGGTGTACAAGGCGGAGCCGTGTGTGTACGAGGTGTACAGAGCAGAGCTGGGTGTGTACGAGGTGTACGGAGCGGAGCCGTGTGTGTATGAGGTGTACGGAGCGGAGCTGGGTGTGTACGAGGTGTACGGAGCGGAGCTGGGTGTGTATGAGGTGTACGGAGCAGAGCTGGATGTGTACGAGGTGTACGGAGCGGAGCCGTGTGTGTATGAGGTGTACGGAGCGGAGCTGGGTGTGTATGAGGTGTATGGAGCGGAGCCGGGTGTGTACGAGGTGTACGGAGCAGAGCTGGGTGTGTACGAGGTTTACGGAGCGGAGCCGTGTGTGTATGAGGTGTACGGAGCGGAGCTGGGTGTGTACGAGGTGTACGGAGCGGAGCTGGGTGTGTACAAGGTTTACGGAGCGGAGCCGTGTGTGTATGAGGTGTACGGAGCGGAGCCGTGTGTGTATGAGGTGTACGGAGCAGAGCTGGGTGTGTACGAGGTGTACGGAGCGGAGCCGTGTGTGTATGAGGTGTACGGAGCGGAGCCGTGTGTGTATGAGGTGTACGGAGCGGAGCTGGGTGTGTACGAGGTGTACGGAGCGGAGCTGGGTGTGTATGAGGTGTAAGGAGCGGAGCTGGGTGTGTATGCGGTGTATGGAGCGGAGCTGGGTGTGTATGAGGTGTACGGAGCGGAGCCGTGTGTGTGTATGAGGTGTATGGTGAGGAGCCGGGTGTGTACGAGGTGTAGGGACCAGAGCCGCGTATGTATGAGGTGTACGGAGCGGAGCTGGGTGTGTATGAGATGTACGGAGCGGAGCCGTGTGTGTATGAGGTATATGGAGCGGAGCCGGGTGTGTACGATGTGTACGGACCGGAGCCGCGTGTGTATGAGGTATATGGAGCGGAGCCGGGTGTGTACGATGTGTACGGACCGGAGCCGCGTGTGTATGAGGTGTACGGAGCGTAGCCGTGTGTGTACGAGGTGTACGGAGCATAGCCGTGTGTACGAGGTGTACGGAGCGGAGCCATGTGTGTACGAGGTATACGGAGTGGAGCCATGTGTGCAAGGGGTACGGAGCGGAGCCGGGTGTGTACGAGGTGTACGGAGGGGAGCCGCATGTGTAGGAGTAACTATGTGTGGCCATTATACTGTAGGCAATATCATGTGTGGCCATTGTACAGTATAGAGCACTATGTGTGGCCATTGTACAGTATGGAGCACTATGTGTGGCCATTGTACAGTATGGACAGGGGCGTAACTACCGCGGTTGCAGCGGTCGCCATTGCCACCGGGCCCGGCAGGTCAGGGGCCAGGGGCCGACAGGTCAGAGCAGGGCCGGACTGGCCATCGGGCACTTCTGGCAAATGCCAGAAGAGCCGGTGCCAGTCATGGGCCGCTCGATCCGCCTCCCCCCGCCGCCGCCGACTCACCCCCCCTGCCGTCGCATTCAACTATACCGGCGTCTATGATGCCAGTACAGTTGAATGCAATGACTGAGGAGAGAGCGTCTACAGACGCTCCCTCTCCCATCATTCCCCGCTCTGCCTCTGACACTGCAGGGGCACGATGACATCATATCATCGCGCACCTGCTGTGTCCCGGGCAGACTGCAGCCGAGCCTGAGACCGGAGCAGGAAGCAACGCTGGCAAGAGGAAAGGTATGGAGAGTGTTTTTTGTTGTTTTTACTGGACTGTGGGGGCATTCTCGGGGGGGGGGGGGCGAGAGATGCGGGCTGTGCTGGATATACCACTGTGGGGGCTGTGCTGGATAGACCACTGTGGGGGCTGTGCTGGATAGACCACTGTGCGGGCTGTGCTGGATAGACCACTGTGCGGGCTGTGCTGGATAGACCACTGTGCGGGCTGTGCTGGATAGACCACTGTGCGGGCTGTGCTGGATAGACCACTGTGCGGGCTGTGCTGGATAGACCACTGTGCGGGCTGTGCTGGATAGACCACTGTGCGGGCTGTGCTGGATAGACCACTGTGCGGGCTGTGCTGGAAAGACCACTGTGCGGGCTGTGCTGGATAGACCACTGTGCGGGCTGTGCTGGATAGACCACTGTGCGGGCTGTGCTGGATAGACCACTGTGCGGGCTGTGCTGGATAGACCACTGTGCGGGCTGTGCTGGATAGACCACTGTGCGGGCTGTGCTGGAAAGACCACTGTGCGGGCTGTGCTGGATAGACCACTGTGCGGGCTGTGCTGGATAGACCACTGTGCGGGCTGTGCTGGGTAGACCACTGTGCGGGCTGTGCTGGATAGACCACTGTGCGGGCTGTGCTGGATAGACCACTGTGCGGGCTGTGCTGGATAGACCACTGTGCGGGCTGTGCTGGATAGACCACTGTGCGGGCTGTGCTGGATAGACCACTGTGCGGGCTGTGCTGGATAGACCACTGTGCGGGCTGTGCTGGATAGACCACTGTGCGGGCTGTGCTGGATAGACCACTGTACGGGCTGTGCTGGATAGACCACTGTGCGGGCTGTGCTGGATAGACCACTGTGCGGGCTGTGCTGGATAGACCACTGTGCGGGCTGTGCTGGATAGACCACTGTGCGGGCTGTGCTGGATAGACCACTGTGCGGGCTGTGCTGGAAAGACCACTGTGCGGGCTGTGCTGGATAGACCACTGTGCGGGCTGTGCTGGATAGACCACTGTGCGGGCTGTGCTGGATAGACCACTGTGCGGGCTGTGCTGGATAGACCACTGTGCGGGCTGTGCTGGATAGACCACTGTGCGGGCTGTGCTGGATAGACCACTGTGCGGGCTGTGCTGGATAGACCACTGTGCGGGCTGTGCTGGATAGACCACTGTGCGGGCTGTGCTGGATAGACCACTGTGCGGGCTGTGCTGGATAGACCACTGTGCGGGCTGTGCTGGATAGACCACTGTGCGGGCTGTGCTGGATAGACCACTGTGCGGGCTGTGCTGGATAGACCACTGTGCGGGCTGTGCTGGATAGACCACTGTGCGGGCTGTGCTGGATAGACCACTGTGCGGGCTGTGCTGGATAGACCACTGTGCGGGCTGTGCTGGATAGACCACTGTGCGGGCTGTGCTGGATAGACCACTGTGCGGGCTGTGCTGGATAGACCACTGTGCGGGCTGTGCTGGATAGACCACTGTGCGGGCTGTGCTGGATAGACCACTGTGCGGGCTGTGCTGGATAGACCACTGTGCGGGCTGTGCTGGATAGACCACTGTGCGGGCTGTGCTGGAAAGACCACTGTGCGGGCTGTGCTGGATAGACCACTGTGCGGGCTGTGCTGGATAGACCACTGTGCGGGCTGTGCTGGATAGACCACTGTGCGGGCTGTGCTGGATAGACCACTGTGCGGGCTGTGCTGGATAGACCACTGTGCGGGCTGTGCTGGATAGACCACTGTGCGGGCTGTGCTGGATAGACAACTGTGCGGGCAGTGCTGGATAGACCACTGTGCGGGCTGTGCTGGCACCCAACACCATGTTGCAGTGCAGGAGATTCCTCCTGCACGGCAACAGTCCGAGGCGTATCTAGGGGAAGGGGGCAGCCGGGGCACGTGAGAAACAGGAAGCAGCTCCAGTCATCACGATGAGACAGCTTCTCAGTCTGTATTTTTCCCCCCTCATACATCTCATGTACGTCTGAATGAGATCGTATTTAAGAGAAAGCCAAAATAACCCCGGGACAGAAGGCGAGAGCAGGGGGGAGGTGCGAGACAGAGCCGCTTTAGTCAGAAGAAGCTGAGGAGCTGCAGCCGGTTTACATCAGCCACCCCTGTACCAGAGAGGAGATTGTGAGTTGTGTATATGAGCTGGTATCTCTGGTGTGTGTGTGTGTGTGTGTGATATCTGTAGTATGTGTGTGTGTGATATCTGTAGTATGATGTGTGTGTGTGATATCTGTAGTATGTGTGTGTGTGTGTGATATCTGTAGTGCGTGTGTGATATCTGTAGTGTGTGTGTGATAACTGTAGTATGTGTGTGTGTGATATCTGTAGTATGATGTGTGTGTGATATCTGTAGTATGATGTGTGTGTGTGTGTGTGTGTGTGTGATATCTGTAGTGTGTGTGTGATATCTGTAGTATGTGTGTGTGTGTGTGTGATATCTGTAGTGTGTGTGTGATAACTGATGTGTGTGTGTGTGATATCTGTAGTGTGTGTGTGATATCTGTAGTATGTGTGTGTGTGAGGCAGCGGCGTAACTACCACTGTCGCAGCTGCAAGCGGCTCTGGCAGGTCAGGGGGCCATGTGTCCCCTTGAGCCTGCCTCCCTTTTGCTTGTGTCCCCAAGTGCCAGTCTCCCTTGCCCATTAGTCCATGTGTGTCCCCATGTGCCTGACTCCTATGTCCCCTTGTGCTTATGTCGGTCTCCTTTGTCCCCTTGTGCTTGTGTCAGTCTCCTTCGCCCACTAGTCCCTGTGTGTCAGTCTCCCTTTCCCACTTGTCCCTGTGTGTCCCCTTGTGCTTGTATCCCTTGTCCCCTTGTGTCAGTCTCTTGCCCACTTGTCCCTGTGTGTCCCCTTGTGCCTGTCTCCCTTGTCCCCTTGTGCTTGTCCCTTGTCCCCGTGTGTCAGTCTCCATTGCCCACTAGTCCCCTTGTATCAGTCTCCATTGCCCACTAGTCCCCTTGTATCAGTCTCCCTTGCCCACTATTCCCCGTGTGTCAGTCTCCCTTGCCCACTAGTCCCGGTGTCCCCGTGTGCCAGTCTCCCTTGTCCACTAGTCCCCGTGTGCCCTTTGTGTCAGTCTCCCTTGCTCACTTGTCCCTGTGTGCCCCTTGTGTCAGTCTCCATTGTCCCCTTGTGTCAGTCTCCCTTGCCCACTAGTCCCCTTGTAACCTTCTCCCCTGCCTCCTAGCCCCCATGTGTCCCCTTGTGCCTGTCTTCCTTGCCCCCTTGTGCCCTCTCCCCAGCCCCCTCGTCACCATTTGCTCGTGTCTTTCTCACTGCCCCTGTATGGAGGGGCTGCATTATACTATGAGGGGGGCTGCATTGTATTCTATGGGGGTTACATTGAATTTTATGGCGGGGGGGGGCCCATTTGGAAGTTTGCACCGGGGCCCATAACTTTGTAGTTACGCCACTGCTGGGCCCAATTGGGGGGGGACTCAGTGTGAGAAGACAGTGTGAAGAGGGGGCCAGTATGGAAAGGAGAGGTCAGTGTGAAGAACATGTACCATAAGAGGGACAGTGTGGGGGTCATATTTTGTACAGACAATATAGTGAGGGGCAATTTTTTATTCATGAACATTATAATGACACTTGTATCTTTTACCCCTTAATCCCATTGGACATACTATCCTGGGACTTAATTCCCAGTGACGGGATAGTACGTCCAGCGCGATCAGCTGCGCTCACGGGGGAGCACGGCCGATTGCGGCACTATGTGCCAGGAGCAGTCACGGACCGCTCCTGGCACATTAACCCCCGGCACACTGCGATCAAACATGATCGCAGTGTTCCTGTGGTATAAGGAAGCATCGGGCCGGGAGGGGGCTCCCTGCGGGCTTCCCTGAGACCCTCGGAGCAACGTGATGTGATCGCGTTGCTCCGAGGGTTTCCTACCTTCCTTTCCCTGCAGGCCCCGGATCCAAAATGACCACGGCATCCGGTTCCTTCAGGGAGGTGGCTTCACAGCGCCTGCTCAGAGCAGGCGCCGGGAAGCCTCCCTGCTGTGCATGTCAGATCGCTGATCTGACACAGTGTACAGCAAAGTGTCAGATCAGCGATCTGACACTTTACAGTGATGTCCCCCCCTGGCGCAAAGTAAAAAAAATATATATATATATATATATATATATATATATATATATATATATATATATATACAGTTAGGTCCATATATATTTGGACACAGACATTTTTCTAATTTTGGTTATAAACATTACCACAATGAATTTTAAACAAAACAATTCAGATGCAGTTGAAGTTCAGACTTTCAGCTTTCATTTGAGGGTATCCACATTAAAATTGGATGAAGGGTTTAGGAGTTTCAACTCCTTAATATGTGCCTCCCTGTTTTTAAAGGGACCAAAAGTAATTGGACAGATTAAATAATTTTAAATAAAATGTTCATTCCTAGTACTTGGTTGAAAACCCTTTGTTGGCAATGACTGCCTGAAGTCTTGAACTCATGGACATCACCAGACTCTGTGTTTCCTCCTTTTTGATGCTCGGCCAGGCCTTCACTGCGGTGGTTTTCAGTTGCTGTTTGTTTGTGGGCCTTTCTGTCTGAAGTTTAGTCTTTAACAAGTGAAATGCTGCTCAATTGGGTTGAGATCAGGTGACTGACTTGGCCATTCAAGAATATTCCACTTCTTTGCTTTAATAAACTCCTGGGTTGCTTTGGCTTTATGTTTTGGGTCATTGTCCATCTGTAGTATGAAATGACGACCAATCAGTTTTGCTGCATTTGGCTGGATCTGAGCACACAGTATGTCTCTGAATACCTCAGAATTCATTCGGCTGCTTCTGTCCTGTGTCACATCATCAATAAACACTAGTGACCCAGTGCCACTGGCAGCCATGCATGCCCAAGCCATCACACTGCCTCCGCCATGTTTTACAGATGATGTGGTATCCTTTGGATCATGAGCTGGACCACGCCTTCGCCATACTTTTCTCTTTCCATCATTCTGGTAGAGGTTGACCTTGGTTTCATCTGTCCAAAGAATGTTCTTCCAGAACTGTGCTGGCTTTTTTAGATGTTTTTTAGCAAAGTCCAATCTAGCCGTTTTATTCTTGATGCTTATGAGTGGCTTGCACCGTGCAGTGAACCCTCTGCATTTACTTTCATGCAGTTTTCTCTTTATGGTAGATTTGGATATTGATACGCCTACCTCCTGGAGAGTGTTGTTCACTTGGTTGGCTGTTGTGAAGAAGTTTCTCTTCACCATGGAGATTATTCTGCGATCATCCACCACTGTTGTCTTCCGTGGGCGCTCAGGTCTTTTTGCATTGATGAGTTCACCAGTGCTTTCTTTCTCAGGATGTACCAAACTGTTGATTTTGCCACTCCTAATATTGTAGCAATTTCTCGGATGGGTTTTTTCTGTTTTCGTAGCTTAAGGATGGCTTGTTTCACCTGCATGGAGAGCTCCTTTGACCGAATGTTTACTTCACAGCAAAACCTTCCAAATGCAAGCACCACATCTCAAATCAACTCTAGGCCTTTTATGTGCTTATTTGAGAATGACATAATGAAGGGATTGCCCACACCTGTCCATGAAATAGCCTTGGAGTCAATTGTCCAATTACTTTTGGTCCCTTTAAAAACAGGGTGGCACATGTTAAGGAGCTGAAACTCCTAAACCCTTCATCCAATTTTAATGTGGATACCCTCAAATGAAAGCTAAAAGTCTGAACTTCAACTGCATCTGAATTGTTTTGTTTAAAATTCATTGTGGAAATGTCTATAACCAAAATTAGAAAAATGTAATCTCTGTCCAAATATATATGGACCTAACTGTATATATACAGTGGGGCAAAAAAGTATTTAGTCAGTCAGCAATAGTGCAAGTTCCACCACTTAAAAAGATGAGAGGCGTCTGTAATTTACATCATAGGTAGACCTCAACTATGGGAGACAAACTGAGAAACAAAAATCCAGAAAATCACATTGTCTGTTTTTTTATCATTTTATTTGCATTTTATGGTGGAAAATAAGTATTTGGTCAGAAACAAAATTTCATCTCAATACTTTGTAATATATCCTTTGTTGGCAATGACAGAGGTCAAACGTTTTCTGTAAGTCTTCACAAGGTTGCCACACACTGTTGTTGGTATGTTGGCCCATTCCTCCATGCAGATCTCCTCTAGAGCAGTGATGTTTTTGGCTTTTCGCTTGGCAACACGGACTTTCAACTCCCTCCAAAGGTTTTCTATAGGGTTGAGATCTGGAGACTGGCTAGGCCACTCCAGGACCTTGAAATGCTTCTTACGAAGCCACTCCTTCATTGCCCTGGCGGTGTGCTTTGGATCATTGTCATGTTGAAAGACCCAGCCACGTTTCATCTTCAATGTCCTTGCTGATGGAAGGAGGTTTGCACTCAAAATCTCACGATACATAGCCCCATTCATTCTTTCATGTACCCGGATCAGTCGTCCTGGCCCCTTTGCAGAGAAACAGCCCCAAAGCATGATGTTTCCACCACCATGCTTTACAGTAGGTATGGTGTTTGATGGATGCAACTCAGTATTCTTTTTCCTCCAAACACGACAAGTTGTGTTTCTACCAAACAGTTCCAGTTTGGTTTCATCAGACCATAGGATATTCTCCCAAAACTCCTCTGGATCATCCAAATGCTCTCTAGCAAACTTCAGACGGGCCCGGACATGTACTGGCTTAAGCAGTGGGACACGTCTGGCACTGCAGGATCTGGGTCCATGGTGGCGTAGTGTGTTACTTATGGTAGGCCTTGTTACATTGGTCCCAGCTCTCTGCAGTTCATTCACTAGGTCCCCCCGCGTGGTTCTGGGATTTTTGCTCACCGTTCTTGTGATCATTCTGACCCCACGGGGTGGGATTTTGCGTGGAGCCCCAGATCGAGGGAGATTATCAGTGGTCTTGTATGTCTTCCATTTTCTAATCATTGCTCCCATTGTTGATTTCTTCACTCCAAGCTGGTTGGCTATTGCAGATTCAGTCTTCCCAGCCTGGTGCAGGGCTACAATTTTGTTTCTGGTGTCCTTTGACAGCTCTTTGGTCTTCACCATAGTGGAGTTTGGAGTCAGACTGTTTGAGGGTGTGCACAGGTGTCTTTTTATACTGATAACAAGTTTAAACAGGTGCCATTACTACAGGTAATGAGTGGAGGAAAGAGGAGACTCTTAAAGAAGAAGTTACAGGTCTGTGAGAGCCAGAAATCTTGATTGTTTGTTTCTGACCAAATACTTATTTTCCACCATAAAATGCAAATAAAACGATAAAAAAACAGACAATGTGATTTTCTGGATTTTTTTTTCTCAGTTTGTCTCCCATAGTTGAGGTCTACCTATGATGTAAATTACAGACGCCTCTCATCTTTTTAAGTGGTGGAACTTGCACTATTGCTGACTGACTAAATACTTTTTTGCCCCACTGTATATATATATATTTACATGTGTAAAAAGAAAAAAAAAAAATTCCTAAATAAATAATAATTAAAAAAATAATGTTCCAATAAATACATTCCTTTATCTAAAGAAAAAAAACAAACAATAAAAGTACACATATTTAGTATCGTCGCGTCCGTAACAACCTGACCAATAAAACCATCCCACTAGTTAACCCCTTCAGTGATCACTGTAAAAAAAAAAAAAAAAAAAAACGAGGCAAAAAACAACACTTTATTATCATACCCATTAGGAGAAACAAAACCCGTTTGGAACCCGTTGAAGCACCGGACAGGCGCGAAACGGCCGTCGTTCAGCTGCCACATTACCTTGTACATACACCCCGTGCCGTGAAGATATCGGTACAATAAAGTGATCTGCACAGAAGGTTGGTGAGTGCTGCCGCTTTTCTTCATTATTTACATGCACTACAACGTTATCATACCGCCGAACAAAAAGTGGAATAGCACGCGATCAAAAAGACGGATATAAATAACCATGGTACCGCTGAAAACGTCATCTTGTCCCTCAAAAAAACGAGCCGCCATACAGCGTCATCAGTGAAAAAATAAAAAAGTTATAGTCCTGAGAATAAAGCGATGCAAAAATAATTATTTTTTCTATAAAATAGTTTATATCGTATAAAAGCGACAAAACATAAAAAAAAGATATAAATGAGGTATCGCTGTAATCGTACTGACCCGAAGAATAAAACTGCTTTATCCATTTTACCAAACGCGGAACGGTATAAACGCCCCCCCAAAAAAGAAATTCATGAATAGCTGGTTTTTGGTCATTCTACCTCACAAAAATCGGAATAAAAAGCGATCAAAAATTGTCATGTGCCCGAAAATGTTACCAATAAAAACTTCAACTCGTCCCGCAAAAAACAAGACCTCACATGACTCTGTGGACCAAAATATGGAAAAATTATAGCACTCAAAATCTGGTAACGCAAAATACATTTTTTGCAATAAAAAGTGTCTTTTAGTGTGTGACGGCTGCCAATCATAAAAATCCGCTAAAAAACCCGCTATAAAAGTGAATCAAACACCCCTTCATCACCCCCTTAGTTAGGGAAAAATAAAAAAAATTGTATTTATTTCCATTTTCCCATTAGGGTTAGGGCTAGGGTTTGGATTACATTTACAGTTGGCGTCCCATCTTAATTCCAGCCAATTTTGCATTGAAAAGTCAAACTGCGCTCCTTCCCTTCCGAGCTCTGCCATGCGCCCAAACAGTGGTTTACCCCACATAATTTTGGGGTCCATTTTCTCCTGTTACCCTTGGTAAAATAAAACAAATTGGAGCTGAAGTAAATTTTTAGTGAAAAAAAAATTAAATGTTCATTTTTATTTAAACATTCCAAAAATTACTGTGAAACACCTGAAAAGTTAATAAACTTCTTGAATGTGGTTTTGAGCACCTTGAGGGGTGCAGTTTTTAGAATGGTGTCACACTTGGTTATTTTCTGTCATATAGATCCCTCAAAATGACTTCAAATGTGATGTGGTCCCTAAAAAAATGGTGTTGTAAAAATGAGAAATTTCTGGTCAACTTTTAACCCTTATAACTCACTAACAAAAAAAAAATGTTGGTTCCAAAATTGTGCTGATGTAAAGTAGACATGTGGGAAATGTTACCTATGAAGTATTTTGTGTGACATATCTCTGTGATTTAAGGGCATAAAAATGCAAATTTGGAAAATTGCAAAATGTTCAAAATTTTCGCCAAATTTCCATTTTTTTTTCACAAATAAACGCAAGTAATATCAAAGAAATTTTACCACTATCATGAAGTACAATATGTCACGAGAAAACAATGTCAGAATCACTGGGATCCGTTGAAGTGTTCCAGAGTTATAACCTCATAAACGGACAGTGGTCAGAATTGTAAAAAGTGGCCCGGTCATTAACGTGCAAACCACCCTCAGGGTTTAAGGGGTTAAAGGGAACCTGTCACCCCCCCCTCGGGCGTTTGTAACTAAAAGAGCCACCTTGTGCAGCACTAATGCTGCATTCTGACAAGGTGGCTTTTTAGTTACAAACGCCTGCAGACGCTGAAATAAACACATATATAAAATGTGCCTCCACATATCCTGAAATCGTCCCGGGGGCGGGACTTTCCTTCCTAATTAGACGCATTATCGTCCTCTGCGCCTGCGCTGTAAGTACGAAGGGCAGCGCAACTGCGCATGCCCGGAAATAAAAACTTACAGCGCAGGCGCAGAGGACGATAATGCAGCAAGAGGAGGCGGCGCCCACAGCTCCGGAGTGACGGCCGTGCTGCGTCTAATTAGGAAGGAAAGTCCTGCCCCCGGACGATTCCAGGGTATGTGGGGGCACATTTTATAAGTGCTTATTTCAGCGTTAGTGCTGCACAAGGTGGCTCTTTTAGTTACAAGCGCCGGGGGGGGGGGGGGGGTGACAGGTTTCCTTTAGGCATCATGTGGAGAATTCCTGCAAAAGAGCGGAGAAGATGGAAGTCTGCAGAGACGGCTGTGGATGAGAAAACTCATCATGGGGTCTGGACAAGATGAAGAAAAGAAGGAGAACGGCTCCAGTGGCGACATCATCTATAAAGGTACATGGATGTAAATGTTATTTGTGATACTGACTCGTTTTTATGTATGTTAGGAGCATTAAAGGGGATGTCCAGGTTTGTAATGAGTCTGCAGTCATTCTTTGTGACTGCAGACTTGTGACTTCTCACAGTGCGCTCTGCACACTGTCAGGATTCTCTCGTGCTGGCGATTTACATATCATTCATTCTCTGAACTGAAATATCCTGCATGTCTATTGCTCCAGTCCCTGACAGCAAGCAGCCTGAATGGTATCAGAGTCATTCTATCTTCGGCATTGAATCCTGCATATATCTATATTTGTTAGCCATCTTATTATGCAATTGTTTTTGTTTATAGATATTTAACTCACTTCTGCTTGCCCTCCTGCAGAGAGATCACATAACTGTTTCAAAGGGGGTTATGATCCATGTAGACCTGGACATTTGTTCATCTGTTCAGTACATTTGTGTCCTGCTGTCTCAACTGGGTTAGATTAATTGCTAACGAGAGGGAAAACAACAAAACAAAAAGCGAGATCTAAGAGCTAGCCTTCTATAAATGTAGACATACTTTGGGGATGCATTCGTGCACTATTATTCGTGTACATTCAAAGTACTGTTTCTAAGTGCTGGCAGTTATAACATGGCAGTTAGACAGGGCAGGAGACAGGTAAGACAATCTAAATCTATTCCCAGTTCATTTGGCACAGAACAAATATTCACCATATGTATTTGTATAATCTATATCCTGACTGCCGCACTCACTCACATTCACCGCCCTTGCATTAACTCTCTACACTCCATCCATATCGGCCCCTCTGTCCCTGCCTCTCCTCTGTATAGCACTCATGCTCTGTTCACATTGCTTAACAGCGCAGATCCATTCAGTCCCACCATCCAACACAAGAGACGCTCTCACAAATCATTTAACCATCTGCTCACGCTTTCTATCCTCCTTCTCCTAGTCGCTGGAGACATCTCTCCAAACCCCGGCCCCCCATGTTATAGCCAGTCAAACCTCCCAACTGCTGCACTCAGAAACTCCTCTAACCTTATTAATATTCCCTGCATGCCTTCTGTCTCTTTCAATTGTGCCCTTTGGAATTCTCGCTCTGTGTGTAATAAACTCTCCTTCATCCATGACTTCTTCCTTTCTAATTCTCTTAACCTCCTGGCTCTTACTGAAACCTGGATCCAGCAGTCAGACACCACCGCTGCTGCTCTCTCATATGGTGGACTACACTTTTCTCATACCCCAAGATCAGACAACAGAGCAGGTGGAGGCATTGGTCTGCTCCTTTCACTAAAATGTACCTTCCAAGTTATCCCCCAAGTACCCTCACTTGTATTCCCTTCGTTTGAGGTCCATGCTGTCAGACTCTACATTCCTTTCTCCATGCGAGTGGCGGTGGTGTATCATCCTCCCGACCCCTCTCATCAGTTCCTGGATCACTTTGCCACCTGGCTTCCACACTTTCTCTCCTGTGACACCCCCACCCTCATCATGGGTGATTTCAACATCCCCATTGCTTCTCCCCTCTCCCCATCTGCTTCTCACCTTTTATCTCTAACCTCCTCTTTCGGCCTCTCGCAGCATACTAACTTTCCAACTCATGAAGATGGAAACGCCCTCGACTTGGTCTTCTCCCGCCTTTGTTCAGTGGATGATTTCACAAACTCCCCTCTCCAGCTCTCTGACCACAACCTTCTTTCATTCTCTATCAAGAACTGCCATCCCGCTCAGGTCACCCCCACTTTCCACACTTATAGAAACATACAGGCCATTAACACCCAGAAACTTATGAAGAACTTGCAGTCCTCATTGGCCCCAATCTCCTCCATCTCATGTCCTGATTCTGCTCTGAAGCATTACAATGAAACCCTGCAAAGTGCCCTGGATGAAGCTGCACCTCCTATACATAGAACAACTCGGCACAGACGGCGACAACCATGGCACACGCTGCAAACACGTTTCCTGCAGCGGCGCTCCAGGTGCGCCGAACGTCTGTGGAGAAAATCTAATCTACCCGAAGATTTCATCCATTATAAGTTCATGCTAAAAACATACAACTCTGCCCTTCACCTCTCCAAACAAACCTATTTCAACACCCTCATCACCTCGCTGTCCAATAACTCTAAACGTCTCTTTGACACTTTCCATTCCCTACTCAACCCAAGAGTGCAGGCCCCAACCAAGGATCTCCGCGCTGACGATCTGGCTAATTACTTCAAAGAAAAAATTGACCACATTCGACAGGAAATCATCTCCCAATCTCTTCATACCATGCACTGTCCTCATTCCCCCACTGCATCTAGTTCACTCTCCAACTTTGAACCAGTTACAGAAGAAGTAATCAGGCTCCTTGCATCTTCTCGCCCAACCACTTGCACCAGTGACCCCATTCGGTCACATCTCCTCCAGTCCCTTTCCCCGGCTGTCACCTCTCACCTAACAAAAATATTCAACCTTTCTCTCACTTCCGGTATTTTTCCATCCTCATTTAACCATCATACATCCATTACTTAAAAAACCGTCCCTCGATCAAAACTGTGCCGCTAATTATAGACCTGTCTCTAATCTTCCCTTCATCTCTAAACTCCTCGAACGCCTGGTCCACTCCCATCTTACCCGCTATCTCTCAGATAACTCTCTTCTCGACCCTCTTCAATCTGGTTTCCGCTCTTTACACTCTACTGAAACTGCCCTCACTAAAGTCTCTAATGACCTACTAACAGCTAAATCTAATGGTCACTACTCCATGCTAATTCTCTTGGATCTCTCTGCAGCATTCGACACTGTGGATCATCAGCTCCTCCTCACTATGCTCCGCTCCATCGGCCTCAAGGACACCGTTCTCTCTTGGTTCTCCTCCTATCTCTCTGACAACTCATTTACTGTATGTTTTGCTGATTCCTCCTCCTCTCACCTTCCCCTTACTGTTGGGGTTCCTCAAGGATCAGTCCTAGGCCCCCTCCTCTTCTCTTTGTATACTGCCCCATTGGACAAAATCAGTAGATTTGGTCTCCAGTACCATCTCTATGCTGATGACACCCAATTATACACTTCTTCTCCTGTTATGACGCCGACCTTTTTAGAAAACACCAGTGATTGTCTTACTGCTGTTTCTAACATCATGTCCTCCCTCTATCTGAAACTGAACCTGTCAAAAACTGAACTCCTCGTGTTCTCTCCCTCTACTAACGTACCTTTGCCTGACATTGCCATCTCCATGTGTGGTTCCACCATTACTCCAAAGCAACATGCCCGCTACCTTGGGGTCATACTTGATTCCGAGCTTTCATTCACCCCCACATCCGATCACTGGCTCGCTCTTCTTATCTGCATCTCAAAAACATTTCTAGAATTCGCCCTTTTCTTACTTTCGACTCTGCAAAAACTCTGTTTCACTTATTCATTCTTGTCTGGACTATTGTAACTCTCTACTAATCGGCCTCCCTCTTACCAAACTCTCCCCCCTCCAATCTGTCCTGAATGCTGCAGCCAGGATCATATTCCTCACCAACCGTTACACCGATGCCTCTACCCTGTGCCAGTCATTACACTGGTTACCCATCCACTCCAGAATCCAGTACAAAACTACTACCCTCATCCACAAAGCACTCCATGGCTCAGCACCACCCTACATCTCCTCTCTGGTCTCAGTCTACCACCCTACCCGTGCCCTCCGCTCCGCTAATGACCTCAGGTTAGCATCCTCAATAATCAGAACCTCCCACTCCCGTCTCCAAGACTTTACATGTGCTGCGCCGATTCTTTGGAATGCACTACCCAGGTTTATAAGATTAATCCCCAATCCCCACAGTTTTAAGCGTACCCTAAAAACACATTTGTTCAGATTGGCCTACCAATCTCCCTCAAACCATCTACCTCAAAGCATTAACTTGACTATCCCTGTGTGGCCCATTTAAAAAAAAAAAAAAACGAAAAAAAAAACATAATCAGGTTCCTCGCATCATGTTCTCATATACTTCATGCAGTTAATAGCCTCTGTGTCTGTACTGCTACATACTTAGGCAGTGAACTGGTTCATGCAGCTTTACATGAACACCAGAGCCTTACACTATGGCTGGTCCAAATAACTAAAGCAATTGTTACCATCCACTTCTCGTGTCTCCCCTTTTCTTCATAGGTTGTAAGCTTGCGAGCAGGGCCCTCATTCCTCCTGGTATCTGTTTTGAACTGTGATTTATGTTATGCTGTAATGTCTATTGTCTGTACAAGTCCCCTCTATAAGTTGTAAAGCGCTGTGGAATATGTTGGCGCTATATACATAAAATTATTATTATTATTTATTACATGCAGTCATGCGCTGACTAGACATATGTGGCCTCCGTCAATGAAAATGAGCAGAGCGAGGTCGGGCACGTCTAGTCGGAATGTGGCCAGAAGTATACAAATCACATGCTTGTGCTAATATGACTGTCCACCGGCAAGGGAGAATCCTAAAAGTGTGTGGTGCATTAGCTGTGAGAATTCAGAAGCTGCGATGTCAGGATTCAGCACTGCAGTTTCCAGTAGTCACATGGACACTTCACTCATATGCGATTTTCATACTTGTGGTCGAGTGACATCGAGCTTCTCTTCTGCTTCTCTCAGTTTTTCACTGAACATTGAGCGCATTAGGGAGAGGAGCTTGTGGGTTCATGACTAAGTGTGCAAATCTCATATGTCCTGGTGTGGGCACCAAAATGAATTCTTGCCCCGGGTGCCAGAAACCCTAGATACGCCTCTTCCGGTATGCTAATGCGAGCGGTGATTACCGGGTCCGGTGGAGGGAGGTCTGTGCACAGTGCAGCACAGGCAGTGAGGCAGGGACTGAGGGTGTTCATAGAGAGAGAATGGAGACCCGGAGACTGCCCGTCCCAGTCTACGCCGTAGCCTGGAGCCCTCATCATCATAGGAATATGTCAGTCAATAAATTGTTCTTCTAAAGCTTTATAGTGTAGTTTTAGGTCAGAGAGGGATGGATGAGATGAGCTAGCACGGTGCAGGAACAGGAAGTGATGGCTACTTGCGGACATGTGCGGCACTTGCGGTGAGACACAAAAAAAAAACAAAAAAAACCCCAAAAACACTGCTTTCAGCGTTTTTCTTTCCATTGCTGCAAGTACCACATTTACCGGATTGCTGCACAATCACAAGTGACGCACATATCCGCAAGTCCCATAGGGAATGAATGAGGCCGAGGGCAGTGTTGCCGTAATTGATCTGTTACGCGGCAAAACTGCTGGATCTGCTGTTAAAGGCTTCTTTCACATCAGCGATTTTTGCCAAAGTCGCTGCCAATAGTGTCATACTGACCAATGGGGGAGGCAGAACTAAAAGTGCCTAGGGCGGCAGAAACTCTAAATACGGCCCTGGTCTTATAGCTTTTACCTTTAACATGTTTGTCTATAATTTTCTTTCTAATCTCCTGAGACAACTCTTTTCTTCGCTTCCTCTGGTCCATGTTGAGTGTGATACACACCATGTCACCAAACAGCACAGTGAGTATCTGTAGCCCTATATACAGGCCACTCACTGATTCCAAGATTGTAGACACCCGTGATGCTACTTAGTGGACACACTGCGATTTAACATGTCCCTTTGTCACATTATTTCCAGGGGTACCATTAGTTCTGTCCAGGCCTATTTCATGAGTTTTATTTATTTTTTAATTCTGTGGAAGCATGGCTGAAAAGCAATGTCTGACTTTCATTTTTTCATTTTCATAGATCTTTTATTTCTTATTATTTTTGTCAGATTCAAGTTATTTCCGTCACCATTGTGGTTTTTCCTGTCATTAAACGAGGGGTACCAGCAATTTTGACCACATATGTATAGATTATAACCCTCAGTGAATTAATTTATAAAATGGAATCACTTGAGAATTTCGACTCTGGTTTTCTGTCATTTAGTCATATTAGGGCTTCTGCATATCCTGTGTCCAATCTCATCTGGGATCTGTTCCTGCTGTCCAGCTGGAGTAATCTGCTCCTACTTCAGCCAACTGGAAAGTACCACACCCTACTAAAGCTCAAAGCACATGGCCGGAATCTGCCAGAAACAGCGTTGTTCTCCTCTGGTTCAGTCCTCTGTGCTCAGCTTGCGGCTTGTGTATTTGTTTACTGTTGTGACCGTGGCCCGTTTACTGACTACTCCTGTGTCTTCTGATTCTGTATTCTGTCCTTCTGGTTCTGAACCATCTACCTGACTATTCTTCTTGCCAACAAATACCACAGAATAGCAGGTAACACCATGGTCCAAGCCTAGGGGTCCCAGTGTAAGTCCAGATCCATGTAATGGTGGTGAAGGGTGATGAGCAAGGCAATCCTTGGGATATGGAAAGCAGAGAAGATAGTGCCAAGCATGTTCATGGTGGAGATCTTTTGAGCTGCCAGTTGACCACGAACAATGTTCCCAATACATTGTGTCTGCAAACTATTCCAGATAGATCTGCATTCAAACAGCTACATGGCGCTCCTTCCCTTCTGAACACTGCCATGTGCCCAGACAGTAGTGTACAATCGTATGTGGGGTATTGCGAGAAGTTAAAAAGATAATTTGTAAGATCCATTTGTTTTCTATTATCCTTTGTGAACAATTCCAAAGTTATCACCACATAAAGTGACACACGTCAGATTGTAAAAATGGGGCCTGATTAAGAACACAAAACTGGCTGCGGGAAGAGGTTAAATCAGAGGATTGTGGACACTACTGTAATCAGAAACTGACTATAGACAATAACATCTACTGAAATGCTCAAACTGAACAGTCTCCATCAGTAATAAATGAGGAGCTAGTGGTGAAACCTCTCTGGGGTAATTAGAGCACGGGGCTCGGTGACTTCACAATCTAAACTATCGGAAGCTCCAATATTTTCTGTCAGATGAGTTTCAAGAAGAAATATTACACATTTATAGAGAACTGTGTATAATAGTGCAAAGCGGAGATGTCTTATAGGGAACCTGTCAGCAGGATTGTGCTCAGTGACTACAGACACTGTCAGGTCGGTGCCGTTATACTGATTACACTGATACCTGGTGATGAAATCCGTCTTGTGGTTGTTGTTTAATCTGTATTTGTAGTTTTCAGTTAATGAGATGCTCGTGCTTAGAAAAGAAAAAAAAAATGGGTTCTAAGAAGCCAACAGCATCATTACCCTCCGCTTTCTCTTACAGGCCCATCATCATATTTTTCTTCCAGTGATTTTCTATCTTGTCAGCACATTCTACGTACGCGGTCATTTGGCTTTATAGTTTACAGATCTGGGCAGGTAACAGCGGCTCCTAAACCCAGGGGGTAGGTGGATCTACCAGGTTGTAAGTTCTATAGAAAAGGGCTTTCAATGCCCAAAGTTATTTGAACAGTTTTGGGTGGAGGAGAATGTTGTAGTCTAGAGGCAAAATGGTGATCATGGTAATACGGCCGGACTACACCACCGATAAAGCAGCCACAGCCGGTGATGAGAAGAATCTGTGACCTCTCTGCATTTAGTGGTTACTACTCACCTGGGTAGCCATGTGTGGGAATCTCCTCTTTACACCACTCATCCCCCCTCACATATGTCTCTGTAGTATTATTATGGGTCAGATCTTCACCCTGAAACAAATATTATAAAAGTCACCGACAGATGGAGAAGTCCCATCTATGATCAGCTCTAATCCTGCCATCTCCACCGTTCTCATTACACATGTATAAAACATATAATACTGGTGGATAAAACAAGACTGAGCACAAGACCTTCACCGACGTCTACACATCATAGGGGAGATCTCCTGACACCTTCTCTCCATCTACCTGATGGTCCTGAGGAGCATTGGGATCTTCTTGGTTACAGTCCTGTGGAAGAAGAGGATGGGGACATCTCTCTGGTGTTGTCCTCTTACTGGATAGATCTGGAGGAAACACATACAGGGAGTGAATTCATTCTTTACATACAGATAATTATAGGCCGTGTGTATTTAGTCCTGTCTATTACCTGGAGATGTGAGGGGCTGGGGAACCTCCATTATGACGTTCTTGTACAGATCTCTGTGTCCTTCTAAATACTCCCACTCCTCCATGGAGAAATAGACAGCGACATCCTGACACCTTATAGGAACCTGACACATACAATGATACCGTCATCCCCCCGATCCCTTCATAGTGTTACTGTATAATGTCCCAGCATTCCCAGCACTGTCACCTCTCCAGTCAGCAGCTCAATCATCTTGTAGGTGAGTTCTAGGATCTTCTGGTCATTGATGTCCTCATGGATCAGGGGGTGAGGTGGAGGCCCCGTGATTGGGCTCAGGGGTCTTCCCCATCCCTCAGACACAGGGTCCTGACAGCGATCACTAGAGGTCTTCTTCACCACTGTGTAATCCTGGTAATGGAGAGACACATTAATAAATCTCACTACAGACATTTCCAGAGTCCTCACCTCTCCAGTTCTGTCCATCTGTTATTCCCATAGATAAGAATGATGTAATGTGACGTCATCAGAATCTCTCACCTCTCCAGTAATCCGGAAGAGGATCTCTAGGGTGAGGTGTAATATCCTCTCCGCCATCTTGTCTCTGTCCATATCCATCTGTGATGGGTAAATCAGGAAAATTCTCTTTTGTAGAAGATCTTCACTGAGAGGATCCGATATTGTAGAGACCTGAATGAGAAGATGAGCCGATGTAACATCATAAGAATCCTGTGTAATACACGGGGGCACACAGGGGCCAGTAGTAATATATGGGGGCACACAGGGGCCAGTAGTAATATACGGGGGCACACAGGGGCCAGTAGTAATATATGGGGGTATACAGGGGCCAGTAGTAATATATGGGGGCACACAGGGGCCAGTAGTAATATATGGGGGCACACAGGGGCCAGTAGTAATATATGGGGGCACACGGGGGCCAGTAGTAATATATGGGGGCACACGGGGGCCAGTATTAATATATGTGGCACACAGGGGCCATTAGTAATATATGGGGGCACACAGGGGCCAGTAGTAATATATGGAGGCACACAGGGGCCAGTAGTAATATATGGAGGCACACAGGGGCCAGTAATAATATATGGGGGCACACAGGGGCCAGTAGTGATATATGGGGGGCACACAGGGGCCAGTAGTAATATATGGGGGCACACAGGGGCCAGTAGTAATATATGGGGCACACGGGGGCCAGTAGTAATATATGGGGCACACGGGGGCCAGTAGTAATATATGGGGGCACACAGGGGCCACTAATACTAGTTAGGGCCACATAGAAGGACTTATGGCCCCTGTAGTTGAATAGGGGAATATTCCCATGTGGGGGAAGAAGGGAGAATTCTTACAGTGGCCGGTACACAGGGGAGGACATTACTGTCTGGAGACAGAGGAAAACGCACTCACTGCACAGACACAGCCAGGACTCCCAGGTATGAATAAGCGCCATAGTGAGGGGGCGGAGTATGGAGGCGATATAGGAGGAGGAATCCCCCACATGGAGGATGACGAGGACTGCACCTGCAGAGCCGGACACCGGGAACCCACGAGGAGGAAGGAGCTTCTGGTGGGATAAAGGCAGCGTCTAGATTGGAGTCTAATTCTTGAGGGGGAGGCGTGATTCCTTGAAATGGTGATGTCACCGGAAGGGGCGGGGCCTTCTTTAGTCCAATGATGAGCCGATAAGGGTAAATGCTAGAGTGTATGGGCTCCTTCTAGATGTGACGTCATTTCCGGGGGCATGTCCTATCGGGAGGGGGCGTGTTCTCTTTTTACCAAGGCGGCAAAGGAAAGCAGCATGATAGCTTGTGGACGCCATGGAGGTTAGTGGTTTCAGGGTGAAAAAATGCTACTTTCTGATCGCTTTTGGCGGGACCCCTGTGGTGGTCGACCTACTTGTCTGTGTGTGGGGGGGGGGGGGGGGGGAGACCTGTTACAGGTTATTGTGGGGGACCCCTGTGGTGGGATTTTGGGGGGTGACGCCACTGCTTGCTATTGTGGGGGACCCCTGTGGTGGGATTTTGGGGGGTGCCGCCGCTGCTGGCTGTTGTGGGGGACCCCCACGGTGGGATTTTGGGGGGTGCCACAGCTGCTGGCTGTTGTGGGGGACCCCCGCGGTGGGATTTTGGGGGGTGCCGCCGCTGCTGGCTGTTGTGGGGGACCCCTGCGGTGGGATTTTGGGGGGTGCCGCCGCTGCTGGCTGTTGTCGGGGACCCCTAAGGTGGGATTTTGGGGGGTGCCGCCGCTGCTGGCTGTTGTTGGGGACCCCCGCGGTGGGATTTTGGGGGGTGCCGCCGCTACTGGCTGTTGTAGGGGACCCCTGTGGTGGGATTTTGGAGGGGGTGCCGCCGCTGCTGGCTGTTGTGGGGGACCCGTGGTGGGATTTGCGGGGTGCCGCCGCTGCTGGCTATTGTGGGGGGACCCCTGCGGTGGGATTTTTGAGGGGGTGCCGCCGCTGCTGCCTGTTGTGGGGGACCCCTGTGGTGGGATTTTGGAGGGTGCCGCCGCTGCTGGCTGTTGTGGGGAACCCCTGCGGTGGGATTCTGGGGGGTGCCGCCGCTGCTGGCTGTTGTGGGGGACCCCCGTGGTGGGATTCTGGCCTGGTGTCTACGCTGAGGTCAAAAGGTACTGTGACACATGTCACGAGTGCCAACTAACCTCACCCACCACGGACTACCGGAGTCCATTGGTGCCTCTGCCCATTATAGAAGTACTTTGAGCGGATTGAGATGGATCTAGTAGGACCAATAGTAAAATCTGCCCGGGGCCACCAACACATATTAGTAGTCGTAGACTACGCCATCCGATACCCAGAGGCGATACCACTCCACCAGTCTTTAGCTAAACTAATAGCCCGTGAACTATTTGCCATGTTTTGTCACTGGCTACCCAAGGAGATCTTGACAGATCAGGGAACTACTTTTATGTCTAAGATGACCAGGGAGCTATGTAACTTGCTCCAGATTAAACAGTTACGTATGTTGGTGTATCATCCACCAACTGATGGGTTGGTGGAGCGGTTTAATAAGAACCTCAAGGCCATGCTCAAAAAGGTGGTCACCAAGGATGGGAAGGAATGGGATATGTTACTGCCCTATCTAATGTTCGCCATCTGCGAGGTACCGCAGCCATCCACAGGGTTCTCCCAATTTGAGCTATTGTATGGCAAGCACCCGAGGGGACTGCTGGATGTAGCCAAAGAGACATGGGAACAGGAGCCCACTCCACATAAGAGTGTCATCGCGTATGTGGCAAATATGCAGGATCATATTGCAGCCGCGCGGCCCATAGTAAAGGAGCATCTGTTGGATGCCCAGGCCACTCAGAGCCGCACTTATAATAAAAGGGCCACGGTCAGGACCTTTAAAGAAGGAGACCGGGTGTTGATACTAGTACCAACTAGTACTAGTACTAGTGTGTGGTAGTGCAATGGAAACCAGCCCCGACACATGATGTCCCCCCGAAGAAGCCCATGCGAAACGCGCGTCGGGGCTGGTTTCCATTGCACTACCACACACAGGCTATTATGGGTGAGATGTCCTTTTGTGTACCTATACCTACTATGGCTTGATCTATTGCACAAAAATCTGTGGGCTTGTCCCTAATTTCATTGTACATTCATGGTCTAATTTTCTGATTATGTGGATATTCCCTCCTTATGGAGATATCCCCTCTTTCTCTGTACTAAAGGTACCTTCACACTAAGCGACTTTGCAACGATAACGATAGCGATCCGTGAACTTGCAGCGTCCTGGATAGCGATATCGTTGTGTTTGACACGCAGCAGCGATCTGGATCCTGCTGTGATATCGCTGGTCGTTGCTGAAAGTTCAGAACTTCATTTGGTCATCAGATCGGCGTGTGTCGTTGTGTTTGGCCGGCGTCACACTGGCGAGTTTTACGGACGTAAGAGCGCAGAAATTACGTCCGTAAAACTCGCAAAATAAACGGCACAATTATTCTCAATGGGGCTGCTCCTATCAGCCGTATATTACGGTTCAGTATTATACGGCTTTCTACGGCCATACAAAATCGCAGCATGCTGCGTTTGTCAGCGCATTGCGCAAAAAAATCACCAATGAAAGTCTATGGGGGCGAGAAAAATACGGATTCCACACGGACCAGCAGTGTGACTTGCAAGAAATACGCAGCGGTGTTAGTGAAAAGTCGGTAATTCAATTGCCGGCTTTTCATTTCTCCTGCACAAACCCGAAAGGACATGAGACATGATTACATACAGTAAACCATCTCATATCCCCTTTTTTTTTTGCATATTCCACACTACTAATGTTAGTAGTGTGTATGTGCAAAATTTCAGTGCTGTAGCTGCTAAAATAAAGGGTTAAATGGCGGAAAAAATTGGCGTGGGCTCCCGCGCAATTTTCTCCGCCAGAATGGTAAAGCCAGTGACTGAGGGCAGATATTAATAGCCAGGAGAGGGTCCATGGTTATTGGCCCCCCCCTGGCTACAAACATCTGCCCCCAGCCACCCCAGAAAAGGCACATCTGTAAGATGCGCCTATTCTGGCACTTGGCCACTCTCTTCCCACTCCCTGTAGCGGTGGGGTATGGGGTAATGAAGGGTTAATGTCACCTTGCTATTGTAAGGTGACATTAAGCCAGATTAATAATGGAGAGGCGTCAATTATGTCACCTATCCATTATTAATCCAATTGTAGGAAAGGGTTAAAAAACACACACACACATGATTTAAAAGTATTTTAATGAAATAAACACAGCGGTTGTTTTAATATTTTATTGCTCTCTCAATCCATTTGCAGACCCTCGCTTGGCAAAATAATAAACGCACAAGATACATACCCTCAGCTGAACCGTCACGTCCCACGATGTAATCCATCTGAAGGGGTTAAAATAATTTACAAGCAGGAGCCCTGCTAATGCAGCTGTGTGCTCGTGCTTGTAATTCCCCGGCGAATGAATGAAATGTAGGTCATTGACCTACATTTCCTTCAGTCGCGGTGATGCGCCCCCTGGTGGATGTCCTCATATGACCTGGAGCGTGGGAAAAAGTTCCCAGGCTGCAGTTCATGAGAACATCCAGCAGGGGCGCATCACCGCGACTCAATGTAAGTACAGATCCAGCTTTCCTTTCAGCACCCGGGGGATTACAGACACGAGCGAGTGGTTTATCGCAGCTCGTGCCTGTAATATTAGTTAACCCCTTCAGATGGATTACCTCGTGGGACGTGATCGGACATCAGAAGGTATGTATATTGTGTGTTTATTATTTTGCCAAGCGAGGGTGTTGCTGATGGATTGAGAGAGCAATAAAATATTAAAACAACCGCTGTGTTTATTTCATTAAAATACTTTTAAATCATGTGTGTGTGTTTTTTAACCCTTTCAAACAATTGGATTAATAATGGATAGGTGTCATAATTGACGCCTCTCCATTATTAATCTGGCTTAATGTCACCTTACAATAGCAAGGTGGCATTAACCCTTCATTACCCCATATCCCACCGCTACAGGGAGTGGGAAGAGAGTGGCCAAGTGCCAGAATAGGCGCATCTTCCAGATGTGCCTTTTCTGGGGTGGCTGGGGGCAGATGTTTTTAGCCACGGGGGGGCCAATAACCATGGACCCTCTCCTGGCTATTAATATCTGCCCTCAGTCACTGGCTTTACCATTCTGGCGGAGAAAATTGCGCGGGAGCCCACGCCAATTTTTTCCGCCATTTAACACTTTATTTTAGCAGCTACAGCGCTGAAATTTTGCACATACACAATACTAACATTAGTAGTGTGGAATATGCAAAAAAAAGGGGGATATGAGATGGTTTACTGTATGTAAACCATGTCTCATATCCTGTCGGGTTTAGGCAGGAGAAATGTGAAGCCGGCAATTGAATTACCGGCTTTTCACAGATATCGCGCTGAATGAAATCTAAATACAGAATATATATATATATATATATATATATATATATATATATATATATATATATATATATGTGTCTCAATGACATATATATATATATATACACTGTATATATGTTGTCCAGAACATTTGAGCACATAAATCCATTAGATATCGGTTTTGCAAACCTGCGCAAAAATCTCGCAGTACGGATGCCATACGGATTACATACGGAGGATGCCATGCGCAAAATACGCTGACACACCCTGACTACGGATCAATATTTTGGGAACATTTCTCCGTATTACAGCCGTAGTACGGACGTATAATACGTGGCGTATTGTCTTACGCCAAGTGTGACGCCGGCCTTTGACAGCAAAAGCAACGATGCCAGCGATGTTTTACAATGGTAACCAGGGTAAATATCGGGTTACTAAGCGCAAGGCCGCGCTTAGTAACCCGATATTTACCCTGGTTACCATTGTAAAAGTAAAAAAACAAGTACATACTCACCTTCTGATGTCTGTCACACGTCCCTCGCCGTCCGCTTCCCGCACTGACTGTGAGTGCCGGCTGTAAAGTAAAAGCAGAGCACAGCGGTGACGTCACCGCTGTGCTGTGCTTTACAGCGGCAACTCAGTCAGTGCGGGAAGCAGACAGCGAGGGACGTGACACCGGAATGTGAGTATGTACTGTTTGGTTTTTTTTTACATTTACAATGGTAACCAGGGTAAACATCGGGCTACTAAGCGCGGCCCTGCGCTTAGTAACCCGATGTTTACCCTGCTTACCCAGGGACTTCGGCATCGTTGGTCGCTGGAGAGCTGTCTGTGTGACAGCTCCCCAGCGACCACACAACGACTTACCAACGATCACGGCCAGGTCGCATCGCTGGTCGTGATCGTTGGTAAATCGTTTAGTGTGACGGTACCTTAACTATTTTGGTCTCCTGACCCTTTGGCAGGTGACCAATATTTGCAATTTGGTTGTTACATGCTAAATATTATTAAGAAAGTGTTATTTGTGCATCGTTTATCCCATGCCTGATACTTTTTAGTGTAGAACCGTGCAATGGACTTTGTTGATACTGTGCACCACGTGTCCATCGCCTTTTTTTCTTATAATGTGAGTTATTGTTAAAATTATCTTGTGTAATAAAATGTTTATTTTTTTACATATTTGGACTTTGTACTCTGTCTCTTGTAGGTTAAAAATATACCATACCTGTCTGTCATTCTGTCCCATGCCGTAATCCAAGTCGGGGCGAGAAATAGTTTTCAACCTGGACAGTGCCAAGATGTGACTATCCAGGCTGAGAACCACTGGTGAGTGAACTGCTGGGAACGCAGCATCAGTGACTAGCAGTGACGTCACTGAGGCTGTGTTCCCAGCCGGGCTGAACTGCGGTGACCTCGGTGAGATCCCCGCTAGCACCATGGGAAAGTCGCACAGTGCAGAGGCGAGTTGAAATTCACCGCAGTGAAATTCTCCCGGTGAACTCACCTCTGCACCGTGCGACTTCCTCACGGGGCTAGCGGGGATCTCACAGAGCCCACACTATTTTGTTTCATAAAAATTATATTTTATTAATTAAATACATGTATAGTAAGCTGCACACACTGTACTAATTGTATTTGTCACTCTTTGGTCTTGTCTTGTGTGCTAGATTCCTGCTTCTATGGATCTGGTACTTAGTGCTTGCTCTTGTGCCGCTATGATTAGTGCCTCTGTGCTGTCTCGTAGTCCAGCTTTCCCCAGCCATTGGTAGGATTTCTCCATGTCACCACCTCCATTATCTGTCGATGGTACATCCCATGCAGCGGCTTGTCTTGCCATGGCGGTTCATGTTCCTGTTCTTCCTTCCAGATCTGTTGTTGTTGCTGCCTTAGGCTTTTTCTCAGCATCTCATCTTTTGGAGCCATCTTTCTGATGTATTCCTGGATACTCCTTGTTTCATGCATGATAGTGGCTTGGATGCTTATCAAGTCTCGACCACCCTCCTTTCTGTTGGTATACAATCTTTGGGTGTTAGACTTAGGGTGGAGACCTCCATGCATTGTGAGGAGCTTTCGTGTTTTCACATCTGCAGCTTCCATCTCTTCTTTTGGCCAGCACACTATGCCAGCAGGGTATCTGATAACTGGCAGGGCATATGTATTGCTGGCATGGATTTTATTCTTCCCATTGAGCTGGCTCTTCAGGACCTGTCTTACCCTTTGATGGTATTTGGATGTTGCTGCTTTCCTTGCCTCCTCATCATGGTTACCGTATTCCTGTGGAATGCCGAGGTACTTGTCGCATATCTGTACATCTGCTATGTGCACTGCTAGTAATTCACTCCATCAGTCTTGACTACCTTGCCTCTCTTTATTACCAAACAACAACACTTCTCAAGTCCGAAAGACATCCCGATTTCTTCACTGTAAATCCTTGTCAGGTGCATCAGTGATGTCTTGTTAGTTTTTCGCATACAGCTTGATGTCATCCATGTAGAGAAGGTGGCTGATGGTGCTTCCACTCTAGAACTTGTATCCATAGCCAGACTGTAATTATCTGACTGAGGGGGTTCAAGCCTATGCAGAACAGCATGGGGACAGTGCATCACCTTGTATATACCGCATTTGATGGTCACTTGTGCTAGTTGTCTCCTGATGTTGTTCTCCGTAGCTCCAGCGAGTTTCTGAGAAAAGTTCTTCATTTCTTGTTGACATTGTACAGAGCCAAGCATTGTGAGATCCATGTGTGTGGCATTGAATCATAGGCTTTCCTGCAGTCAATCCAGGCTGTGCTGAGATTGGTCTGTTTGGATCTTGAGTCTTGAGCGACTGCTTTATCTACTAGGAGCTGGTGCTTAAAGCCTCTGGTGTCAGTCCCAATGCCTTTCTGAGCTGGATTCATGTACTGGTTCATATGGTTCTGTAGCTTGGTGGCTATGATGCCTGACAGAAGTTTCCATGTTCTTGTAAGGCAGGTTATTGGGCAGTAGTTGGATTTAACTGTTCCTTCGTGAGGATCCTTCATGGTGGTGGTAGGTATTGATGCAAGTGCTGCTCTATTGGCATCCTCTAGCACACTGTTTGGTGGTGTTTCTTTGCTGAGCCTTGGCAGTCGATCTCTGGTATTGATGGTATTTAGTTTATCTAAGATCTTCTGTTTCAGACCAGCTGCAGTGCTCTCTAGTTGCAGGGTTGGATCAGGATCTTCAGGGGGTTGCACATGTTGTTCTTCCAGGTCTTCATGTGGGGTGGATCTGCAGGTTCTCTTGCCTTGTCCATGTATGGTTTGGTCCAGTAGCCCATTCATCATCAGATTGTCCTGGTTCCTCGACATCTACCGTGAACCTTGTTAATCCAGGCGACGTCTGAACCGGCATGACTCTTTATTCGTGACACTCATGTTTATTGAGGTAGGCACCATAGTGTTATGGACCACTACTGGTATATTATGTCCAACAGGGCAGAGCCAGGATTTGAACCCCAGTCTCCCACATTGGTGGCTGTGATTTCACTACACGTGGCACATGTATTGCCGGCTTCTATTATGTCTTTTACCGAATGTTACTGACTTTTTCCGATGTTAAGAAAAATGCTTGTGTTACCGATCACGAATCCGAATGTATCATATTTGTGCTGAATTTATGTTTGGCGATCATTTTATGAAGATATTCGCTCATCTCTAATTATTGCCACCACAACCTTCTACACAAAATAATAACCCCCACTCAGTATGGAGGCATTTACAGTCCACCACAACCCCAGTATAACGGCCCCTACCAGCCACACATTCAGTATGAGAGTCCCAACAGCTCTTCCCTTAATATGATGCCCCCACAATTCCTGATATAAACCTCACACTACTCAGCCAACCCGGTTCCTGAGGAGCGCTGCTCTGGTCTGTGCGGTGTGAGTACTGAGGCTCCGTACTACAGGTGTGATGTAGTGACGTCATTGTGCCTGCAGTGCACGGAGTCTCAGACTCAGAAGTGAAGGCTGAATGGTGGATGAGGAGCTTTCCACTCCCTGATTCACTAATCTATTCAGCGGTATCACCGTCATGGGAATGTGGATATCACTGAAATTGTGATGATGGGAAGGAGAGGGTGACCAATACCACACCCCACCGAGCCCTGTCACTTCATAGGCACCATAGCAACCGAGTGGGCTACCTTTATGGATGATACACTCCTGCCTATCCAACTATCGTATGGTAAATATCTCATAGATCCTGGGCTCATTAGTATCTGCACCAAGAATGAGGCTAAGTGAGTATTTATTAATTGTCGGTGGTCGGAGGTAGTCAGTGAGGTGGATGGTACCATATTGTGCATGTAGGGGGCAGTACTGTGGGAACATTAAAAAGTGGGGGGATGGCAGTATTGTGGGGACATTATACAGTGTGTGAGGGGGATGCCAGTCCTGTGGGGACATTATACTGTGTGTGGGGGGGATGTCAGTCCTGTGGAAATATTATTCTGTGTCTATGAGAAGCCACTATTGTGGGAACTTTATACTGTGGGGAGGGGGGGTATGGCGGTACTGTAGGAACATTATACTGTGTGTGGGGGTATGGCGGTACTATGAGAACATTATACTGTGTGTGGGGGTATGGCGGTACTATGAGAACATTATACTGTGTGTGGGGGTATGGCAGTACTATGAGAACATTATACTGTGTGTGGTGGTATGGCGGTACTATGAGAACATTATACTGTGTGGGGGTGTGGCGGTACTGTAGGAACATTATACTGTGTGTGGGGGTATGGAGGTACTATGAGAACATTATACTGTGTGTGGGGGTATGGCGGTACTATGAGACCATTATACTGTGTGTGGGGGTATGGCGGTACTGTAGGAACATTATACTGTGTGTGGGGGTATGGCGGTACTATGAGAACATTATACTGTGTGTGGGGGTATGGCGGTACTATGAGAACATTATACTGTGTGTGGGGGTATGGCGGTACTATGAGAACATTATACTGTGTGTGTGGGTATGGCGGTACTATGAGAACATTATACTGTGTGTGGGGGTATGGCAGTACTATGAGAACATTATACTGTGTGTGGTGGTATGGCGGTACTATGAGAACATTATACTGTGTGGGGGTGTGGCGGTACTGTAGGAACATTATACTGTGTGTGGGGGTATGGCGGTACTATGAGAACATTATACTGTGTGTGGGGGTATGGCGGTACTATGAGAACATTATACTGTGTGTGGGGGTATGGCGGTACTATGAGAACATTATACTGTGTGTGGGGGTATGGCGGTACTATGAGAACATTATACTGTGTGTGGGGGTATGGCGGTACTATGAGAACATTATACTGTGTGGGGGTATGGCGGTACTAGGAGAACATTATACTGTGTGGGGGTATGGCGGTACTATGAGAACATTATACTGTGTGTGGGGGTATGGCAGTACTATGAGAACATTATACTGTGTGGGGGTATGGCGGTACTATGAGAACATTATACTGTGTGTGGGGGTATGGCGGTACTATGAGAACATTATACTGTGTGTGGGGGTATGGCGCTACTATGAGAACATTATACTGTGTGGGGGTATGGCGGTACTATGAGAACATTATACTGTGTGTGAGGGTATGGCGGTACTATGAGAACATTATACTGTGTGTGGGGGTATGGCGGTACTATGAGAACATTATACTGTGTGTGGGGGTATGGAGGTACTATGAGAACATTATACTGTGTGGGGGTATGGCGGTACTATGAGAACATTGTACTGTGTGTGGGGGGTATGGCGGTACTATGAGAACAGTATACTGTGTGGGGGGGTATGGCGGTACTATGAGAACATTATACTGTGTGTGGGGGTATGGCGGTACTATGAGAACATTATACTGTGTGTGGGGGTATGGCGGTACTATGAGAACATTATACTGTGTGTGGGGGTATGGCGGTACTATGAGAACATACTGTGTGTGGGGGTATGGCGGTACTATGAGAACATTATACTGTGTGTGGGGGGTATGGAGGTACTATGAGAACATTATACTGTGTGGGGGTATGGCGGTACTATGAGAACATTGTACTGTGTGTGGGGGGTATGGCGGTACTATGAGAACATTATACTGTGTGGGGGGGTATGGCGGTACTATGAGAACATTATACTGTGTGTGGGGGTATGGCGGTACTATGAGAACATTATACTGTGTGTGGGGGTATGGCGGTACTATGAGAACATTATACTGTGTGTGGGGGTATGGCGGTACTATGAGAACATTATACTGTGTGTGGGGGTATGGCGGTACTATGAGAACATTATACTGTGTGTGGGGGTATGGAGGTACTATGAGAACATTATACTGTGTGGGGGTATGGCGGTACTATGAGAACATTGTACTGTGTGTGGGGGGTATGGCGGTACTATGAGAACATTATACTGTGTGTGGGGGTATGGCAGTACTATGAGAACATTATACTGTGTGTGGGGGTATGGAGGTACTATGAGAACATTATACTGTGTGGGGGTATGGCGGTACTATGAGAACATTGTACTGTGTGTGGGGGGTATGGCGGTACTATGAGAACATTATACTGTGTGTGGGGGGTATGGTGGTACTATGAGAACATTATACTGTGTGGGGGGGTATGGCGGTACTATGAGAACATTATACTGTGTGTGGGGGTATGGCGGTACTATGAGAACATTATACTGTGTGGGGGTATGGCGGTACTATGAGAACATTATACTGTGTGTGGGGGTATGGCGGTACTATGAGAACATTATACTGTGTGTGGGGGTATGGAGGTACTATGAGAACATTATACTGTGTGAGCGCCATCATATATATTACATAAGGGGTGTAATAAGGAGAGTCATAAAAAAGCCTCCTCAGGGCTGTGCTGCATTTGTACAGACTGCTATCTGCCGTCCAGACGGGACCATGTGACACCAATGGGAAGAGGGAGGGTTTCCGGAGGGAAGAGTCTAGAGGGTGCACCTGGTCAGGAGACCTTGATGGCGCAGTTACTGATATTATAAAGGCCGGAGCCCCAAAGGCAGAACAGATTTGGCGCCAACAAAGGAAAGGGGTGCGGGGAAGAATCTGAGGTACCAGCTCCTGGTAAAGTGCCCGAGGCAGCTGGGTGTGGGGCAGAACCTGCTTACAGGGCATAATGGGGCATTAGACTGTGTGGGGCCAAGAAAGGGGCCCTGTACTAGGAGAACACTCCGCTCCTCACTTCCTGTCCTCCATAGTTGGCTCGTATGTATCTATTACAGGAAACAGAACAACAACGTTATGGTTCTTATAAAGAGTCTCCTCCGTGCAGAAGGGGTTAATGTCCCCGGCTGCGCTCAGTACTGGGGAATCTCCACATACCTCCACCTGCAGAGCCGCACTCCACAGATATGGCTGCTCTGTGCGCACAGGACCTGTGATGAGGTCACAGGGGAGGAGTCAGGGGTCACGTGATCCGCAGTGAAGACGCTACATGGAGACGTCTCCTCAGTCAGTGACATTCCCGCCATTATTCGCCCTCACTACTGGCACAATCACCTCGCGCCGCCTTTTCTACACAATGTTCTGTGTGGAATGTAACGTGTGATTTCTCTGGAGACAAATAGACCCCACACATGAGGGGATTATCACCGGTTACCGGACGTCTAGTATATGGCGGCATATGATTGTGCTATCGCCTCCACACCAGGAGCTAAAATGCCGAAATCTCGCTTATTTAACCCCTTCCAGTGTCCGGCTAAGGGTCATATACGGCCATGCCCCTCTCCAGTCGCTGTGGGGTTTGGTAATAGGATGGAGGGCGGCGTCCATGCTTGGACTTCAGAGAGAGTAATAAAATCACAGTGCACCTTCCCTGTCCTTTACCCCTTACATCTGACCTGTTTAGCCAATTACCTGGAGATAAATGGTTTTACAGACTTACCGTGAGAGGGGCATATAACCTTATACGTATCGCCATGGTGACGGATGGAAGACCGCACACAACACACCTGAGGGGCATATAACCTTATACGTATCGCCATGGTGACGGATGGAAGACCGCACACAATACACCTGAGGGGCAGACTGAACATTTGATGCTGCCATTCGGTTAACCAATGCTCCGGCAGTCTCTGAAAATGTCATTAATTATATATTTTGTCTCCCTGATTGGTAGATTTGTGGTAATTTTCCTGGATGATATATTGAGTTCCTCACGTACTCTGGAGGAGCATGGTGAGCATGTCAGACAGGTTCTCCAGGTTCTACGTGACAACTATTTATCTGCTAACCTGGAGAAATGACAATTTGTGGTACAGCAGGTCCAGTTCTCAGGACATTTGGCTTCTGCATTGGGGGTTCAGATGGACCCGTTAAGGTCCAAGCAGTCCTTGATGGCTTCTAACCAAGTAACCTGAAAGCGTTACAGAGATTTCTTGTAGTCGAGATGCTGAGGAACAAACAAGAGAAAAATAGGGTCTTATCTGATAACAAGATGTAATGAGAATAGAGGAGTATTACACTCACCGTTTTATATGAAGTGTTTTTGAAGAAAAAAAAAAAGGCAAACAAAGCACAATATGTGAAAGTTCATGAGAAAGTCCGTCAAAGAAAGATAAATTATGGTTCATGAAAAAAAAACATTTACATACATTAATTATATTAAAAAGTACTTATGAATTAAGTGAGGTCACCTAAAAGAATTAACAAACATTAGTGATGAGCGAGCACTAAAATGCTCGGGTGCTCGTTGCTCCGGTCGAGCAGATTGGAATACTCGGGTACTCGAACCGAGCAACGAGCCCAATGTAAGTCTATGGGAGACCTGAGCATTTTTACCGCGATTGCCCCCGGGCGTCCTTTTAAGGTCTAAAAACGTCTGAAAATGATGGAAACACTGCTCAAATGACACGGGAACATCATGGGGATCGCCTCTGAAAGCATTTCTGACTCCTAGGTCCCAGCTGTAAGCAATGTTGTCAGAGTTTCATGCCATTTTTACAGGTGCACCAAAAACATAAAAAAACGAAACCAAAATGGATTTTGCTGGGAAATATGTTAAGGTACATCCTTTCCAGGGTAATGACTTGTATATAAGGCAAAATAAGGAACCTCAGACCAAAATGTGCCTCCACCACTTGGGCTATGTTCACACGCAGCTTATTGATGCGTTTTTCGACTTTAACATTGCTTTCAACCACTATAAATGCATTTACTGGGAAATGTCATTGTAACATGTAACACCCCTAGCTGCCATGTGGTGTGTGACACATAAGAAGACCGATCTTGTTTTATTTATGAAGGAGGGACTCTTAAAGTCACAGAGCCTATTTTTAGAGGGGCATCAGGCGGCATTAATATTCTTAAAGGGCCATTATTAAACAGTGAGTCTCCTATGCTGTTATTGCCTATGTTGTGACTGGCTGGGCTGCCAAGAATTACTACGCACCCCAATAACTCTTTCATGAGAGGTACGGGAAGGCCTCCTGAAAAAATGTTGCATTGAATGCAAGGCCTGCCCTCCTATCAAGTTATATGCACACCAATAAGCCTTTGAACCAAGATACTGGATGGCCACAGGAAAACCCACTTCACATTCTTCAGTTGGTCCTGCCATACAGGTTCCTTATGCATTCAATGCAAGGGCCGCCTTTAACCAAATTTGCACGCACCCCAATCCCCCTTGGAAGAAACATGGAGGAGGGCCTCCTAAACAAAACTGTCCCATTACCAAGGAGTGGGTCTTATAGACTCATACTCATATGGGCTGACCAACACTTCCCCATGGGGGGTAAATTAAAAAAAAAAATTCATGACAAAATAGTGTTTACTGTTTTGAGCTAGGGTAACACACAGCAAAAAAAAGGAGAATGTTAGCCTCAAAAGCGCACTTTGTAGCCCACAGATAGATGAGGCTTGTCATGGAACTACCACACTGTAAAATTTGTTTTGTTTTAACCAAGATAATGTATAGACCCAGGGTATTAGACAGACCAAAAATTGGAATGTATACATGAAAAAAAACTATTTTTAGACCACACATAGAATGGACGTCGGACAGAGATAAGAGACCGTTTCAATATGTGGAATGTATTTTTTAACCCCTTAATGACCGCCAATACGTCTTTTAACTGACCTGAGATATACGAGAATAGCGTCCCCATACAGGTGATAATCCAGGAGCTGCCGGCTGTACACTATAGCTGACAACTTGCTGCATCAGCCACGATCAGTGTTTGCACCGTCCAAACCTGTTTAACCCCTTAGATGCTGCTGTCAATAAATACTACATCATTAGAAATGGTTAACAGAGTGTCGGGGCTTCCTCTTTATCCCAATTGGTTCCCTCAGATCATGGTTGTGTGATCCTGATGTTTGCCATTGCAATTCATGACCAAATAGCGGCCTTAGAGTCTGACGGCTGTTATAACTTGTTTAGAAGTTAGAGGCATTTAGGTGGTAAAAATACACATTTTCATTTCTGTCATGCCACTTTGCATTAATTCCTGAAAATCACCTGAAGGGTTAATAAACTACCTGACTGCAGTTTTCAATATGTCAGGGGGTGCTGTTTTTAAAATGGTATAACTTTTGGGGGTTTCCCAATATATGGGACCCCCACAGTCACTTCAAACATGGATAGGTCTCTAAAAAAATAAATTTTGTAAATTTCCTTTAAAAAATGAAAAATTACTGCTACATTTTTAAACCTCCTGAAATGCTAATAAAATAAAGTAATATTTTACAAATGGTGCTGGTGTAAAGCAGGCATGTGGGAAATGTTATTTTTTATTGTTTTGCTGTGGTATGACTATCTGGATTAAAGGGATAATCATTAAAAGTTTAAAAATTGATAATTTTTTAACATTTTTCTCAAAGTTCTGATATTTTTTATAAATAAACGCAAAACATATCGACCTAAATTTACCATTATCGTAAAGTATAACGTGTCACAAAAAAACAGTCTCAAAATCACTGGGATATGTTGAAGCGTTCCAGAGTTATTGCCACATAAAGTGACACTGGTCAGATTTAAAAAATTTGGCTCCGTCACTAAGGGGTTAAAATAAAAAAAAAACACAAAATACTGTAGACCGCAAGGGTATCAGACTAAAAATTGGAATGTACGGCTGAAATGCCAAGATTTGAAGACCACACATAGACCACACATAGACCACACGTGTGACTGAGATAACAGACTGTTTCAATATGTGGAATTTATTTAAAAAAATTAAAAAAAACACAAAATACTGTATACACCAAGGGTAGCAGTCTAACAGACCCAAAAATGCAATGTATGCCTGCAAAGGAAGGATTTGGACACCACAGATACACCGTGCGTCTGACAGAGATAACAGAGTGATCAAAATGTATTCTTGTTTTTTTGTGGCCCACCAAAATTGTGTCCGTAAGTAGGCTATGCCACTAAAATAAAACATTTGGAGTACTAAAATTGTCCAAACATTTCCCAATGGGGGGTACATTTTAAAACAATCTTTTATGGGTATCATACACACCCTTGCCCAAAAATTGAATGGCTGCAGCAGCATACAACACCTTCACCGTGGTGTTCTAGTGGCAGCGAATGATGATATGTTGAGAAAGGCCTCATTAAAAGTAGGCCAAATGTTAAGGAGCGTGTCTCCTAGACTTGTAATGCCCATACACAAAGTGCATGGGCTGACAAACATTTCCCCATGGGGGTTACAGTTTTAAAAAATTATTTATGGGTATCATAGACACCCTTGCCCAAAAATTTAATGGCTGTAGCACCATACAATATGTTCACCATGGTGATCTAATGGTGGAGAATGAGGAAACATTGATGAAGGCCTCATTAAAACTAGGCACAATACGCACTAGTCCGTGGTTTGTGGACGAAGAAATAAAAGAAGAGCAGACAAGCAAGATCATGGGCCCGCGGCTGAGCTCGTGTGCAGGAGCAGGCCCCATCTGGATAGGTACAGCAGCTCCAAGGACCCCGGCCATCAGTCAGACCTCAGCAGCCAGCGCCTGAGCCTTTTCTCATCGGAAGAGGGTGCCAGAGAGGTCCGCCGGCAGCGGCAGCAGAGAGACCATCGCCCGAGGTTCTGCAGGTGTCAGCCAGACTTGTAGAAGTGTTTATCGGGGTATGGGGCGGCCATAGGCGTGACTTCCATGACGTCGGGGTGAACAAGTTTAAAAATCAAAAGCTGGAGCCTCTGTAACCAAGATTGCTCTTGTGACCAACCACATCAAGCTGGTGTCCCCACCACAGTGGGGCCCTGAACCAGTATCACATTGAGTTCAACCCCGCCATGGAGTCCAAGCATATGGCCTCCTGCACCAGCATGAAGAAACCATCAGGAAGGTGTGGGCATTTGATGGAACCATGTTGTTTTTACCAAAAAGACTGACTAAGGTCACCGAAGTGTTCAGCCAAACTCGAACTGGAGAGAACGTGCAAATATTCACCATGACCAACGAGCTTCCTCACCCACCTGCTTCCATTTCTATAACATCATTTTCCGAAGACTCCTGAAGATAGTGGATATGAAGCAGATAGGACGCAACTATTACAACCCGAGCGACGCCACCGAAGTCAGAGCTCACCGACTCGCCATCTGCCCAGGGTTTTCCACCTCCATCCTCCAGTACGAGTCCAGCATCATGTTGAGCATTGATGTCAGCCATAAAGTCCTCAGGAACAAGACTGTGCACGACATCATGAGCAGCCTCTACTCCTCGTGTGGCCCTCAGAGGTTCCAGGACACCTGCTGCAAGGAGATGATAGGACAGATCGTCCTCACCAAGTACAACACTAAAACCTACTGTATAGATGAGATCGCCTGGAACATGACTACAGCGTCCACCTTCAAGAATGCAGACGGAAGCGAGATCAGCTTTGTGGACTACTATAACAACCAATACAATGAATAAGTGAAAGACATGAGCCAGCTGCTAATTGTGAACATCCCCCCAAGGCCCAAGCCGGGAGCCACAGATGGAGCCATCGTACTCGTGCCAGAGTTGTGTAACCTAACAGGTTTGACCGACAGAATGAGAAACGACTTCAATGTCATGTAAGACCTAGCCGTTCACACCCGCTTACTACCAGAACAGAGGGAGCGGCAAGTTGGGAAGTTCATGAACTACATACACAAGGATGAGAGCGTTCAGAAAGAGCTACGTGACTGGGGGCTGAATTTCGATACCGAACTCCTACAGTTTGAAGGGAGAATCGCACCTCTGGAAAAAATCTTGCAAAAAGACAAATCTGCTGAATATAATCTACAATTTGCTGACTGGTTGCGAGAGCTGAGGGGTCAAGTCCTGATCAGCCCCTGAGATTTGAATAATTGGCTGCTCTTTTACACCTGGAGAAATTAGCACGTGGTGAACGCTCTTCTGCAGAACATGTTCAAGATCACACAGCAAATGCGCATCAAGATGAACCAGGCGGTGTTGGCTGAAGTCGGGAACACAGTGGGAGGATATTTACAGGCCTCCAGCAGAACATTACGGACCACACCAAGATGGTCATCTGTATCCTGTCCAGCATTAATAAGATGAAGTACGACGCCATCAAGAAGCACCTGTGCGTGGACTTCCCCATCCACAGTCAGTGCGTCATCGCCACGACCTTGAGCAAACCCCAGATTGTCCTGTCTGCACCAAAATCACCTTACAGATGAACTGCAAGTTAGGAGGAGAGCTGTGGACCGTGGAGATACCTCTGGAAAAAACGATAGTCATTGGGATTGATTGCTACCACGACACCCTGCAGGGGAGGAGATCTATTGCTCGCTTTGTAGCGAGCACGAATAAGCAAATGACTACCTGGTTTTCCCGATGTGTCATCCAGGATCAGAGACAAGAGATTGTCGATGGCGTGAAAGTTTGTATGCAAGCGGCGCTGCACGCGTGGAGCAAGACTAATGTAGGCCTGGCGCACCACATCATCATCTACAGAGACGGAGTAGGCGATGGGCAGCTCAAAACCTTAGTGAACTACGAGATCCCACAGTTCATGGACTGCATCAAGTCTGCTAAACAGGATCACAGCCCAAGACTAACTGTAGTGGTGGTGAAGAAAAGAATAAATGCCAGATTCTTTGCCAATATGGGCAGTTGGCTCCAGAATTCACCACCAGGAACAATAGTTGATAGTGAAGTCACGAGACCTGAATGGTATGATTTCATCATCAGCCAGTCTGTTGCCGCTTGGCTGAGGCAGAAACTACAGGACAGATATCAGCACACCCGGATACTATCTACAACACATTTCACTCCTATTATCAGAAACTATACTCCACTCCCAAACAAACAAACAAAGCAATAACAAAGCAATAGTCCACACGAGTCCAAGGGATCCCAAAACAATCTCACGAACGACGACATATGTCCCCAACTCAAGTCTCGCCCCGTTCGCTTCTGTAGTCACAGATGGACGTGGGGTCTTGCCTCGGCTAAGAATCCCCACTCCTTCTCCTTCAAGGGTCAACTCACATCTGATCTCAAAAATAAGAATGGATTGTCTGAGCTCCTGGGATCAGCCCATGAAGGGGGTAGGGGTCACACCTTCTATTCAATGGTTGGGTCTACCAGAAGATTCTAGACTGGTCGGCTCTGCTTAGTCTATCCAGTATGTGCATTTGACTAGCCACCTGCTGTGAGGAAGAATGGCTATTCCTTGACTAGTGGTGTTGACAAAGCTTAATTACATTATAGCTTAGGGCTGCAAGTATTGGGGGAAGGAGACAGGTTAAGTTACATACATCCCATGACATTGCAAAGTGTACAGTAAATCCAATCAAAGAGAAGTGGCACCACATTATGACATATTATACAAAATACAGGACAGGAAAAAAAGTACCTATCATGACAATCCCTTCCCCTCCCAATTTGTGTACGTACTAGGGACCTCTACAGGTTGCTGGTTAAGTACACACAGGCATGGCTGACCGGACTCAGGGCTCCTCTTGCCTGGACAGTCCATCTGCATTTTGGTGTTGGCTGCCTGTTCTATACTGTATGTAAAGTTATAGGGCTGCAGAGCCAGGCTCCATCGTAGTAAGCGTCCATTGTCCCCAGAGACTCTGTTCAGCCAGATGAGGGGATTGTGATCAGTAACCACAGTGAATTTTCGTCCATACAGATACGGTCTTAGTTTCCTGAGGGCCCACACTACAGCCAGACATTCTTTTTCAACAGTTGCATAGGCCACTTCTCGGTCCAGCAATTTCCGGCTGAGGTAGGCAATGGGGTGCTCCTCCCCAGCTGCATTCACCTGGCTGAGTACAGCTCCCAGTCCATAAGCAGAGGCGTCAGTCTGCACAATGAATCTCCTCTTGTAGTCTGGAGCAGCCAGAACAGGGTCACAGACCAGATGTCACAGGGAGCCTAGGTAGGCAAAGCTAATAACCCGGGCCCCTGCGATATCTCTAAGACTAGGGAAAACCCTGTCTATCCCTCTCCCAGAGATTACACTGATGGTGTGCTTGTCTGGGCCACCAGGCCTGACCCTAACTCCTGTTTCAGTACTAATCTGAAACCTACACCCTCCACCCAGTGATAATTCCTCACACCAACTCCTACAGAAAGCACAGACAGGGAAAAACCAAAAATGCACCACGCCGCAAACACACTCAGGAAAACACTAATGTGCACAGGGCAAAACAAATACACAAATAGGAAGGAGAAATATGACAAAGGATCATACACCACAGATATGATATTTCCACTCCAAGACCACCACTCCAAACCGAGATCACCAGGTACAAGACACAAGCTATAATCGGCGACGCCCAAAGTTCAGAAGAACTATTTAAAGGCCGTGGGCGTGACCCAGCCTCCAATCCGAGTACCAGCTAGATTAACCCCGGACAACCTAGATAAAATCTACCCGGCGCCACTGAGCGCATAGTGGATGAATGCAGGATTACCGCTGTCTGTCGGACGCCCTAGTGTGAATAGTGTCCGACTTGACACCAGAGCATCCTTCAGCCGGTTAAAAGCCTCATCACAGGCTGGAGTCCAGATCACCAGCCGGGGCATCGTTTTCTTGGTCAGGTCGGTAAGAGGCTTGGCCACAGTGCTGAAATGAGAAACAAATTTTCGGTAATAACTGGCAGTGCCCAAAAAAGCCATAACTTGTTTCTTAGGCTGGTTTCACATTTGCGGTTGTGTCCGCAGCGTTTGTACTGCATATATCCGCATGCGTTGTGTATTCCTATATTTAACATTAGGGACGCTTTTTGAATATGCGCGTTTTGCTGCGTTTGACTACGCATGCGTCGTTTCGTCGTTTGCGGCTTGGCGCGGAAATGCAACATGTAGTAATTTTTACGGGCGTCAATTTGCCGCCTTGAAACGCGTGCGGTCGATTGCGCAAGTTTTGCGACAAAAAAACGCATTGCTGTCTATATGAACGCACGCGTTCACAAGCACATGCGTTTGGTTGCGTTCGAGAACGCATGCGTTTGACAAGAGAAAAACATGTCTAGACACTGATAAGCCACCCCCCACATACAAGGTGATAAAGGGATGTAGTGGACATTTGCAGGTCACTACCCAGCAGACACTGAAGCAGAGCAGACAGACCACAGCACCTTGGAGAAAACAAGCCTATGAACAAAGTGAGTATATCCTAGCCAATGCCTTTATTTTCTATTTTCTGTCTCTACATGTCCTAATTTCAGCCATTTCTTTCTTCCTACATGCATCGGAATGTCTTCTTCGGATTCTTCTCATGAGGAGTTTCTTCCAGGGCCGTCGGAAGTCGAGCATGTCAGTGAGGTGAGTACTTGCCTCGTCAGATTGGTAAGTATTCACTGTCACATCTACACATGTGACAATTTGATTTTTTCTTTTTTAGAGCTCTTTTTCTACTGCGGCAGAGACAGGGCAGGAGCAGCGGAGTCAAGGTCTGGTGGAAAGATGGCAGCGGGTACGTATACAAGGCTGAATCTTCCTTTCTTTCCATTCGTATTTCTTTACTTTTTTCTTCTGGAATCCTTTTGTATGTTGACTTTCCTATTAATTCCTTTTCTCAGCATCTTTTTTTCTTTTTTTACCTTATGTTAATTGAGCAAACTTTAATGACTTTATTTAATTTTTAGGTTTCACAACGGGAGGATGATCTAATTGAGAATGACCTCCTCATCTCCCTTGTCCAGGAAGGAGTCCCGTTGTGGGACACCCGGGATCCACTGCACTCAAACAATGTCACGATCCGGCGCCTATGGAATGAGATGGCCAAAGAGATGTGGGATGGCTGGGACAACGCCCCGACACGGGTCCGAAATGCATTTGGTAAGTATTTCACTGCAGTGTGAAGCAGCAGAGACCTTGGCCGTGCTCACTCGACTGTGTGTGATGAAAGAAACTCTCAGGAGTTTCTGTCATCACACACAGTTGTGTGAGCACGGCCAAAAGTCCTTTTTCTGACCACAATTTTTTTTAATTTTTTTAACAGTGGCCAAAGTCAAAACTCGTTGGCGTTCGATGAAGGACCGCTTCAACAAGGACCTGCATCAAGAGAGCCGTGTTCCCAGTGGTTCAGGAGCTAGGATCAGAAGATCCAAATACCATCGAGTTCTGGCATTTTTAAGACCGGTCCTTGCCCAGAGAACGTAAGTATTTATCATGTGCATTTGGTTGAATTGTATTGCCATAATCTGTATTGTTATATTCCACAGGATTTTGCGTCTGGTTAATTTTTGGTATTAACTTTCTTTTTCCTTTTTTCACAGCACATACAGCACTACTGTTGGCCCAGGTTCTGGAGCAGTCCTTCATCCGACAGCCACGGACCCGTCCCAGCCATCCAGCAGTGCAGCAGCAAATGGGCCTTCCACACTAACTGGAGACCAGGGAGCTGGTCCATCAGGTCTTCCCCTTTCGCAGTAATCTGCCACTGCCCCTTTTTTTTGGCTCCTCCCGGCAGCGGCAGAGGGCTTCGGACAGGTCACTCATGCCCGAGTTTTCGCACTTGAGCTCGGTTTTACACGAAGCAATCAAGGCTTTGGGTGACCGAATGGATGTTTCACATCATAGCCTCTTGAATGCACATATCCAGGAGGTCACCAAAAGCCTTGACCAAGTAAAAGCCGACCTCCAGAGGCCAGCACATCATTTTTTTAACAAAATTGAACAGGGCATGTCGGAACACCTTACTCCTGATCTCCAGCTGAGTGTCATGCAGGCCTGCAATGCTTCTTATGTGCAGGCTATGCAGCAGTCGGTATTTCCAGCAGACAGTGTCGGAATATCCACCTGTGCCTTCACTGTCTCGATTGACCTCAATGCCGACCTCTGCTGCATACCACTGCACGGCCACCTCAATTCCTTCCACAGCCGGACACCACTACAGCACCACCACCATGCCGAGTGCAGTTGGACATCCCACCGCCACCACCATGACAACAGCTGCTCCTGCTTGGACCTCCACTGACACCACGATGAAGCAGCACCCTGGCATGGCCTTCCGTACCACCACCACCACAATGCAGCAGGACCCTGGCATGGCCTTCCGTACCGCCACGATGCAGCAGGACCCTGGCATGGTCTTCTGTACCGCCACGATGCAGCAGGACCCTGGCATGGCCTTCCGTACTGCCACGATGCAGCAGGACCCTGGCATGGCCTTCCGTACCGCCACGATGCAGCAGGACCCTGGCATGGCCTTCCGCTCTATGAGCACTATGGACTCTGGCATGGCAACACGTTCTACGAGCACTATGGACTCTAGCATGGCTGCACGCTCTACGAGCACTATGGTCTCTGGCATGGCTCCACGCTCTACGAGCACTATGGACTCTGGCATGGCTGCACGCTCTACGAGCACTATGGACTCTGGCATGGCTGCACGCTCTACGAGCACTATGGACTCTGGAATGGCTGCACCCTCTATGAGCACTATGGTCTCTGGCATGGCTGCATGCTCTACGAGCACTAAGGAATCTGGCATGGCTGCACGCTCTACGAGCACTATGGACTCTGGCATGGCTGCACGCTCTACGAGCACTATGGACTCTGGCATGGCTGCACGATCTACGAGCACTATGGACTCTGACACAGTGCAGCCGGACCCTGACAGGTCACCCACCACCACGCCATATGAGCCCACCAAGACCTCCCACAACCAGGCAAACCCAAAAAAAAACACACAAAAAAAAAACAGAGGACTCTTAGCATTCCTCCCCCTTCACCTCCCAATGTGTCTGTAATGTTAGTTTTGTCTCACCCTTCCAGTGCGTCTCAAGCCTCTCATGTGTCAAGCCCCATCCCCGAACTACCAGACCCCAGTAGTTTCATTGCCCCTTCTCCTGCCACCTCTGCGTCGTTCACGGTTAGCCAGGCCTCAGTGCTTCACACCCCATGTTTACATCACTCTACCCCAAGCCGGCGCAGTTAAATAAATATTTTTGTTGCTAAAAAATAAATACAAGATTTTTTGCCCCAAATATGTTTGGTTTATTGTGTCTTTCACCGCCGGCAACACACACCGTGCGCCAAATAATAAACTTCGCCACACACTTACTTTTTGGGCCACATCATATCTCCAGTAGTTATAAAAAAAAAGACTGGAGCTTTGTGTGTCTTTAGTATACAGAAATGAGGTGGGCCCCAAAATATTAGATGTATTATCTCCATAATCTCTTCTTTCTGCTTAGTTTGTGACTAGTGTGGCAGTCTGGAAATACAATGGTGTAAAAATGGTGGAAATACAGTGCAGACCTCTACTGAATAGGTCAGGTCTCAAAACACTCATTAGTTAGGACACCTGACCTGGTGAGTATAGAACTGCCTTGTATAACCACCATTTTCTCTTCTTTATACATAATCTATTACACACAAATTGAAGGGACGATGGTGATCACACACTGCATATCTATGCTCACCTGCACAGGTGTCAGAAATAGTGAATTCATGAGGCTGTTATATGTGCATCATGAATTTATTATCTCTGACACCTGACTTGATGAGTATAGATCTCTTTAGTGTGACATTCATTGTCTCTTCTGTCTGTGTCCAATGGATACTGCAGAACAGAAGCTGGACGCAATGACGTCAACAAGCTTACCAATAAAGCAACATGGCTGCCATAACACTAGCAGTATGTGGCCAGTGTTTTATATCAGTATTTGTAAGCCAAAACAAGGAGTGGAACAATTAGAGGAAAAGTATAATATTAACATATTTAGCACCTCAGCATTTATCACGCACTCCTGGATTTGGCTTACAAATACTGATATTAAATACTGACCAAATACTGCTAGTGTGAGGACAGCCTTGGTTTGTAGAGGAAATACATAGGAGACACGGTTAAGATACCAAAAAATAAAGTTTATTAACGAGAAATATTAGTAACATTGAAGAAAATAACTGGTACAGATAAAATCCCAACAGGACATTTACACAACATTGTCCTGCCATGACACACGTCCAATATCTGAATCAAAAAAGGCAGCAAATTGGTCCCGCATGTGACCAACGGCTGCAGTTGACTGCAGCGGGTGATGCTGGTAATCGGGCAGTGGGTGTGCAACTGGTTCATCCAGTTCAATGTTGGGTTGCTCCTTAGCCATTATATAATTGTGCAGAACCACACAGGCTTTGACCACCTCGTCGACTGTTTACACTTTTAGATTTATGGATGATGCAAGAATGCGCCATTTAGAGACCAGAACGCCAAAGGCACACTCTACTGTTCTTCGGGCCCTGGTCAGTCTGTAGTGAAAGATCCTTTTAGTGTGGTTCAAGTCCCGACTGGAATAGGGCTTCAGTAGGTTTTCACACATCTAAAAGGGCTCATCCCCAACCATAACAAATGGCATCGGTGGACCTTGAGTGTTGGGGAGAGGTTGTGGCGGGGGAAAATTGAAATTTTTGCCAAACGGCGGCCCATATCCGAGTTCTTGAAAGTTTGGGAATCGTTGCCACGGCCAAAACCTCCAATGTCCACGGCGATGAAGTGACAGTTCGCATCGGCTATTGCCATGAGCACAACAGAAAAATATTTTTTATAGTTGAAATACTCCGATCCTGTTCTGGCAGGTTTTATAATGTGGATGTGCTTTCCATCCACCGCTCCTAAACAGTTGGGGAAATCACACACACTCCAGAATTTTTCCGCAATTTCAAGCCACATGTCCAAGGTGGGTAGGGGTATAAACTCATCCTGGAGTACATTCCACAAAGCCCGGCAGGTGTCCGCAACTATTCCGGACAGGGTGGATATTCCAAGCCGGTATTGGAAGTGGAGGAATGATAAACTCTCTCCAGTTGCCAGAAATCTGTAAGAAAAACAAACCCAAAAAAATTACAAACTAGTCTATTTATGGTGTGGCTACGCTAAAGAAAGAAAGGAAAATACCCAAAACATACATATCAGAAAACACTAAATTTGGACTGTCATTGGTTTAGATTTGGAACGTACCTTAATGTAACCAGCAGACGTTCCTCCAGTGGAATCGCTCTACGGAGCTGGGTGTCCTGTCTCCGTATGGCTCCTTGGACACGAGCAAGCAATTCCCGGAACGAGTCTTGCGACATCCTTGTACATTCATGGAATTTCTCCGGGTTGGCATTAAGCTCGGCATACAGCGTGTGATAGGCTCCACGGCTCTCTCGTAGTTCAATAATGGGGTGTCTCCAAAAACGCCTACGTTGTCTCCTTCTCCATCTTTCGCGATTTCTGTCTTGCTCCCAAGCATAAGCACAGGCAAGAAACAGCTTGATGCTTAAATCCAGGTTGAAATAAAAGCTCTCCATGCGAAGATCCATCATGACACAGGATACAGGAGCAAAATCTGAAGATTCCAGCTGTTCAGGGGTCTATATATAGAAATACCATAATACACGCCCTCCGTAGTCACATTGGCGGTGTCTGGTTGTCTAGATTTTTCTCTTGTGAAATTTCACATCATGCGCACCAAAAACGCAAACGCAGGAAAAAACGCATATAAACGCGTACAAACGCAGCATTTTTTTAACCGTATGCGATACCGCATGCATCTAAAAAACGCCGTGTTTGTAAGCACTTATATGCGTTTTTTCCACCACTTGCGGATGCGGATTAAACGCTGTGGATTTAAACGCCAATGTGAAACTAGCCTTAGTTTGGGGTACAGGCCAGTCTCTAATAGCCTGGATTTTGGCAGGTTCAGGACGGAGCTTCCCTCCTCCCACTCTATGCCTTAGGTACTGGACTTCACCCATCCCCAATTGGCATTTATCGGGTCGAATGATTAGACCTGAAGCAGGTCAAGAATAACGGCTACTTGGTTCAGATGTTCCTCCCACGACTGGCTGAAGATGGCGATATCATCCAAGTAGGCACAAGCAAAGTCACCACATCCCCGGAGGATCTGGTCCACCATTCTCTGGAAGGTTGCAGGGGCATTCTTCATTCCAAAGGGCATGTTTAGAAATTCATACAGACCAAAGGGGGTTATAAAAGCGGACCGTTCTCTCCCTTCCTCCGTCAGAGGGATTTGCCAGTTTCCCTTACTGAGATCCAAGGTAGTGACATATCGGGACCCAGCCAGGCGGTCTAGACGTTCGTCAATACGGGGCATTGGGTAAGGATCACTGATGGTATGGTCGTTTAGTCGTCGATAGTCCACACAAAACCGAGTACTCCCATCCTTCTTGGGTACTAACACCACAGGAGAGGCCCAAGGGCTATGGGAGGCCTGGATTACCCCAAGCTGTAACATCTCCTCCAGTTCGTGCTGCATGGTGTGTCGAACTGATTCAGGTACTCAATGTTATAAATGGGGATTTCCTTTCCAGCTAATAGCTAGCCTTTAAAGGAGGGAAAACAGCAATCATTCGTAACCTGGGTGACTTGGCCACTTTCCTGGGAACCTTTGAATTACCACTAACTGACCTTCCTGATTGGCCGAGATCCCCCCAGCTCCCAGACATCCCACCGAGATGGTTGAAAGCTCAACATGCCAAACAAAATAAGAAAAATGGCTCTGCTTCTAGCCAGACCTGAGGGGATTCTCTTCTTCTCCCTCGTGTTCTTAGATTATAATACCCTGCATTTATACCTCCTGACGGGTTGCCATGACCCTGGATCCGGTATGCGTCGGGTTTGCAAGTGTTCAATAATATGGACACTTTTCAACTAAGTGGACTCCATGACTACTGATGTGTTAATGAATAGAAGGTCTAGTTATCCCCTCTACAGTGTGCTTTATTTAGTTGAGAGCTTAAAGTTAATTCAAGTGGGGTCAGATGTTAGTTAATTTTGATAGACCTTATCTATTATTTTTTGCTATTCATTATTTAGCTTAGCCTGTGGGGGTGGCGGGTGGAGGCTGGACCCCGCCTTTGGCTGTTTCTCACCCTAACTGATGTTTCTGGTGAACTCTCGACACACCACCACGTCACGATTTCCTCTTATAGATGTAAATGCACTACTTACTGAATTCTTCTTTTTTCTTCTCAATCTGTTTGTTTCCTGTTCTTTTCCCGTCTCTTTACTGTTCCATCCCCAATTCCTTAACCTTTCCCCAAACCTGGAACTACATATGAAAGTCCAAGGGATCCGGTGTCCGTTCTCATATATTCAATTCTTCAAACAACATCTTGATTATGGCTGGAGTTAAATTTTGTTCCTTTAATGCTAGGGGTTTAAACATACCAGAAAAAAGAAGACAGATTTCGTACTCTAATGATAAGCAACGTGTCTCAATTTTGCTACTCCAGGAGACCCACTTTAAGACTGGAGTGACCCCTGTTTGTACATCTTTTTATTACCCGAAGTGGTACCATAGTACAAACCCTCACTCCAAGTCCAAGGGAGTATCAGTGGGTTTCTATAAGTCCTTTCTCCCAGAGGTCCTTGACTCAGTGATTGATACGGAGGGGAGATTTATTTTCTTGAAGTTGGCTTGGAGATCTCGTGAACTTATCTTGGCGAATGTTTATTTCCCTAACCAGGATCAGCAGAAACTTGGCTCTTCGTGCAAGAAGCTTCTGAAGAAATTTGCTGGTGACTCGCCGATTATTCTTGGAGGTGACTTTAACCTCCCAATGAACCCTCAAATTGATGTACCAATGGGTAAGTCCTCTTATTCTCCATCCTCTATTAAAAAAGTAGGAAAGCAGATGAGTGATCTCCGCCTGGTTGATGTGTGGAGGGCCCTCCATCCGGATGTGAGAGACTATAGCTTTTATTCATGGGTACATTCCACTTATAGTAGGATTGACTATTTTTTGTGTCCCACTCCTTCCTGGACATGGGGGTGGGGGCGGGGGGGGTGGGGGCGGTGTTGTGGTCCGACCACGCTCCCATTTATTTTTCAATGCAACTAGACCTCTTGGCGAAATCTATGTTTTCTTGGCGATTAAACGAGAACTTACTACAGGACCCAATATGTATCTCTGAGATTAAACGATCTATCGAGGGTTTTGTGGTGGACCATACGGCAGAACCCATGTCTCCCTCAATAAAATTGGAAGCCCTGAAGAGTGTCCTGAGAGGTGTCCTTATCTCACAGGGTGCCTGCCTTAAGAGGATTCGCATAGCAGAAATAGCTGACCTTTCCTCCCAGATTTCTAAACGTGAGACAGCATAAACAAGATCTCTCCCCGCTTACCCTGTCAAATTTATCCACAGCCAGACAAAAGTTACTCACAATACTAGATCAGAAATCCCGTTGTGTTAGGGAGAAAACCAAGAGCCGTTTTTATCACTTAAGTAACAAGAGTGGCAAATTTCTTGCAAGAGCTCTACATCCATGGGGCCCACAAACATTTATACACTCCATAAGAAATGCCAAGGACAAGTTAGCTCATAGTACACGGGATATATTATCCAGTTTTTACGATTATTATAATTCCCTGTATAACATAAAGAGTCATTTCAAGGATCTTCCAGCCCATTCATTCCATGATAAAATCAAAACGTATATACAATTAAACAAATTACCCGCTGTTTCGGAGGAGTGCTTGGCGGGTCTGGAGGAGGACTTTTCTTTGGAGGAGGTCACCTCTGTAGTTGGGACCTGAAGCCGGGCAAGAGTCCTGGTCCCGATGGTTACACGGCGGGATTCTATAAACGGTTTTTGGATTTGCTGGGCGCCCCATTCTTGGCCGCATGTAATTTTGTAGCATCGGGGGGATCTGTTATGATCTGGTGACCTTGGAGCCGCATGAGACTTTCTCTGGAGTAGGTGGAACCTATACTGACCGCATACCCTTAACTAACACCGCAACTAGAAGTAGCCGTGGGGTGTACCTAACACATCCTAGACACCTCGACACAGCAGGAGGACTAAATACCCCTAAAGATGGAAATAGGAATTCTATCTTGCCTCAGAGCAGAAACCCCAAAGGATAGTCAGCCCCCCCACAAATATTGACTGTGAATAGAAGAGTAAAGACACACACAGGCAGAAGACAGGATTTAGCAAAAGAGGCACCTCTAGCTAAATAGAATAGGATAGGACAGAGTACTAAGCGGTCAGTATTAAAACCCTACAAAAATCCACAGCAGAGAATACAAGATACCACATCTAACTAAAGACATGGAATGTACATCTGCATCTCCTGAGAATCCAACAGCACTGAAAAAATCCAAACACAGTCTAAGCTGGACAAAAACAAAATAAATTTGCACTGAACTATAAAGCCCACAGCATGTGTGCAGCAGAGACAAAAATCAGAACTTATCTTTAGCTGAATTGGCAGCAGAGCAGGAAGAACCAGACAGAGATGTAACACCTCCAAGTACAATGGAAAACTGGCAGGGGCTCATGGATCCTGCACACCTAAATACCTAGTAGAGCTGCAATCAGCAGAAACACCTGCCCTGAATTATACCCCAGAGACAACTGCACTACCACCAAAAACCACCGGAGGGAGCCCAAGAACAGAATTCACAACAGTACCCCCCCCTTGAAGAGGGGTCACCGAACTCTCACCAGAGCCCCCAGGCCGATCAGGACGAGCCAGATGAAAGGCACGGACCTAATCAGCAGCATGGACATCAGAGGCAAAAACCCAAGAATTATCCTCCTGGCCATAACCCTTCCATTTGACCAGATACTGAAGCTTCCGCCTCGAAAAATGAGAATCCAAAATATTCTCAACCACATACTCCAACTCCCCATCAACCAACACAGGGGCAGGAGGATCAACAGAGGGAACAACGGGTACCACATATTTCCGCAATAAAGATCTATGGAAGACATTATGGTTAGCAAAAGAGGCCGGAAGGGCCAATCGAAAAGACACCGGATTAATAATCTCAGAAATCCTATAAGGACCAATAAACCGAGGCTTAAACTTAGGAGAAGAAACCTTCATAGGAACATGACAAGAAGACAACCAGACCAGATCCCCAACACGAAGCCGGGAACCAACACCCCGACGACGGTTAGCAAAACGTTGAGCCTTCTCCTGAGACAACACCAAATTGTCCACCACATGAGTCCAAATCTGCTGCAACCTGTCAACCACAGAATCCACACCAGGACAATCAGAAGGCTCAACCTGCCCTGAAGAAAAACGAGGATGAAAACCAAAATTACAAAAGAAGGGCGAAACCAAAGTAGCCGAACTAGCCCGATTATTAAGGGCAAACTCGGCCAATGGCAAGAAAGCCACCCAATCATCCTGATCAGCAGACACAAAGCATCTCAAATAAGTTTCCGAAGTCTGATTAGTTCGCTCGGTTTGGCCATTTGTCTGAGGATGAAATGCGGAAGAAAAAGACAAATCAATGCCCAGCCTAGCACAAAAGGCCCGCCAAAACCTAGAAACAAACTGGGAACCTCTATCGGACACAATATTCTCCGGAATACCATGCAAACAAACCACATGCTGAAAAAACAATGGAACCAAATCAGAAGAGGAAGGCAATTTAGGCAAAGGCACCAAATGAACCATCTTGGAGAACCGGTCACAAACCACCCAGATAACCGACATCCTCTGGGAAACCGGAAGATCTGAAATAAAATCCATAGAAATATGCGTCCAGGGCCTCTCAGGTACCGGCAAAGGCAAAAGCAACCCACTAGCATGGGAACAACAAGGCTTGGCCCGCGCACAAGTCCCACAGGACTGCACAAAAGAACGCACATCACGCGACAAAGAAGGCCACCAAAAGGACCTACTAACCAAATCTCTGGTACCAAAAATACCCGGATGGCCAGCCAACACTGAACAATGAACCTCAGAAATCACTCTACTAGTCCATCTATCAGGAACAAACAGCTTCCCCAGTGGACAGCGGTCAGGTTTGTCAGCCTGAAATTCCTGAAGAACCCGTCGTAAATCAGGGGAAATGGCAGAAAGGACCACCCCTTCCTTCAGAATGCTGACAGGTTCAAGGACCTCAGGAGAATCAGGCAAAAAACTCCTAGAGAGGGCATCAGCCTTAATATTCTTAGAACCAGGAAGATACGAGACCACGAAATCAAAACGGGAGAAAAACAGGGACCATCGAGCCTGTCTAGGATTCAGCCGTTTGGCAGACTCGAGGTAAATCAGATTTTTATGATCGATCAAGACCACAATACGGTGCTTGGCTCCTTCAAGCCAATGTCGCCACTCCTCAAACGCCCACTTCATAGCCAACAACTCCCGATTGCCGACATCATAATTGCGCTCAGCAGGCGAAAACTTACAGGAAAAGAAGGCACAAGGCTTCATCAAGGAACCATCAGAATTCCTCTGAGACAAAACGGCCCCTGCCCCAATCTCAGAAGCGTCAACTTCAACCTGAAACGGAAGAGAAACATCTGGCTGACGCAACACCGGGGCAGAAGTAAATCGGCGTTTAAGCTCCTGAAAGGCAGAGACAGCCGCAGAGGACCAATTCGTCACATCAGCGCCTTTCTTCGTCAAATCGGTCAGGGGTTTAACCACACTGGAGAAGTTAGCAATGAAACGGCGATACAAATTAGCAAAGCCCAAAAATTTCTGAAGGCTCTTCACGGAACTGGGCTGAATCCAATCATGAATGGCCTGAACCTTAACCGGATCCATCTCTATAGATGAGGGAGAAAAAATGAAGCCCAAAAAAGAAACCTTCTGCACTCCAAAGAGACACTTAGACCCCTTCACAAATAAAGCATTATCACAAAGGATCTGAAATACCATCCTGACCTGTTTCACATGAGACTCCCAATCATCGGAAAAAATCAAAATGTCATCCAAATATACAATCATGAATTTATCAAGATAATTCCGGAAGATATCATGCATGAAGGACTGAAAAACAGATGGAGCATTAGAGAGCCCGAATGGCATCACAAGGTATTCAAAATGGCCTTCGGGCGTATTAGACACAGTTTTCCATTCATCACCCTGCTTAATACGAACAAGATTATATGCCCCCCGAAGGTCAATCTTAGCAAACCAACTAGCCCCCTTAATCCTAGCAAACAAATCGGAAAGCAAAGGCAAGGAGTATTGAAACTTGACCGTGATCTTATTCAAGAGGCGATAATCAATACAGGGTCTCAAGGAGCCATCCTTCTTAGCAACAAAAAAAAATCCCGCTCCCAACGGTGAAGAAGATGGCCGAATATGCCCCTTCTCCAAAGATTCCTTAACATAACTCCGCATGGTGGCATGTTCAGGCACAGACAGGTTGAAAAGTCGGCCCTTAGGAAACTTACAGCCTGAAACCAAGTAAATAGCACAATCACAGTCCCTATGCATTGGAAGGGAACTGGACTTGGGCTCGTCGAATACATCCTGAAAATCAGACAAAAACTCTGGAATTTCAGAACAGGAGGAAGAGGAGATTCACATCAAAGAAACGTCATCATGAACCCCCTGACAACCCCAACTAGTCACAGACATAGATTTCCAATCCAACACCGGATTATGTACCTGCAACCATGGAAAACCCAGCACAATAGCATCATGTGTTGTGAATTCTGCTCTTGGGCTCCCTCCGGTGGTTCTAAGTGGTAGCGCTGCTGTCTTTGGATTGCTTCAATTATCAGGTGTGTCCACTTATTGTAATTATGACTGGGCTATTTAGTTTTGCTTGAACCTTTAGTCAGTGCCAGTTGTCCATTGTGTCTGGAGGATTCACATCCCTTCCTGGTCTCTCCTGCTTGCTGTTCATTTCAACAAAGATAAGTTCTGGCTTTGTTTTTGCAGCCCACATGCTGTGGGCCTTATTGTTCAGTGCATTTCATGTATTTTCTTGTCCAGCTTTGTCTGTGTAAGGATTTATGCAGCCAAGCTGGTATCTCTGGAGATGCAGATATACCCTCCATATCTTTAGTTAGATGTGGAGATTTTGTATTTTCTGTGGTGGATATTTTCTAGTGTTTTAATACTGACTGCATAGTACTCTGTCCTATCCTTTCTATCTAGCTAGAAGTGGCCTCCTTTGCTTAATCCTGATTTCAGTCTGCGTTTATTATTTCCCTCTCCTCTCACAGTCAATATTTGTGGGGGGCTGTCTATCCTTTGGGGATTTTCTCTGAGGCAAGATAGTTTTCCCTTTTCTATCTCTAGGGGTATTTAGTCCTCCGGCTGTGTCGAGATGTCTAGGGAGTCTTAGGTACATTCCACGGCTACTTCTAGTTGCGGTGTTAAGTTCAGGGTCTGCGGTCAGTACAGGTACCACTTTCTCCAGAGTACGTCTCATGCTGCTCCTAGGCCACCAGATCATAACAATCATGCAAATTATGCAACACCAGAAAACGACAATCTTCCTGATGGGTCGGCGCCATGCACATGGTCACCTGTGTCCAAAACTGGGGTTTATTTTTGGCCAAAGGTGTAGCATCAATGCCCCTTAAAGGAATAGGGTTCTGCAAAGACTGCAAGGGGAAACCACAACGCTTGGCAAATTCAGTGTCCATTAAGTTCAAAGCGGCACCTGAATCCACAAACGCCATGACAGAAAATGACGACAATGAGCAGATCAAGGTCACAGATAACAGAAATTTAGGTTGTACAGTACTGATGGTAACTGAACTAGCGATTCTCTCTGTACGCTTAGGGCATACTGAAATGATATGAGAGGCATCGCCACAGTAAAAACACAACCCATTCTGACGTCTGAATCCCTGTTGTTCCGCTCTAGACAGAATCCTATCACACTGCATAGGCCCAGGTATCTGCTCAGAGGACAACGCCACAGTGCGCACAGTTCTGCGCTCCCGCAAGCGCCAATCAATCTGAATGGCCAGAGACATGGAATCACTCAGACCAACAGGCGTGGGAAACCCCACCATAACATCTTTAACAGATTCAGAGAGACCCTTTCTGAAAATTGCCGCCAAAGCATCCTCATTCCATTTAGTCAGCACAGACCATTTTCTAAATTTCTGACAATACAATTCTGCCGCTTCTTGACCCTGAGACAGAGCCAACAAGGCCTTCTCCGCATGATCCACAGAATTTGGTTCATCATATAATAACCCTAGAGCCTGAAAAAAGGCGTCTACATTATGCAAGGCTGGATTCCCAGATTCCAGGGAAAATGCCCAATCCTGAGGATCGCCACGCAGCAAGGAGATGACAATTTTAACCTGCTGAATGGGATCACCAGAGGAACGAGGTTTAAGAGCAAAAAACAGTTTATAGTTGTTTTTAAAACTCAAAAATTTTGACCTGTCCCCAAAAAACAAATCAGGAGTAGGTATCCTAGGCTCTAAAACCGGAGTGTGAACAATATAATCTGAAATACCCTGTACCCTAGCAGCAAGCTGGTCTACACGAGAAATTAATCCCTGAACATCCATGCTAGCACAAAACTCCTCAGTCACCCAGAGGAAAAGAGGGAAGAAAAGACAAAACAGGCTACAGAAAAAAAAAATGGCTAAAACCTTTCTTCCCTTCTTCTGAGATGCATTTAACTCATTGTTGGCCAGTTGTACTGTTATGATCTGGTGACCTTGGAGCATTGTTTGGCCCCAAAGCCATAATCCAGGGTCACACTCGCTCTTGGACTATATCTCTGGGTGCCTCCAGCCAATTCAATGGCAATTCCTGGTCCCTTTTGAATTGCTTCTGGTTGAATTACTCGAGGATCGGCTATGGTAAGGAAAGCTCCAGTGTCACGGAAGCCAACAACTTTTTGGCCATCCAGCATGACCTCCTGTAGATGTTTGTGCTGAAGATCAGAAGAACAGGTGGCTGGGGCTCGCACCCCATAGACTCCTGGTAGGGGAGCCAGGATATCAGAGTCACTTGGCAAGTCATCAGGGACGTAATCCAGCGCTTCTCCTGGTGAGGGGGCCTGTAGATAATGAACAGGCAAAGGCGGTCTGTAGCTGTTCTGCCTCCGAACACCTGGACATTGGAATTGCAGATGCCCAGGCTGCCCACATCCATAACATCTGCGCTCTGGTATTCTTCCTCCACGTCGTATTCCCAAAGGTGGAGCAGGAGTAGTGCGAGGCACAGTCACACAAAGGTCACCATGAGTTGATGGTCTAGTGGGATGGTGAATATTGGAGGCCGAAGGACCAGGGGCCGCCAGTGTTGGGGGGCTGGTAGTTTTTTTCTCACTGAGTAGTAGTTTTTTCCACTGAGGCTTGATGGTGAGAGCCTCATCAGCTAGAGCTTCCTCTACAGTGGCTGGTCTCCTCTCACGCACCCATTCCCGGATCTCAGCAGGGCACTTGAAGTAAAACTGCTCTTTTAGGATAACCTGGAGGAAGGTCTCCCAGGTTAAGGCCTCCTCTGCCTCCAGCCAGCGATGACATATTTGTTTGAGTCTGTGGGCATACATCTTGAAAGACACTTCCTCATCACAGACTAAAGTACGGAACTGAGTCCTGTAAGTGTCTGGGGTAACAGCATAATGTTCTAGAATAGTCTGTTTAATCTCCGCATACTCACAGTTCCCCCGAGGGTCCATAGCTGTATAGGCTGCGGCAGCTCCACCCTCTAAGAGCCCCACCAGATGTCGGACTCGCTCCCTTTCCGGGACTTCCATTAATCGACACTGTTGCTCAACGTCCTGGAAGAAGCCCTCAAAGTTGCCTGCAGCCTCATTATACAGCTTGAAGTCTTTGCGGGACACTCTGGGGAATTACCTCACGGTGGGTGCTGGGGTTACAGTCTGTCTGGAGCTTCTAGCTGCTTCCAAAGCGATCTTCCTCTCCAGCAATGCCATCTCCTGAGCTCTGTGAATGGCCTCCCTCTTATCGTCTATGGTGGCCTCTTCTCCCAGCAATGCCAACTCCTCCTCGTACCACACAACCCACTGACTTTTTTGGGTATTTACCTCTGGCTGCCGTCTTTCCTCTGTTTGCTGTGGGGATCCTTCCTCAGCGTAATCTTGCAGGCGAACTTCTTCCAAAGCCTCAATTAGCTGCTCCTTGGAGACTCCCTTGCAGCTGACTCCCAGTTCACGGGCCTTTGTTTGTAGGTTCATCGCAGTCCAGTTCTTGTACTCTGCGGTGCTGGTTCCCGATGTTGATGGGCCTTTGTCCTCCATTCCTTCTGCTCTGATCCCACTGCTGCCACCAGTTTGTGACGGGGTGTACGGCAGAGCAAGAAGGGACAACAGGCCAAGGGATGATTCAACAGATTTATTATCAAGAACGCTGGAACAACACATGCAGGTAGATCTACAGAGTCCACCATTAGTCCAACGGAACAGGTTCGGGCACCTCCCAATAATCCTTGTGCCAGCTAACAAAGCAATAGTCCACACGAGTCCAAAGGAACAGATTCAGGGGCACCTCCCGATAATCCTTGTGCCAGCTAACAAAGCAATAGTCCACACGAGTCCAAGGGATCCCAAAACAATCCCACGAACGACGAGATATGTCCTCGGCTCAAGTCTTGCCCCGTTCGCTTCCGCAGTCACAGATGGACGTGGGGACTTGACTCGGCTAAGAATCCCCACTCCTTCTCCTTCAAGGGTCAACTCACATCTGATCTCAAAAATATGAATGGATTGTCTGAGCTCCTGGGATCAGCCCATGAAAGGGGTACGGGTCACACCTTCTATTCAATGGTTGGGTCCACTAGAAGATTCTAGACTGGTCGGCTCCGCTTAGTCTATCCAGTATGTGCCTTTGACTAGCCACCTGCTGTGAGGAAGAATGGCTATTCCTTGACTAGTGGTGTTGACAAAGCTTAATTACATTATAGCTTAGGCTAGGTTCACATTGCGTTAGGGCAATCCGTTTAGCGCTAGCGCTAGCGGATTGCGATAACGCAATGTAGTTTTATGGATCGCGTTTGGGGGTCGCGTTAACGTCCCCGCTCTCGCAGATCCCCGATCTGCGAGAGCGGGGAACGGACCTCGGGCGCGCCGCGGACGCTGCAAGCAGCGTCCGAGGCGTGTCACAGAAGAACGGCACATCACTAGCGCGAGCCGAAAAAGGCACGCGCTAGTGATGCGCTGCTGGTGAAATTAACATTGCTGTCAATGGGTGCGCTAACGGACCCGTTGCACGGCGCTAATTGCGACATTTTCGCCGTGCAACGCTGTCCGTTAGCGATCACCCATTAACGCAATGTGAACCTAGCCTAAGGGCTGCAAGTATTGGGGGAAGGAGACAGGTTAAGTTACATACATCCCATGACACTGCAAAGTGTACAGTAAATACAACCAAAGAGAAGTCGCACCACATCATGACATATTATACAAAATAAAGGACAGGGAAAAAAGTACATATCATGACACTCCCGAGTATAATGCAACCCCCCAGAGAATATAATGCAGCCCCCTCATAGAGCATAAGGCAGCCCCCTATAGAATATAATGTAGCCCCTCCATAGACTACAATGCAGCCCTCCTCATATAGTATAATGCAGCTCCCCATAGAATATAATGTAGCCCCCTCATAGAGTATGATGCAATCACCCCTCATAGAATATAATACAGCCGCCCATAGAATATAATGTAGCCCCCAGAGAATGTAATACAGCCCCCAATAGAACATAATACAGCCCCCCCATAGAATGTACTACAGCCCACCTCCCCACAAAATATAATACAACCCCCCATGAAATATAATGTAGCCCCCATAGAATGTAATACAGCCCCCCATAGAATGTAATACAGCACAGCCCCCATAGAATGTAATACAGCACAGCCCCCATAAAATGTAATGCAGCCAGCCCCCATAGAATGTAATAAAGCCCCCCCCCCATAGAATGTAATACAGCACAGCCTCCATAGAATGTAATGCAGCCAGCCCCCATAGAATGTAATAAAGCCCCCCATAGAATGTAATACAACACAGCCCCCGTAGAATGTAATACAGCCCTTCCCCATAGTATGTAATACAGCACTGCCCCCATAGAATGTAACACAGCCCCCCCATAGAATGTAATGCAGTCAGCCCCATAGAATGCAATACAGCACAGCCTCTATAGAATGTAATAAAGCTACCCCCAATAGAATGTAATACAGCAATGTAATGCAGCCAGCCCCCATAGATTGTAATACAGCCCAGCCCCCATAGAATGTAATACAGCACAGCCCCCATAGAATGTAATAAAGCCCCCCATAGAATGTAATACAGCACAGCTCCCATAGAATGTAATGCAGCCAGCCCCCATAGAATGTAATACAGCACAGCCCCCATAGAATGTAATACAGCACAGCCCCCATAGAATGTAATACAGCCCTTCCCCATAGAATGTAATACAGCCCTTTCCCATAGAATGTAATACAGCCCAGCCCCCATAGAATGTAATACAGCCCAGCCCTCATAGAATGTAATACAGCACAGCCCCCATAGAATGTAATACAGCACAGCCCCCATAGAATGTAATACAGCACAGCACCCATAGAATGTAATGCAGCCAGCCCCCATAGAATGTAATAAAGACCCCCATAGAATGTAATACAACACAGCACCCATAGAATGTAATGCAGCCAGCCCCCATAGAATGTAATACAGCCCACCCACAGAATGTAATACAGCACAGCCCCCATAGAATGTAATGCAGCACAGCCCCCATAGAATGTAATACAGCCCTTCCCCATAGAATGTAATACAGCACTGCCCCCATAGAATGTAATACAGCCCCCCATAGAATGTAATGCAGCACAGCCCCCATAGAATGTAATATAGCACAGCCCCCATAGAATGTAATAAAGCTACCCCCAATAGAATGTAATACATCAATGTAATGCAGCCAGCCCCCACAGAATATAATACAGCCCAGCCCCCATACAATGTAATACAGCCCAGCCCCCATAGAATGTAATACAGCACAGCCCCCATAGAATGTAATACAGCACAGCCCCCATAGAATGTAATGCAGCCAGCCCCCATAGAATGTAATAAAGCCCCCCCATAGAATGTAATACAGCACAGCACCCATAGAATGTAATGCAGCCAGCCCCCATAGAATGTAATACAGCCAGTCCCCATAGAATGTAATACAGCACAGCCCCATAGAATGTAATACAGCCAGCCCCCATAGAATGTAATACAGCCCTTCCCCATAGAATGTAATACAGCATAGCCCCCATAGCATGTAATACAGCCAGCCCCCATAGAATGTAATACAGCACAGCCCCATAGAAAGTAATACAGCACAGCCCCATAGAAAGTAATACAGCACAGCCCCCATAGAATGTAATGCAGCCAGCCCCCATAGAATGTAATAAAGCCCCCCCATAGAATGTAATACAGCATAGCCCCCATAGAATGTAATACAGCCCTTCCCCATAGAATGTAATACAGAACAGCCCCCATAGAATGTAATGCAGCCAGCCCCCATAGAATGTAATACAGCCCCCGCATAGAATGTAATACAGCACAGCCCCCATAGAATGTAATACAGCCCTTCCTCATAGAATGTAATACAGCACTGCCCCCATATAATGTAATACAGCCCCCCATAGAATGTAATGCAGCACAGCCCCCATAGAATCTAATACAGCACAGCCCCCATAGGCTGTAATAAAGCTACCCCCAATAGAATGTAATACAGCAATGTAATGCAGCCAGCCCCCATAGAATGTAATACAGCACAGCCCCCATAGAATGTAATACAGCACAGCCCGTATAGAATGTAATACAGCACAGCACCCATAGAATGTAATGCAGCCAGCCCCCATAGAATGTAATACAGCCAGTCCCCATAGAATGTAATACAGCACAGCCCCATAGAATGTAATACAGCCAGCCCCCATAGAATGTAATACAGCCCTTCCCCATAGAATGTAATACAGCATAGCCCCCATAGCATGTAATACAGCCAGCCCCCATAGAATGTAATACAGCACAGCCCCATAGAAAGTAATACAGCACAGCCCCATAGAAAGTAATACAGCACAGCCCCCATAGAATGTAATGCAGCCAGCCCCCATAGAATGTAATAAAGCCCCCCCATAGAATGTAATACAGCATAGCCCCCATAGAATGTAATACAGCCCTTCCCCATAGAATGTAATACAGAACAGCCCCCATAGAATGTAATGCAGCCAGCCCCCATAGAATGTAATACAGCCCCCGCATAGAATGTAATACAGCACAGCCCCATAGAATGTAATACAGCACAACCCCCATAGAATGTAATACAGCCCTTCCTCATAGAATGTAATACAGCACTGCCCCCATATAATGTAATACAGCCCCCCATAGAATGTAATGCAGCACAGCCCCCATAGAATCTAATACAGCACAGCCCCCATAGGCTGTAATAAAGCTACCCCCAATAGAATGTAATACAGCAATGTAATGCAGCCAGCCCCCATAGAATGTAATACAGCACAGCCCCCATAGAATGTAATACAGCACAGCCCGTATAGAATGTAATACAGCACAGCCCCCATAGAATGTAATGCAGCCAGCCCCTATAGAATGTAATAAAGCCCCCCCCATAGAAAGTAATGCCGCCAGCCCCCATAGAATGTAATAAAGCCCCCCCATAGAATGTAATACAGCACAGCACCCATAGAATGTAATGCAGCTAGCCCCCATAGAATGTAATACAGCCCCCCATAGAATGTAATACAGCACAGTCCCCATAGAATGTAACACAGCCCTTCCCCATAGAATGTAATACAGCACTGCCCCCATAGAATGTAATACAGCCCCCCATAGAATGTAATGCAGCACAGCCCCCATAGAATGTAATACAGCACAGCCCCCATAGGCTGTAATAAAGCAAACCCCAATAGAATGTAATACAGCAATGTAATGCAGCCAGCCCCCATAGAATGTAATACAGCACAGCCCCCATAGAATGTAATACAGCACAGCCCATATAGAATGTAATACAGCACAGCCCCCATAGAATGTAATGCAGCCAGCCCCTATAGAATGTAATAAAGCCCCCCCATAGAATGTAATGCCGCCAGCCCCCATAGAATGTAATACAGCACACCACCCATAGAATGTAATGCAGCCAGGCCCCATAGAATGTAATACAGCACCCCATAGAATGTAATACAGCACAGCCCCCATAGAATGTAATACAGCACAGCCCGTATAGAATGTAATTCAGCACAGCCCCCATAGAATGTAATGCAGCCAGCCGCCATAGAATGTAATAAAGCCCCCCATAGAATGTAATGCCGCCAGCCCCCATAGAATGTAATAAAGCCCCCCATAGAATGTAATACAGCACAGCACCCATAGAATGTAATGCAGCCAGCCCCCATAGAATGTAATACAGCCCCCCATAGAATGTAATACAGCACAGTCCCCATAGAATGTAACACAGCCCTTCCCCATAGAATGTAATACAGCACTGCCCCCATAGAATGTAATACAGCCCCCCATAGAATGTTATGCAGCACAGCCCCCATAGAATGTAATAAAGCTACCCCCAATAGAATGTAATACAGCAATGTAATGCAGCCAGCCCCCACAGAATACAGCCCAGCCCCCATAGAATGTAATACAGCACAGCCCCCATAGAATGTTATACAGCACAGCCCGTATAGAATGTAATACAGCACAGCCCCCATAGAATGTAATGCAGCCAGCCCCCATAGAATTTAATAAAGCTCCCCCATAGAATGTAATACAGCATGGCACCCATAGAATGTAATGCAGCCAGCCCACATAGAATGTAATGCAGCCAGCCCCATAGAATGTAATGCAGCCAGCCCACATAGAATGTAATAAAGCTACCCCCAATAGAATGTAATACAGCAATGTAATGCAGCCATCCTCCTGACCATAACCCTTCCACTTGACCAAATACTGAAGCTTCCGCCTCGAAAAACGAGAATCCAAAATCTTCTCCACCACATATTCCAACTCCCCCTCAACCAATACCGAAGCAGGAGGATCAACGGAAGGAACCATAGGCGCCACATATCTCCGCAACAAAGATCTATGGAACACATTATGAATGGAAAAGGAAGCAGGAAGGGCCAAACGAAAAGACACAGGATTGATAATTTCAGAAATCCTATAAGGATCAATAAAGCGAGGCTTGAACTTAGGGGAAGAAACCTTCATAGGCACATGACGAGAAGATAACCAAACCAAATCCCCAACACGAAGCCGGGGACCAACACACTGACGACGGTTAGCAAAACGCTGAGCCTTTTCCTGAGACAACGTTAGATTGTCAACCACATGAGTCCAAATCTGCTGCAACCTGTCCACCACAGAATCCACACCAGGACAGTCAGAAGGCTCAACCTGCCCCGAAGAAAAATGAGGATGAAAACCAAAGTTACAAAAGAAAGGCGAAACCAAGGTAGCAGAACTAGCCCGATTATTAAGGGCAAACTCGGCCAACGGCAAAAAGGTCATCCAATCATCCTGATCAGCAGACACAAAGCATCTCAAATAGGTTTCCAAGGTCTGATTGGTTCGCTCCGTTTGGCCATTTGTCTGAGGATGAAATGCCGAAGAAAAAGACAAATCAATGCCCATTCTAGCACAAAAGGACCGCCAAAACCTAGAAACAAACTGGGAACCTCTGTCTGACACAACATTCTCCGGAATGCCATGCAAACGAACCACATGCTGAAAAAACAACGGAACCAACTCAGAGGAGGAAGGCAACTTAGGCAAAGGCACCAAATAGACCATCTTAGAAAACCGGTCACAAACCACCCAGATGACAGACATCCTCTGAGAAACAGGAAGCTCAGAAATAAAATCTATGGAAATATGCGTCCAGGGCCTCTCAGGGATAGGCAAGGGCAAAAGCAACCCACTGGCACGGGAACAGCAAGGCTTGGCCCGAGCACAAATCCCACAGGACTGCACAAAAGAACGCACATCCCGCGACAAGGAAGGCCACCAAAAGGACCTAGCAACCAAATCTCTGGTACCAAAAATCCCAGGATGACCAGCCAACACCGAGCAACGAACCTCAGAAATTACCTTACTGGTCCATCTATCTGGAACAAACAGTTTCCCCACTGGACAGCGGTCAGGTTTATCCGCCTGAAACTCCTGAAGCACCCGCCGCAAATCAGGGGAGATGGCAGAAAGAATCACCCCCTCCTTGAGAATACCAGCCGGCTCAAGGACTCCCGGAGAATCAGGCAAAAAACTCCTAGAAAGGGCATCAGCTTTCACATTCTTAGATCCCGGAAGATACGAGACCACAAAATTAAAACGGGAGAAAAACAAAGACCATCGAGCCTGTCTAGGATTCAACCGCTTGGCAGACTCGAGGTAAATCAAATTGTTATGATCTGTCAAGACCACAACACGATGCTTGGCTCCCTCAAGCCAATGTCGCCACTCCTCAAATGCCCACTTCATAGCCAACAATTCCCGATTGCCGACATCATAATTACGCTCAGCAGGCTGAAACTTTCTAGAAAAGAAGGCACATGGTTTCATCAAAGAGCCATCAGAACTTCTCTGAGACAAAACGGCTCCTGCCCCAATCTCAGAAGCGTCAACCTCAACCTGAAAAGGGAGAGAAACATCTGGCTGACGCAACACAGGGGCAGAAGTAAAGCGACGTTTAAGCTCCTGAAAGGCCTCAACAGCCGCAGAGGACCAATTCACCACATCAGCGCCTTTCTTCGTCAAATCGGTCAGGGGCTTAACCACACTGGAAAAATTAGCAATGAAGCGGCGATAAAAATTAGCAAAGTCCAAAAATTTCTGAAGACTATTCACAGACGTGGGTTGAGTCCAATCATGAATGGCCTGGACCTTAACAGGGTCCATTTCAATAGCAGAGGGAGAAAAAATGAAACCCAAAAAGGAAACCTTCTGAACTCCAAAGAGGCACTTAGACCCCTTCACAAACAACGCATTAGCACGAAGGACCTGAAAAACCATCCTGACCTGTTTCACATGAGACTCCCAGTCATCGGAAAAAAACAAAATATCATCCAAATATACAATCATGAATTTATCCAGATAATTCCGGAAAATATCATGCATAAAGGACTGAAACACAGATGGAGCATTAGAGAGCCCGAATGGCATCACAAGGTATTCAAAATGGCCTTCGGGAGTATTAAATGCTGTTTTCCATTCATCACCCTGTTTAATGCGAACAAGATTATATGCCCCTCGAAGGTCAATCTTGGTAAACCAACTAGCCCCCTTAATCCGAGCAAACAAATCCGAAAGCAAAGGTAAAGGGTACTGGAACCGTGATCTTATTGAGAAGGCGATAATCTATACAGGGTCTCAGGGAACCATCCTTCTTGGCAACAAAAAAGAACCCCGCTCCCAACGGTGAGGAAGACGGGCGAATATGCCCCTTCTCCAAAGACTCCTTTACATAACTCCGCATAGCGGCATGCTCTGGCACAGACAGATTAAAAAGTCGGCCCTTAGGGAACTTACAGCCAGGAATCAAATTTATAGTACAATCACAATCCCTATGAGGAGGTAGGGAACTGGACTTGGGTTCATCAAATATATCCTGGAAATCCGACAAAAACTTAGGAACTTCAGAAGAAGAGGAAGAAGAAATCGACATTAAAGGAACATCAGTATGTATCCCTTGACAACCCCAACTAGTCACAGACATAGATTTCCAATCCAGCACTGGATTATGTACCTGTAACCATGGAAAACCCAGCACAACAACATCATGCAAATTATGCAACACCAAAAAGCAAATATTTTCCTGATGTGCTGGAGCCATGTACACGGTCAACTGTGTCCAGTACTGAGGTTTATTCCTGGCCAATGGCGTAGCATCAATTCCCCTTAAGGGAATAGGGCTCCTCAAAGGCTCCAAGGAAAAACCACAGCGTTTGGCAAATTCTAAGTCCATTAAGTTCAGGGCAGCTCCTGAATCCACAAATGCCATAACAGAAAAGGATGACAATGAGCAAATCAGAGTAATAGACAAGAGAAATTTAGGCTGTACAGTACTAATGGTAACAGACCTAGCGACTCTCTCAGTACGCTTGGGACAGTCAGAAATAGCATGAGTTGAGTCACCACAGTAAAAACACAGCCCATTTTGACGTCTGAATTTCTGCCGTTCTGCTCTAGTCAAAATCCTATCACATTGCATAGGCTCAGGACTCTGTCCAGAGGACACCGCCATATGGTGCACAACCTTGCGCTCACGCAAGCGTCAATCAATCTGAATGGCCAAAGACATAGACTCGTTCAAACCAGCAGGCGTGGGGAACCCCACCATCACATCTTTAAGGGCTTCAGAAAGACCATTTCTGAAAATCGCTGCCAGGGCATCCTCATTCCATTTTGTGAGCACAGACCACTTTCTAAATTTCTGGCAATAAACCTCTGCTGCTTCCTGACCCTGACACAGAGCCAGCAAGGTCCTTTCAGCCTGGTCCACAAAATTAGGTTCGTCATACAGCAATCCTGAAAAAATGCGTCCACATTAAGTAATGCAGGATTTCCTGGCTCAAGGGAGAATGCCCAGTCCTGCGGGTCGCCGTGCAGCAGAGAAATAACAATCTTCACCTGCTGCATGGGATCACCAGAGGAACGAGGTCTCAGAGCAAAAAACAATCTGCAATTATTTTTAAAGTTCAAAAATTTAGATCTATCCCCGGCAAACAAATCAGGAATAGGAATTCTAGGCTCTAAAACCGGAGACTGGACAACATAATCCTGGATACTCTGTACCCTTGCAGCGAGATGATCCACCCGCAAGGACAGACCTTGAAACTCCATGTCAGCACCTGAATCCTGAACCACCCAAAGATCAAGGGGAAAAAAAAGACAAAACAAACTGCAAAGGAAAAAAAAAAATGACTCAGAACTTTCCTTTCCCTCTTTTGAGATGCATTTAACACATTGCGGGCCAGCTGTACTGTTATGCTCCGGTGGCTAAGGAGCAACACTGATATGACCTGGTGGTTAAAAGGTAACATGGACAAGCTCTGAGGAGGTGGTAACTTTACTGACCGCAAACCCTACTCCTATCACCAAACACTAGAAATAGCCGTGGGACGTTCCTGTCACTGCCTAGACGCCTCGTCACAGCCTAAGAACTAACTACCCCTAAGATGGAAACAGAAAACCTATCTCGCCTCAGAGAAATTCCCAAAAGGAAAGATAGTCCCCTACATATATTGACGGTGACTATGTACTCCACATTTTGCTGTAGGTTAGAATATATTGACGGTGAGTGGAGTGAGAAATGACATACACAGGGATGAGAACAGACTTTAGCAAAGGAGGCCAATTTCTAATCTAGATAGACAGAAATAGGACAGGGCACTGTGCGGTCAGTATTAAAAATCTAAAAATCCACGCAGAGTTTACAAAAATGGTCTCCACACCGACTCACGGTGTGGAGGGGCAAATCTGCTTCCCCAGAGCTTCCAGCTAGCCTGAATATATCACATAGTGACAAGCTGGACAAAGAAACATAACATAAGCGAGCAATTAGGTCCAAAGCAAATGGACTAACATAAACTAGCAAGAACTTATCTTTTGCTGAGATGAACAGACCATGAGAAAATATCAAAAGAGTAAACTGAATCCAACCCTGAGACATTAACAGCTGGCATGAAATGGAGGCCAGAGCCAAGTTAAATAGCAAGGGTAGGAGAGACGATTAAGTGAAGGCAGCTGCTACAGCAAAGCTCAAAGAGCAGCAATACCACTCGAAACCACCAGAGGGAGCCCAAGGGCCGAACTCACAAAAGTACCGTTCACAACCACAGGAGGGAGCCCAAAAACAGAATTCACAACACCTTCCCCATAGAATGTAATACAGCAAAGCCCCCAGAGAATGTAATACAGCACAGCCCCCAGAGAATGTAATACAGCACAGCTGTAGGAAGGAAGAGAGACATCAGGCTGACACAAAACTGGAGCCGAAGAAAACCGGCGCTTCAGCTCCCGAAAGGCTTCCACGGCCGCAGGAGACCAATTAGTCACATCAGAACCCTTCTTGGTCAAATCCGTCAAGGGTTTAACCACACCAGAAAAATTAGCAATGAAGCGACGGTAAAAATTAGCAAAACCCAAGAACTTCTGAAGACTCTTAACAGATGTAGGCTGAGTCCAGTCATGAAGAGCCTGGACCTTGACTGGGTCCATCTCAATAGTAGAAGGAGAAAAAATAAAACCCAAAAAGGAAACCTTCTGTACTCCGAAGAGACATTTTGAGCCCTTTACAAATAAGGCATTAGCACGCAGGACCTGAAATACCATCCTGACCTGCTTCACATGGGACTCCCAGTCCTCAGAAAAGACCAAAATGTCATCCAGATACACAATCATAAATTTATCCAGATATTCTCGGAAGATGTCATGCATGAAGGACTGGAACACAGAAGGAGCATTAGAGAGTCCAAAAGGCATCACCAAGTACTCAAAATGGCCTTCGGGCATATTAAATGCTGTTTTCCATTCATCCCCCTGCTTAATACGCACAAGGTTATACGCACCACGAAGATCTATCTTGGTGAACCAACTGGACACCTTAATCCGAGCAAACATATAAGATAATAATGGCAAAGGATACTGAAATTTGACCGTGATTTTATTTAGAAGACGATAATCTATACAAGGTCTCAGAGAACCATCCTTTTTGGCCACAAAAAAGAATCCTGCACCAAGAGGGGAGGAGGACGGGCGAATATGTCCCTTCTCTAAAGACTCCTTTATATAACTCCGCATCGCGGCATGTTCTGGTACAGACAAATTAAAAAGTCGTCCCTTAGGGAACTTACTACCAGGAATCAAATTTATAGCACAATCACAATCCCTGTGAGGAGGCAGGGCACCGGATCTGGGCTCATCAAATACATCCTGGTAGTCCGACAAAAACTCAGGAACCTCAGAAGGAGTGGAAGAAGCAATTGACACCAAAGGAGCATCGCCATGAATCCCCTGGCAACCCCAACTTGAAACAGACATAGCTTTCCAATCCAGAACTAGATTATGGGCCTGCAGCCATGGTAGACCCAAAACGACAACATCATGCAAATTATGCAGCACAAGAAAGCGAATCACCTCCTGATGTACAGGAGTCATGCACATGGTCACTTGAGTCCAAAACTGAGGCTTATTCTCAGCCAATGGTGTAGCATCAATTCCCCTCAGTGGAATAGGGAATTCTAAAGGCTCCAGAACAAAACCACAGTGCCTGGCAAACGACAAATCCATCAGGTTCAGGGCAGCACCTGAATCCACAAAAGCCATAACCGAGTAGGATGACAAAGAACAAATTAAAGTAACAGACAAAATGAATTTAGGCTGTATAGTACCAACGGTGACAGATTTAGCGAATTTTTTTACGCGCTTAGAGCATGCTGAGATAACATGAGTTGAATCACCACAGTAAAAGCACAACCCATTTTGACGTCTATGATTTTGCCGCTCAATTCTGGTCAGAATTCGGTCACATTGCATAGACTCAGGTCTCTGTTCAGAAAACACCGCCAGATGGTGCGCAGATTTGCGCTCCCGCAAGCGCCGATCAATCTGAATGGCCAAAGCCATTGAGTCATTCAGACTTGCAGGCGTGGGGAACCCCACCATAACATTCTTAATGGCTTCAGAAAGACCTTCTCTGAAATTTGCAGCCAGGGCACACTCATTCCATTGAGTAAGCACCGACCATTTCCGAAATTTTTGACAATACTCCTCAGCTTCATCCTGGCCCTGAGAGAGAGCCAGCAAGGCCTTTTCTGCCTGATTCTCAAGATTAGGTTCCTCATAAAGCAAACCAAGCGCCAGAAAAAACGCATCCACATTCAGCAATGCAGGATCTCCTGGCGCCAGGGAGAAAGCCCAATCTTGAGGGTCGCCACGTAACAGGGAGATAACAATTCTAACTTGCTGAGCGGAATCACCAGAGGAAGGAGGTCTCAAAGAAAGAAATAATTTACAATTATTCTTAAAATTCAGAAACCTAGATCTATCTCCAGAAAACAACTCAGGAATAGGTACTTTTGGCTCAGACATAGGACTGTGAACAACAAAATCCTGAATGCTTTGCACCCTTGCAGCAAGATGATCCACACTAGAAGTCAGACTCTGAATATCCATGTCTGCAGCTGAACTCAAAGCCACCCAGAGATTAAGGGGATGAGAGAAGCTGGACAGACTGCAGCAAAGGGAGAGGAAAAAAAAAAAAATTGTACTCAGGGCTTCTCTCATCCCACTTCTGCGATGCATTAAACACTTTATGGCCTGCTGTACTGTTATGATCCTTAGTGGCTGAGGATCACAGAATGAACTATCTAAGTTACTGAACATAGAACGAGCTCTAGGGAGGTGGTAACTGGACTGACCGCAAAACCTGATCCTAACCAAACACACTGAAGGTAGCCGGTGAACGTGCCTAAATTCCTGGACGTCTCGACGCAGCCTGAGAAACTTGCTACCCCTATAAAGTAAGACCTCACTTGCCTCAGAGAAATGACCCCAAAGATATAGTAAGCCCCCAACAAATATTAACGGTGAGGTAAGGGGAAAATACAAAACGTAGAAATGAAAACAGATTCAGCAAATGAGGCCCACTAATACTAGATAGCAGAAGACAGGCAGGGAACTGTGCAGTCAGTAAAAAACCCTATACAAAATATCCACGCTGAGAATACAAGAACCCCCACACCAACTAACGGTGTGAGGGGAGAAACTCAGCCCCCTAGAGCTACCAGCAAGCAAGGAAATCACATATTAGCAAGCTGGACAAGGACAAGTAAATAACCAAGAAACATATTGAACACTAATGAGCAAAAAATAACCAAACAGAAAACTTAGCTTCTCTTGGAGAGACTGATAGCGAAAGAATTCAGGAGGATCAAGATAGCACTGAATACATCGACAGCAGGCAAACACTGAAAGTCCAGGTGAGCTAAATAGGAAACCAGCTAACAGATAACGAGACAGCTGATCCGCCTCAGACCTGCAGAAAGACACAAAGAGCCACCAGAGGGAGCCCAGACAGCACTCACACAGTACCACTTGTGACCACAAGAGGGAGCCCAAAAACAGAGTTCACAACAACAGCCCCCATAGAATGTAATACAGCCAGCCCCCATAGAATGTAATACAGCACAGCCCCCAGAGAATGTAATACAGCATAGCCCCCATAGAATGTAATGCAGCCAGCCCCCATAGAATGTAATAAAGTCCCCCATAGAATATAATACAGCACAGCCCCCATAGAATGTAATACAGCACAGCCCCCATAGAATGTAATACAGAAAGCACCCATAGAATGTAATACAGCCAGCCCCCATAGAATGTAATACAGCACAGCCCCCATAGAATTTACTACAGCACAGCCCCCATAGAATGTAATACAGCCAGCCCCCATAGAATGTAATACAGCCAGCCACCATAGAATGCAATGCAGCCAGCCCCCATAGAATGTAATAAAGCCCCCCATAGAATGTAATACAGCATAGCCCCCATAGAATGTAATACAGCCCTTCCCCATAGCATGTAATACAGCACTTCCCCCATAGAATGTAATATAGCCCTGAATAGAATGTAATACAGCACAGCCCCCATAGAATGTAATAAAGCTACCCCCAATAGAATGTAATACAGCAATGTAATGCAGCCAGCCCCCACGGAATGTAAGGCAGCCAGCCCACATAGAATGTAATAAAGCTACCCCTAATAGAATGTAATACACCAGTGTAATGCAGCCAGCCCCCATAGAATGAAAGGCAGCCAGCCCCATAGAATGTAATGCAGCCAGCCCACATATAATGTAATAAAGTTACCCCCAATAGAATGTAATACAGCAATGTAATGCAGCCAGCCCCATAGAATGTAATGCAGCCAGCCCACATAGAATGTAATGCAGCCAGCCCCCATAGAATGTAATGCAGCCAGCCCCCATAGAATGTAATACAGCACAGCCCCCATAGAATGTAATGCAGCACAGCCCCCATAGAATGTAATGCAGCACAGCCCCCATAGAATGTAATAAAGCCCCCCCATAGAATGTAATACAGCAGACCCCATAGAATGTAATACAGCACAGCCCCCATAGAATGTAATACAGCACAGCCCCAATAAAATGTAATGCAGCACAGCACCCATAGAATGTAATACAGCCAGCCCCCATAGAATGTAATACAGCACAGCCCCCATAGAATGTAATACAGCATAATACAGCACAGCCCCCATAGAATGTAATACAGCCAGCCCCCATAGAATGTAATGCAGCACAGCCCCTATAGAATGTAATACAGCACAGCCCCCATAGAATGTAATACAGCACAGCCCCCATAGAATGTAATGCAGCACAGCCCCTATAGAATGTACTACAGCACAGCCCCCATAGAATGTAATACAGCACAGCCCCAATAAAATGTAATGCAGCACAGCCCCCATAGAAAGAAATACAGCACAGCACCCATAGAATGTAATACAGCCAGCCTCCATAGAATGTAATACAGCACAGCCCCCAGAGAATGTAATACAGCACAGCCCCCAGAGAATGTAATGCAGCCAGCCCCCATGGAATGTAATAAAGACCCCCCATAGAATGTAATACAGCACAGCCCCCATAGAATGTAATACAGCACAGCCCCCATAGAATGTAATACAGCCAGCCCCCATAGAATGTAATACAGCACAGCCCCCAGAGAATGTAATACAGCACAGCCCCCATAGAATGTAATACAGCCAGCCCCCATAGAATGTAATACAGCCAGCCCCCAAAGAATGTAATACAGCACAGCCCCCATAGAATGTACTACATCACAGCCCCCATAGAATGTAATACAGCCAGCCCCCATAGAATGCAATACAGCCAGCCACCATAGAATGCAATGCAGCCAGCCCCCATAGAATGTAATAAAGCCCCCCATAGAATGTAATACAGCATAGCCCCCTGTTGTGAACTGTGTTTCTGGGCTCCCTCTGGTGGTCACTAACGGTATTGTGTTAGGCATGTCTTGTTGCAGGCCTGAGCTCCAGCTGTGTCGTTAAGCAGCGGGTGTTCCCTATTTAAGTCTCCTCTGGACTCAGTCTCTTGCCTGGCATCGTTGTATCCAGACCTATATGGTCTCCTCCGGATTCCTTTCAGTCTGCCTCATGCAAGAAAAGCTAAGTCTGTTTTGTACAATTTGGATCGTTTGCATTATTCAGTGTTTTTGTCCAGCTTGCTTTACATTTGATTTTCTGACTCGCTGGAGGCTCTAGGGGGCTGATATTCTCCCTCCACACCGTCAGTCGGTGTGGGGGTTCTTGAATGTTCAGCGTGGATGTTTTTGTAGGGTCAGGGAGATGAATGGAAAACGGAATTTAACACGCCCGAGGGTCATTTTGAGTACCTGGTGATGCCTTTCGGATTATCTAATGCTCCTTCTGTGTTTCAGTCCTTCATGCATGACATCTTCTGGAAATATCTGGATAAATTTATGATTATTTATCTGGATGATATTTTGTTTTTTTCTGATGATTGGGAGTCCCATGTGAACCAGGTCAGGATGGTGTTTCAGGTTCTGCGGGAGAATGCTCTATTTGTGAAGGGCTCAAAATGTATCTTTGGGGTACAGAAGGTTTCTTTTTTGGGTTTTATTTTTTCCCCTTCTACTGTGGAGATGGACCCAGTCAAGGTCCGTGCCATTCATGACTGGACTCAGCCCACGTCTGTTAAGAGCCTGCAGAAGTTCTTGGGCTTTGCTAATTTTTACCGTCGTTTTATCGCTAATTTCTCCAGCGTGGTTAAACCTTTGATGGATATGACTAAGAAGGGTTCTGATGTTGCGAACTGGTCTCCTGCGGCCGTGGAGGCCTTTCGGGAGCTGAAGCGTCGGTTTACTTCAGCGCCAGTCTTGTGCCAGCCGGATGTCTCTCTTCCCTTCCAGGTTGAAGTTGATGCTTCTGAGATTGGTGCAGGGGCTGTTTTGTCGCAAAAAAGTTCTGATGGCTCCGTGATGAAGCCATGCGCCTTCTTTTCAAGGAAATTTTTGCCTGCTGAGCGGAACTACGATGTTGGTAATCGGGAGTTGTTGGCTATGAAGTGGGCATTTGAGGAGTGGCGACATTGGCTCGAGGGAGCTAGACATCGTGTGGTGGTCTTGACTGATCATAAAAATCTGATTTACCTCGAGTCTGCCAAGCGCCTGAATCCTAGACAGGCTCGTTGGTCATTGTTTTTCTCCCGTTTTGACTTTGTGGTCTCGTACCTGCCTGGTTCGAAGAACGTGAAGGCTGATGCACTTTCTAGGAGTTTTGTGCCTGACTCTCCGGGAGTCTCTGAGCCGGCTGGTATTCTCAGAGAGGGAGTGATTTTGTCTGCCATTTCCCCAGATTTGCGACGAGGGCTGCAAAAATTTCAGGCTGATAGGCCTGATCGTTGTCCACCGGAGAGATTGTTTGTCCCTGATGGATGGACCAGCAGAGTTATTTCTGAGGTTCATTCTTCGGTGTTGGTGGGACATCCTGGGATTTTCGGTACCAGAGATTTGGTGGCTAGGTCCTTTTGGTGGCCTTCCTTGTCGCGGGATGTGCGTTCTTTTGTGCAGTCCTGTGGGATTTGTGCTCGGGCTAAGCCTTGCTGTTCTCGTGCCAGCGGGTTGCTTTTACCCTTGCCTATCCCAAAGAGGCCTTGGACGCACATTTCCATGGATTTCATTTCGGATCTTCCGGTATCTCGGAAGATGTCTGTCATCTGGGTGGTGTGCGATCGTTTTTCTAAAATGGTCCATTTGGTGCCCTTGCCTAAGTTGCCTTCCTCCTCTGATTTGGTCCCTTTGTTCTTTCAGAATGTGGTTCGTTTGCATGGCATCCCTGAGAATATTGTATCTGACAGAGGATCCCAGTTTGTGTCCAGATTCTGGCGATCCTTTTGTGCTAAGATGGGTATTGATTTGTCTTTTTCGTCGGCTTTTCATCATCAGACTAATGGCCAGACCGAGCGAACTAATCAGACGTTGGAGACTTATTTGAGATGTTTTGTTTCTGCTGATCAGGACGACTGGGTTACCTTTTTGCCACTGGCCGAGTTTGCCCTTAATAATCGGGCTAGTTCTGCCACCTTGGTTTCACCCTTTTTCTGCAACTCTGGTTTTCATCCTCGTTTCTCCTCGGGCCAGGTTGAACCTTCTGACTGTCCTGGGATTGATTCTGTGGTGGATAGGTTGCAGCGGATTTGGAACCATGTGGTGGACAATTTGAAATTGTCACAAGACAAGGCCAAGCGTTTTGCCAACCGCCGCCGCGGTGTGGGTCCCCGACTTCGTATTGGGGATTTGGTTTGGTTGTCTTCTCGGCATGTTCCTTTGAAAGTCTCCTCTCCTAAGTTCAAGCCTCGCTTTATCGGTCCTTATAAGATTTTGGAAATCCTTAACCCGGTGTCTTTTCGCTTGGACCTTCCAGCGTCATTTGCTATTCATAATGTGTTCCATAGGTCCTTGTTGCGGCGGTACGTGGTGCCTATGGTTCCTGCTGTGAGCCTCCTGCCCCGGTTTTGGTTGAGGGCGAGTTGGAGTACGTGGTGGAGAAGATTCTGGATTCTCGTATCTCTAGACGGAAACTCCAGTATTTAGTTAAATGGAAAGGCTATGGTCAGGAGGATAATTCCTGGGTTGTCGCCTCTGATGTTCATGCGGCTGATTTGGTTCATGCCTTTCACGCTGCTCATCCTGATCGCCCTGGGGGTCTTTGTGAGGGTTCGGTGACCCCTCCTCAAGGGGGGGTACTGTTGTGAACTGTGTTTCTGGGCTCCCTCTGGTGGTCACTAACGGTATTGTGTTAGGCATGTCTTGTTGCAGGCCTGAGCTCCAGCTGTGTCGTTAAGCAGCGGGTGTTCCCTATTTAAGTCTCCTCTGGACTCAGTCTCTTGCCTGGCATCGTTGTATCCAGACCTATATGGTCTCCTCCGGATTCCTTTCAGTCTGCCTCATGCAAGAAAAGCTAAGTCTGTTTTGTACAATTTGGATCGTTTGCATTATTCAGCGTTTTTGTCCAGCTTGCTTTACATTTGATTTTCTGACTCGCTGGAAGCTCTAGGGGGCTTATATTCTCCCTCCACACCGTCAGTCGGTGTGGGGGTTCTTGAATGTTCAGCATGGATGGTTTTGTAGGGTTTTCTGCTAACCGCATAGTCCACTATCTATTTTCTGCTATTTAGACTATTGGGCCTCACTTTGCTGAATCTAGTTCATCTCTACGTTTGTGCTTTCCTCTTGCCTCACCGTTATTATTTGTTGGGGGCTTTCTATATCTTTGGGGTTCAATTTCTCTAGAGGCAAGTGAGGTCTTATTTTTTCTCTCTAGGGGTAGTTAGTTCTCCGGCTGGCTCGAGACGTCTAGAACCAACGTAGGCACGTTCACCGGCTACTTTTAGTTGTTTGTGTTAGGATCAGGTATGCGGTTAGCCCAGTTTCCACCTCCCTAGAGCAGTATTTATATTTTTGCTATCTTGCCGGAATATCAGAGATCCTCTGCCATTGGGATCATAACAGCCCCCATAGAATGTAATACAGCCCTTCCCCATAGAATGTAATATAGCCCCCCATAGAATGTAATACAGCACAGCCCCCATAGAATGTAATAAAGCTACCCCCAATAGAATGTAATACAGCAATGTAATGCAGCCAGCCCCCATAGAATGTAAGGCAGCCAGCCCACATAGAATGTAATAAAGCTACCCATAATAGAATGTAATACACCAATGTAATGCAGCCAGCCCCCATAGAATGAAAGGCAGCCAGCCCCATAGAATGTAATGCAGCCAGCCCACATAGAATGTAATAAAGTTACCCTCAACAGAATGTAATACAGCAATGTAATGCAGCCAGCCCCCAAATAATGTAATGCAGCCAGCCCCATAGAATGTAATGCAGCCAGCCCACATAGAATGTAATGCAGCCAGCCCCCATAGAATGTAATACAGCACAGCCCCCATAGAATGTAATGCAGCACAGCCCCCATAGAATGTAATGCAGCACAGCCCCCATAGAATGTAATAAAGCCCCCCATAGAATGTAATACAGAACAGACCCCATAGAATGTAATAAAGCCAGCCCCCATAGAATGTAATACAGTACAGCCCCCATAGAATGTAATGCAACACAGCCCCCATAGATTGTAATGCAGCACAGCCCCCACAGAATGTAATAAAGCCCCCCCATAGAATGTAATACAACAAAGACCCCATAGAATGTAATACAGCACAGCCCCCATAGAATGTAATACAGCACAGCCCACAATAAAATGTAATGCAGCACAGCCCCCATAGAAAGTAATACAGCACAGCACCCATAGAATGTAATACAGCCAGCCCCCATAGAATGTAATACAGCACAGCCCCCATAGAATGTAATACAGCACAGCCCCATAGAATGTAATACAGCACAGCCCCCATAGAATGTAATACAGCCAGCCCCCATAGAATGTAATGCAGCACAGCCCCCATAATGTAATACAGCACAGCCCCCATAGAATGTAATACAGCCAGCCCCCATAGAATGTAATACAGCCAGCCCCCATAGAATACATCACAGCCCCCATAGAATGTAATACAGCACAGCCCCCATAGAATTTAACGCAGCACAGACCCCATAGAATGTAATGCAGCACAGCCCCCATAGAATGTAATATAGCACAGCCCCCATAGAATGTAATATAGCACAGCCCCCATAGAATATAATACAGCCAGCCTCATAGAATGTAATACAGCACAGCCCCCATAGAATGTAATACAGCACAGCCCACATAGAATGTAATGCAGCCAGCCCCCATAGAATGTTATACAGTACAGCCCCCATAGAATGTAATACAGCACAGCCCCCATAGAATGTAATGCAGCCAGCCCCGATAGAATGTAATAAAGCCCCCCATAGAATGTAATACAGCACAGCCCCCATAGAATGTAATACAGCACAGCCCCCATAGAATGTAATGCAGCACAGCCCCCATAGAATGTAATACAGCCAGCCCCCATAGAATGTAATGCAGCCAGCCCCCATATAATGTTATACAGCACAGCCCCCATAGAATGTAATGCAGCACAGCCCCCATAGAATGTAATACAGCACAGCCCCCATAGAATGTAATACAGCACAGCCCCCATAGAATGTAATGCAGCCAGCCCCGATAGAATGTAATAAAGCCCCCCATAGAATGTAATACAGCACAGCCCCCATAGAATGTAATACAGCCAGCCCCCATAGAATGTAATACAGCACATCCCCCATAGAATGTAATACAGCCAGCCCCCATAGAATGTAATACAGCCAGCCCCCATAGAATGTAATATAGCACAGCCCCCATAGAATGTACTACAGCACAGCCCCCATAGAATGTAATACAGCCAGCCCCCATAGAATGTAATACAGCCAGCCACCATAGAATGCAATGCAGCCAGGCCCCATAGAATGTAATAAAGCCCCCCATAGAATGTAATACAGCATAGCCCCCATAGAATGTAATATAGCCCCCCATAGAATGTAATGCAGCACAGCCCCCATAGAATGTAACGCAGCACAGCCCCCATAGAATGTAACGCAGCACAGCCCCCATAGAATATAATACAGCACAGCCCCCATAGAATACAGCACAGCCCACATTGAATATAATACAGCACAGCCCACATAGAATGTTATACAGCACAGCCCCCATAGAATGTAATACAGCACAGCCCCCATAGAATGTAATGCAGCACAGCCCCCATAGAAAGTAATGCAGCACAGCCCCCATAGAATGTAATACAGCACAGCCCCCATAGAATGTAATATAGCACAGCCCCCATAGAATATAATACAGCCAGCCCCCATAGAATGTAATACAGCACAGCCCACATAGAATGTAATGCAGCCAGCCCCCATAGAATGTTATACAGTATAGCCCCCATAGAATGTAATACAGCACAGCCCCCATAGAATGTAAGACAGCACAGCCCCCATAGAATGTAATGCAGCCAGCCCCAATAGAATGTAATAAAGCCCCCCCATAGAATGTAATACAGCACAGCCCCCATAGAATGTAATACAGCACAGCCCCCATAGAATGTAATACAGCCAGCCCCCATAGAATGTAATGCAGCCAGCCCCCATATAATGTTATACAGCACAGCCCCCATAGAATGTAATACAGCACAGCCCCCATAGAATGTAATACAGCACAGCCCCCATAGAATGTAATGCAGCACAGCCCCCATAGAATGTAATACAGCACAGCCCCCATAGAATGTAATACAGCACAGCCCCCATAGAATGTAATGCAGCCAGCCCCGATAGAATGTAATAAAGCCCCCCATAGAATGTAATACAGCACAGCCCCCATAGAATGTAATACAGCCAGCCCCCATAGAATGTAATACAGCACAGCCCCCATAGAATGTAATACAGCCAGCCCCCATAGAATGTAGTACAGCCAGCCCCCATAGAATGTAATATAGCACAGCCCCCATAGAATGTACTACAGCACAGCCCCCATAGAATGTAATACAGCCAGCCCCCATAGAATGCAATGCAGCCAGGCCCCATAGAATGTAATATAGCCCCCCATAGAATGTAATACAGCACAGCCCCCATAGAATGTAATAAAGCTACCCCCAATAGAATGTAATACAGCAATGTAATGCAGCCAGCCCCCATAGAATGCAAGGCAGCCAGCCCACATAGAATGTAATAAAGCTACCCCTAATAGAATGTAATACACCAATATAATGCAGCCAGCCCCCATAGAATGTAATGCAGCCAGCCCAATAGAATGTAATAAAGCTACCCCCAATAGAATGTAATACAGCAATGTAATGCAGCCAGCCCCATAGAATGTAATGCAGCCAGCCCACATAGAATGTAATGCAGCCAGCCCCCATAGAATGTAATGCAGCCAGCCCCCATAGAATGTAATACAGCCATCCCCCATAGAATGTAATACAGCACAGCCCCCATAGAATGTAATGCAGCATAGCCCTCATAGAATGTAATGCAGCACAGCCCCCATAGAATGTAATAAAGCCCCCCCATAGAATGTAATACAGCACAGCCCCCATAGTATGTAATACAGCACAGCCCCCATAGTATGTAATAAAGCACAGCCCCCATAGAATGTAATGCAGCACAGCCCCCATAGAATGTAATGCAGCACAGCCCCCATAGATTGTAATAAAGCCAACCCATAGAATGTAAAACAGCACAGCCCCCATAGAATGTAATACAGCACAGCCCCCATAGAATGTAATACTGCACAGCCCCAATAAAATGTAATGCAGCACAGCCCCCATAGAAAGTAATACAGCACAGCACCCATAGAATGTAATACAGCCAGCCCCCATAGAATGTAATACAGCACAACCCCCATAGAATGTAATACAGCACTGCCCCATAGAATGTAATACAGCACAGCCCCCATAGAATGTAATACAGCCAGCCCCCATAGAATGTAATGCAGCACAGCCCCCATAGAATGTAATACAGCACAGCCCCCATAGAATACAGCACAGCCCCCATAGAATTTAACGCAGCACAGCCCCCATAGAATGTAACGCAGCACAGCCCCCATAATATGCAACGCAGCACAGCCCCCAAAGAATGTAATACAACACAGCCCCCATAGAATATAATACAGCACAGCCCACATAGAATGTAATGCAGCCAGCCCCCATAGAATGATATACAGCACAGCCCCCATAGAATGTAATGCAGCACAGCCCCCATACAATGTAATGCAGCACAGCCCCCATAGAATGTAATAAAGCCCCCCATAGAATGTAATACAGCACAGCCCCCATAGAATGTAATACAGCACAGCCCCCATACAATGTAATACAGCCAGCCCCCATAGAATGTAATACAGCACAGCCCCCATAGAATGTAATACAGCACAGCCCCCATAAAATGTAATGCAGCACAGCCCCCAAAGAATGTAATGCAGCACAGCCCCCATAGAATGTAATGCAGCCAGCCCCCATAGAATGTAATACAGCCAGCCCCCATAGAATGTAATACAGCACAGCCCCCATAGAATGTAATACAGCCAGCCCCCATAGAATGTAATACAGCCAGCCCCCATAGAATGTAACGCAGCACAGCCCCCATAGAATGTAACGCAGCACAGCCCTCATAGAATGTAATACAGCACAGCCCCCATAGAATGTAATGTAGCACAGCCCCCATAGAATGTAATGCAGCACAGCCCCCATAGAATGTAATGCAGCACAGCCCCCATGGAATGTAATGCAGCACAGCCCCCATAGAATGTAATGCAGCCAGTCCCCATAGAATGTAATACAGCACAACCCCCATAGAATGTAATACAGCACAGCCCTCATAGAATGTAATACAGCCAGCCCCCATAGAATGTAATACAGCCAGCCCCCATAGAATGTAATACAGCACAGCCCCCATAGAAAGTAATGCAGCACAGCCCCCATAGAATGTAATACAGCACAGCCCCCATAGAATGTAATGCAGCACAGCCCCATAGAATGTAATGCAGCCCCCCCCCAATTGCCCCACAATTCAGTTATTCACTCACTGATATATTTAAAAAAACAACTCTCTTCGGCTCTCCTCGTGCCCCAGCGCTACTCCTGGCTCCAGTCTCAGCAGCTGCAGTCTGCCCGGCCACACAGCAGGTGCGCGATGATATGACATCATCGCGCACCCGCAGTGTCAGCGCGAGGCAGAGTGGGGAATGATGGGAGAGGGAGTGACATAGGACGCTCTCCTCCATCATTGCATTCAACTGTACCGGCATCATGGACGCCGGTATAGTTGAATGCGGGGCGAACGATCGGGGGGTGAGTCGGCACTGGCTGGAGGAGTCGGCCCTCTCCTGGCACCGGCCCTTCTGGCATTTGCCAGAAGTGCCCGATGGCCAGTCCGGCCCTGCCTCAAACTATATACTTTCCATATTCAGGCTATGTGCACACGTCAGGATTCTTTGCAGAAATTTCCTGAACAAAACCAGAATTTTTCTGCAAGAAATCCACTCTCGTTTTTTATGCGGATTTTTCCAGAGCTTTCCACTACTATATTATATAGTGACAAATCCGGAGATTTTCTGTAAAATTAATGAACATGCAGCGTTTTTTTTCGAGATGCGTTTTTTTTGCCGAAAAAAACGCAACATGTGCACAAAAATTGCAGATTGCATTCTAATAATATGATACTTAATGTAAGCTTTTTTTAGCGTTTTTTTATGCGGAAAACCGCTGAAAAAAAACGTGAAAAATCCTGAATGTATGCACATACCCTCATACTAAATAATGGCACGGATCTTCCAGACATTATGATTGCACACATCCCTAGTCTTTATAACGATATTGCACTCATTCCTTGACAGACCACAGCATGGCCATTAGTTTGAAGCTGCTATTGATCTTTGGAGCAGGTAAGTTTTCCCTGAGTGGTACATATTGGGCTGTCTGAAAACGGAGTTTAGTCTAGAACAATTTGTCTGCACTACTAATTAAAAGCAGTTACAATACCAAACTAGGGCAGTCCCTATAGGAGAAAAACACAAGAATTATACTGTATTGTCACATACTATCTATTCCTGACACTGGAGTGGCTTAGAAAACTTACTAAGTATATAGTTTGAGGTCTGGGATCTTCCAATATGTGGCTGGTTTTCTGACTGTTTCGGATAACATGATACATGATTTTAGTTTTTTTTTGTCTAGTCTCGCTTGAATATAATCAATATTAAATAGTCTCCTGATGAGTCGCCTTTGGTGAGGACGATGAAACCAGTAGAAATGAGAGGCTTGGAGAGTGAGTGTGTATACGTTACCTCACCCTATATACTGAACTGTGGGGTACATGATTTTTCTATTAGTCACCTTCTGACTAACCTTCAAGGGAGAAATTATGGGTATAGTTTTACATTTGGAATTAATAAAATTTAGTTTTATCCTTTTTTTCAGCAAACATGAGGAATGACAAGAGACAAGATTCAATTTTGGTTAAAACTATTCCAACATTATGAACATAAAAAAGGCTTCTCCCCTATGTGACGTCTCTGATGTTTATTAATAGTTGATTTCCAAGTAAAATAGTTCCCACATTAAGAAAATGTTAAAGTTTTCTCCTCTGTGTGAGTTCTATGGTGATTAACAAAATCTATTTTCGATTTAAAACATTTTCCACATTCTGAACATGAAAAAGGCTTCTCCTCTGTGTGACTGCTCTGATGTCTAACAAGAAGCGCTTTCCGGTTAAAACATTTCCCACATTCTGAACACGAAAAAGGATTCTCCCCTGTGTGAGTTCCCTGGTGACTAACAAGATGCGATTTCTGGGTAAAACATTTCCCACATTCTGAACATGAAAAAGGCTTCTTTCCTGTGTGAGTTATTTGGTGTCTAACAAGATTCTCTCTGAGGGTAAAAAATTTCCCACATTCTGAACAGGAAAAAGGCTTCTCTCCTGTGTGAGTTCTATGGTGCTTAACCAACTCTGGTTTATGCTTAAAACATTTCCCACATTCTGAACAGGAAAAAGGCTTCTCTCCTGTGTGAGCTATTTGGTGTCTAACAAGATTCTCTCTGAGGGTAAAACATTTCCCACATTCTGGACAGGAAAAAGGCTTCTCTCCTGTGTGAGTTCTATGGTGCTTAACCAACTCTGACTTATGTTTAAAACATTTCTCACATTCTGAACAGGAAAAAGGCTTCTCTCCTGTGTGAGTTCTTTGGTGTGTAACAAGACGCGATGTCCATTTAAAACATTTCCCACATTCTGAACAGGAAAAAGGCTTCTCTCCTGTGTGAGTTCTCTGGTGACTAACAAGATTCCCTTTGTTGGCAAAACATTTCCCACATTCTGAACAGGAAAAAGGCTTCTCCCCCGTGTGAGTTCTATGGTGTGTAACAAAATTTGATTTCTGGTAAAAACATTTCCCACATTCTGAACAGGAAAAAGGCTTCTCCCCCGTGTGAGTTCTATGGTGTCTAACAAAATGTGATTTCCAGTTAAAACATTTTCCACATTCTGAACAGGAAAAAGGCTTCTCCCCTGTGTGAGTTATTTGGTGAGCAACAAAATGTGATTTCTTGTTAAAACATTTCCCACATTCTGAACATGAAAAAGGCTTCTCCCCCGTGTGAGTTCTTTGGTGTCTAACAAGAGTCTCTTTGACAGTAAAACATTTCCCACATTCTGAACAGGAAAAAGGCTTCTCCCCCGTGTGAGTTCTATGGTGTCTAACAAAATTTGATTTCTGATAAAAACATTTTCCACATTCAGAACATGAAAAAGGCTTCTCCCCCGTGTGAGTTCTATAGTGATAAACAAACTCTGATTCCCAGTTAAAACATTTCCCACATTCTGAACAGGAAAAAGGCTTCTCCCCTGTGTGGGTTGTCTGGTGCTTAACCAAATCTGATTTCCAGTTAAAACATTTTCCACATTCTGAACAGGAAAAAGGCTTCTCCCCCATGTGAGTTCTCTGGTGATTAACCAAATCTGATTTCCAGTTAAAACATTTGCCACATTTTGTACAGGAAAAAGGCTTCTCTCCTGTGTGAGTTCTATGGTGAGCAACAAAATGTGATTTCTTGTTAAAACATTTCCCACATTCGGAACATGAAAATGACTTCTTTGCTTTAGGAGCAGTTTGTGTTTTAATGCCTCTTTTGTGACTTTGATTTTCCTTAGTAGTCGGTAATGAATCAGAAGATGGGACCTGTTTCATAGGATCAGATGATAGATCTTTGCTGTGAATGGATGATGATATATCTGGAGTAATGGCATTCACTTCAGTTGTATCTTGTAGGATCTCAAGATCATCAGATTTAAAAATTGAAGATGTCAGCTGTCCCTCTGATCTCCTGGTACACTCATCTGCTAAGATAAAAACAATTATTTTTAATAAAATATCATTGAGTCTTATATTTTTGAACATTTCTACTTAAACTGTCCATAAAAATGGCAAGCTACGTAAAAAACTTTAATTACACTATGTAATATTTTTTTTCCTGGGTAGAAAGTGTGTTTTCCTAACCCGTTATGCCTAATACAAATAGAAAATAGTTGTTCCAACAAAACATTGCTTCTGTGATAACGACAATGAAATTTTGAAATTTGTCTGTTTTTGGTAAAAATCTCGATTCGTATTCAATACTGAGTAGTCAGAATATTCTTGAACTGCTAGAATTGTGCAGAAATTTCTCTAATTTTCCAGAAACTTTTAGAATTTTCTAGAACATTCTCTGACTGTTCAATAGTAGTCATACAAGTATAAAAGCACAGGTGACTCAAACCAACATTTCGGTTTATGTTATTGCTGAGTAAGAGAATAACGAATCGTAGTTAACCCCTTTACCCCCAAGGGTGGTTAATGACCAGGCCAATTTTTACAATTCTGACCACTGTCCCTTTATGAGGTAATAACTCTGGAACGCTTCAACGGATCTTGGTGATTCTGACATTTTTTTCTCGTGACATATTGTACTTCATGATATTGGTAAAATTTCTTTGATATTACCTGCGTTTATTTGTGAAAAAAAATGGAAATTTGGCAAAAATTTTGAAAATTTTGCAATTTTCCAAATTTGAATTTTTATGAAATTAAATCACAGAGATATATCACACAAAATACTTAATAAGTAACATTTCCCACATGTCTACTTTACATCAGCACAATTTTGGAACCAAAATTTATTTTTGTTAGGGAGTTATAAGGGTTAAAAATTGACCAGCAATTTCTCATTTTTACAACACCATTTTTTTTTAGGGACCACATCTCATTTGAAGTCATTTTGAGGGGTCTATATGATAGAAAATAACCAAGTGTGACACCATTCTAAAAACTGCACCCCTCAACAAGGTGCTCAAAGCCACATTCAAGAAGTTTATTAACCCTTCATGTGTTTCACAGGAATTTTTGGAATGTTTAAATAAAAAAGAACATTTAACTTTTTTTCACAAAAAATTTACTTCAGCTCCAATTTGTTTTATTTTCCCAAGGGTAAGAGAAGAAATTGGACCTCAAAAGTTGTTGTACAATTTGTCCTGAGTACGCTGATACCCCATATGTCGGGGTAAACCACTGTTTGGGCACATGGGAGAGCTCGGAAGCGAATGAGCGCCGTTTGACTTTTCAATGCAAAATTGACAGGAATTGAGATGGGACGCTATGTTGCGTTTGGAGAGCCACTGATGTGCCTAAACATTGAAACCCCCCACAAGTGACACCATTTTTGAAAGTAGACCCCCTAAGTAACTCATCTAGATGGGTTGTGAGAGCTTTCAACCCCCAAGTGTTTCCCTACAGTTTATGACGCAGAGCCGTGAAAATAATAAGAAAAAAAATTCCACAAAAATTATTTTTTAGCCCCCAGTTTTGTATTTTTCCAAGGGTAACAGTTGAAATTGGACCCCAAAAGTTGTTGTCCAATTTGTCCATATGTGGGGGGGAACCACCGTTTGAGCGCATGGCAGAGCTCGGAAGGGAATGCAGACAGATGGATTGGTCTGCAGGCATCACATTGCGTTTGCAGAGCCCCTAATGTGCCTAAACAGTAGAAACCCCCGACAAGTGACCCCATATTGGAAACTAGACCCCCCAAGGAACTTATCTAGATGTGTTATAAGAACTTTGAACCCCTAAGTGTTTCACTACAGTTTATAATGCAGAGCTGTGAAAATAAAAAATCCTTTTTTTTTCCATAAAAATGATTTTTTAGCCCCCAGTTTTGTATTTTCCCAAGGGTAACAGGAGAAATTGGACCCCAGAAGTTGTTGTCCAATGTGTCCTGAGTACGCTGATACCCCATATGTTGGGGTAAACCCGTTTGGGCGCACGGGAGACCTCGGAAGGGAAGGAGCACTGTTTTACTTTTTCAACGCAGAATTGGCTGGAATTGAGATCGGACGCCATGTCGCGTTTGGAGAGCCCCTGATGTGCCTAAACAGTGGAAACCCCCCAATTATAACTGAAACCCTAATCCAAACACATCCCTAACCCTAATCCCAACGGTAACCCTAACCACACCCTTAACCCTGACACACCCCTAACCCTAATCCCAACCGTAAATGTAATCCAAACCCTAACCCTAACTTTAGCCCCAACCCTAACTGTAGCCTTAACCCTAGCCCCAACCCTAATTGTAGCCCTAACCCTAGCCCTTGCCCTAACCCTAACCCCAACCCTAACTGTAGCCCTAACCCTAGCCCTTGCCCTAACCCTAGCCCTAACCCTAATGGGAAAATGGAAATAAATAAAAAAATTTAATTTTTTGCTAATGGATGATGAAGAGGGGTTTTATTTCCTTTTATAGCGGGTTTTTTAGCGGATTTTTATGATTGGCAGCCGTCACACACTGAAAGACACTTTTTATTACAAAATTTTTTTTTGCGTTGCCACATTTTGAGAGCTATAATTTTTCCACATTTTGGTCCACAGAGTCATGTGAGGTCTTGTTTTTTGCGGGACGAGTAGACGTTTTTATTGGTGACATTTTCAGGCACGTAACATTTTTTGATCGCTTTTTATTCTGATTTTTGTGAGGCAGAATGACCAAAAACCAGCTATTCATGAATTTCTTTTTGGGGAGGCGTTTATACCGTTCCGCGTTTGGTAAAATGGATAAAGCAGTTTTATTCTTCGGGTCAGTACGATTACAGCGATACCTCATTTATATCATTTTTTATGTTTTGCTGCTTTTATACGATAAAAACTATTTTATAGAAAAAATAATTATTTTTGCATCGCTTTATTCTGAGGTCTATAACTTTTTTATTTTTTCTTTGATGACACTGTATGGTGGCTAGTTTTTTGCGGGAAAAGATGACTTTTTCAGCGGTACCATGGTTATTTATATCCGTCTTTTTGATCGCGTGTTATTCCACTTTTTGTTTGACGGTATGATAATAAAGTGTTGTTTTTTGTCTCTTTTTTTTTTTACGGTGTTCACTGAAGGGGTTAACTAGTGGGACAGTTTTATAGGTCGGGACGTTACGGACGCGGCTATACTAAATATGTGTACTTTTATTATTTAGATAAAGAAATGTATTTATAGGAACAATATATATATATATTTTTTGAATTTTTTGGGGGATTTTTTTTTATTTTTTTTTACACATGTGAATATTTTATTTTTTTTTACACTATAACATTGCCCCGGGGGGGGGGGGGGGGGGGCATCATGTTATAGTGTAAGATCGCCGATCTGACACTTTGCTGTGCACTGTGTCAGATCGGTGATCTGACTTACACATCTCCTGCAAGCTTCCCAGCGCCTGCTCTGAGCAGGCGCTGTGAAGCCACCTCCCTGCAGGACCCGGATGCCGCGGCCATCTTGGATCCGGACAAGCCAGATGGTATGTCACTCTCCATAAGGAGAAACATTAACCCTTAGACCCCAGTCCAGAGCCTCTCACCTAGCCAAATCAGTTCTTATGCTTCGCACTGACGAGGGCCAACAGCCCGAAACACCGTGTCTGCGAATTGAGATACTGATTTGGCTTTTATCCTAAGTCATATTGCACGACTCGTTAGAGGGTTGATTGTGACTTGTAGGATCGCTACTTCCAACAGGTGGCGCTATAGAGTTAAGTCCTCTTTTTCTCAGAAGAGGCAATTTGCATATTTAATTTCCCAGAGGAGCATTGTACGGCAAATAAGCCTCCTTACCTTGACAAGCCAGAGATGGTATGTCACTCTCCATAAGGAGAAACGATACCTCTTAGTATGCAGCATCAATAATTAAAACATATGATGTTAAAAATAATAATAACAAAAAAAAAATTATATTCTCACCAGCCTTTCACACTACTCGCAACAATCCGGTCCAAATAATGCATTGCGGCATTACCCGAACATAACGTAGCATTCACGCAAGACGCAATAATCACGTGTTATGGCCGCATGACATTACTGGCAATGGAGCGTCACGACGAGCATCGCTTAAGGGCATGGCCTGGATGCGGGGGATGCTGGAAGGTGAGTATATAACTATTTTTTTATTTTTCAAAAACAGGAATATGGTGCCCACATTGCTATATACTATGTGGGCTTTGTTATATACTACGTAGGCTGTATTATATACTACATACATATTCTAGAGTACCCGATGTGTTACAATCTGTCCAACATCTAGTAAATCTTATTCACGCAGCTTTTCCCAGTTGAAAACAAAACGGCAAAATACTAGGCAGAAACAAGTGTTAACGCTGTGATAAAGTGCATAGTGCTAATAAGGTGATACATATAGTGCTTACTCATGTGGGTATGGTGCCCGCTGAGTACGTAGCTCCAACGCACGTTTCACAACATTTGCTTCTTCGGGAGGCTTGTGTACTGCTGCTTCAGATTGTTGTGTCATCACCAATTATCCATAATTTTGACAGCTATTTTATGACTTTGTGTATTGTTCAATCAGCTTGCAGAAAGGGCTTAATAAACAATAAGTTTATGTAATAAAAAAAAAAAAAACGGCATGGGCTATCGTGCAATTTTCTGTGCCAGAGGGGGAAAGCTGACGGCCGGGGGCCAATATTTGTAGCCTGCTATGAATATCAGCCCGCAGCTGTCTGCGTAGCCTTTACTGGCTATTAAAATAGGGGGACCCCCCAAAAAAATGACGTAGGGTCCCCCTATATTTTATAGCAAGAAAGGCTACGCAGACAGCTGCGGGCTGATATTCATAGCCTAGAGAGGGGCCATGGATATTGCCCCCCCCCCGGCTACAAATACCAGTCAGCAGCCACCCTGGAAATGGCACATCTGTAAGATGCGCCAATTCCGGCACTTAGCCCCTCTCTTCCCACTCCCCTGTAGCGGTGGGATATGGGGTAATAAGGGGTTAATGTCACCTTGCTATTGTAAGGTGACATTAAGCCGGGTTAATAAAGGAGAGGCGTCAATAAGACGCCTATCCATTAGTAATCCAATACTAATAAAGGGTTAGTAAAACACACACACATTAGGAAAAAAGTATTTTAATATTCTTCATTTCACCATACTTACCATATTTCAGAGCCTGCAAAAAACGTAAAATAATAAACCATATACTACCTGTCCGCCGTAGTCCAATTAATAACGAGTGTCCCACGACGATCTCCCCCTTAGAACAGTGACATCGGGTGATGTCACTGCTCTATAGGACACTGAGTGACACACTGACAGGAGACAATGGCTCTTGCAGTGTATCACTGAACTATAGTAACCTCTGAGTCTCACTTTATGGCAATTGCTGCCTGGGAAAATTTCTCAACAGCAATGGCATAAAGTGAGACTAGGGACTATTTTCTCACAGGGGCGTAGGAATACATTGTGAGGAATTGTGGAAGAATACCTTCCATCATTGTATTCCTGGAGCCCCTGGAGAGCAGTCGCATCAACAGATGCTCCTGCTATCCACGGGAGATCGTCGAGGGACATTCGTTTTAATTGGATTTCTGCGGATCAGGGAGTATATTGGTTGTTTATTATTTTAATATTTTTTACAGATGACATTGGCTTCGGGGAACAAAGTGACAAGTGATGGCGAGTATGTACTCTATGTTATATGTACTGTATGTATGTTGTATGTATGTACGTACTGTATGAGGCATGGTGCATGTCGCATGTCGTCACATCGTGCATGTTGTCACATGTCGCATGTCGTCGCATCGTGCATGTCGCATGGTGCATGTCGACACATGGTGCATGTCGACGCATGGTGCATGTCGCATGATGCATGTCGTCGCATGGTGCATGTCGCATGGTGAATGTCGTCGCATGTCGACGCATGGTGCATGTCGTCGCATGGTACATGTCGTCCCATGGTGCATGTCACATGTCGTCGCATGGTACATGTCGTCGCATGGTGCATGTCGTCACATGGTGCATGTTGACGCATGGTGCATGTCGTCGCATGGTGCATGTCGACGTATGGTGCATGTCGACGCATGGTGCATGTCGCTGCATGGTGCATGTTGTCACATGTCACATGGTGTGTGTTGTATGTATGTATGTACTTGTAGTCCCATCGGACAATGCCTGCACACAGAGACACACACACATCCCAAAGACCACCCCCCCGCCGCAAACCCAGCACATACCGGCGCCGGCCCCCACATACCGGCACCGGCCCCCACATACCGGCACCGGCGCAAGCCCCAGCACCGGCACGCAGAGCCCCGGCGCCAGCACGCAGACACCAGCGCCGACACGCACATACCCAGAGCCCCGGCGCCCGCACAATCATCCCTGCCTAGCCCCGCCCGCCCCCAGCACACACAGCCCCACAGTCAGCCCCGCCCACAGCCCAGTCACTCTTGATGAGAGTCTGCTGACTGTGCGGATGGGTCACGCCTGCTGCTGATGTCACGTCAATTTCCAGAGTCTGGAAATTGACGTGACGTCGGCGGAAATAAGCGGTGGCTGCAGCCTGGGGATCACGTGACCCGGACTCAGCCGCCGGAATAGCGCCGCTCACAGGCGAAAACGGCAACAGAAGGTATTTGCACAATTCATCAGGGGCCACGGGGGGATACATTGGGGGGGTTAATTGAAAGTAGTGGACAACCCCTTTAAACATCAGCAGTTAAATATTACACTTGGAAGCCAAGAACATAAATTGTGTCACATGGTGTTATTTAACAAGCAATGACTGTTCACAGTTGAATAGAAAACCTTGTTGGATGAGACAGCAGTTTGTGGTGTTCAACTGTTTGTTCATTCTACCTCCCAAATATCGAATAAAAAGAAACCAGTCAATGTTATGTAGGCGAAAATAATACCAATTCTCATCTCACATAAAAACAAGTCCCCACTCAGGTCCATCATCTGTCAGTGAAAAAACAGAGGTTCCTACACTATTAGTTCCTCAAAGGCTGTTGAAAAGCAACAGAGTTTCTGTTTTGGAACCCCACAGCACCCAGAATATGTTGTGCAGTTATATGTATGTATAATAGGTTCCATCTGAGATGCATGTCCCTAATGCATCAGCCCACAGGCTGCGCCCCTGGGCAGAGGGGACAAGATATCCCAGATTTGAAATCCCCCACCTTTGTAATTCCCACAGTAAATATCGGCAGGCTCCGGCCACCTGCAGATATTGTAATGTATGTCTGGCCTGCCGGTTTTCAATTGGCCTGCCTTCTGTATCTGTGTGATATATTCTGTGTCCTGTGTTGTCATACTGGAAATACGTGGAGAAGCAGTGATCTTTTATATGCGCCCATGTAACCAAGCGATTCCAGCCAGCGTCCTTCATTCAGACTCCAGCCAAAGCAGAGTGGACCTCCTGAAACACGGGGTGGTACTGAAAGAGGTACTCCAGCACGGTAGACCCCGTTACACTGGTGGCAGACAGCGGGATGTGATACCTGTTGTGAATTCCGTTCTTGGGCTCCATCCTGTGGTTGCGAATGGTATTTTTGGGAGTTCTGCTCTTGGGCTCCCTCTGGTGGTTTCAAGTGGAACTTAGCAGCTGCTTTCACTAATCGGTTCCCTGGCCTTGTTATTTAACTGGGCTTTTGGCTGTAGTTGATGCCAGCTGTCAATGTTTCTTCCTGTGGATTTAGTCCTCTCCTGGAAGTTCTCTGTTGGCCAGTCCATTTCAGCTTAAGATAAGTTCTGCTAGTTTTTGGGTGTTTCCCTGCTTATGACCTTCTGTTCAGTTTAAGTTATGTCTCTTTTGTCCAGCTTGTCATTATGAAATATTTCGGCTAGTTGGTAAGCTCTGGGGTTACAGATTTGCCCCTCCACGCCGTGAGTCGGTGTGGAGGTTATTTTTGTAATCTCTGCATGGATTTTTTAGTTTTTATACTGACCGCACAGTAGCCTTTTCTATCTCTGTCTATTTAGATAGTTTTGGCCTCCTTTGCTAAAACCTAGTTTCATTTCTGAGTTTGTAATTTCCCTCTTCACTCACCGTCATTATTCGTGGGGCTGTCTTACCTTTTGGGGTTTCTCTGAGGCGAGATAGTTTTCCGTTTCCATCTTCAGGGGTAGCTAGTTCTTAGGCTGTGAAGAGGCGTCTAGGCAGAGATAGGTACGCTCCACGGCTATTTCTAGTGTTGGTGTCAGGAGTAGGGATTGCGGTCAGTAAAGCTACCACCTCCTCAGAGCTAGTACATTATTTGTTTTACCCACTAGGTCATTTCAGTGCTGCTCCGTAATCACTAGGTCATATCTGTGATTACTGTCTGTGGAGCTGCCACCTCCTCTGAGCTTGTCCATGATTGGTTTTACCAATCAGGTCATCTCAGTACCACTCCGTACCTACCAGGTCAGAACAGTACAGCTGGCCCACAATGTGTTAAATGCATCTCAAAAGAGGGAAGAGAAAGTTCTGAGTCATTGTTTTTTTTTTTTTTCTTGTTGCTTGTTTTGTCTTTTTTTTCTCCTTGATTTTTGGATGGAGCTTGGTGCTGATATGGAGGTTTAGGGTCTGTCTGCGCGTGTTGATCATCTCGCTGCAAGGGTACAGAGTATCCAAGACTATGTTGTTCAAACTCCTGTTTCTGAACCTAGAATTCCTATCCCTGATTTGTTTTCTGGGGATAGATCTAGGTTTTTGAACTTTAAAAATAATTGCAGATTGTTTTTTGCTCTGAGACCCCGTTCCTCTCGTGACCCCATTCAGCAGGTGAAGATTGTTATTTCTCTGCTGCTTGGCGATCCGCAAGATTGGGCATTCTCCCTTGAGCCAGGGAATCCTGCATTGCTCAATGTAGATTCATTTTTTCAAAAACTTGGATTGCTTTATGACGAACCCAATTCTGTGGATCAGGCAGAGAAAATTTAGCTGGATCTGTGTCAGGGTCAGGAAGCGGCAGAGATATATTGTCAGAAGTTTAGAAAGTGGTCTGTGCTTACAAAATGGAATGAGGATGCCCTGGCGGCTATTTTCAGAAAGGGTTTTTCTGAAGCTCTTAAAGATGTTATGGTGGGGTTCCCCACGCCTGCTGGTTTGAACGAATCAATGTCTCTGGCCATTCAGATTGATCGGCGCCTACGTGAACGTAAGGTTGTGCACCATATGGCGGTGTCCTCTGGGCAGAGTTCTGAGCCTATGCAATGTGATAGAGTTTTGACGAGAGCAGAACGGCAGGAGTTCAGACGTCGGAATGGGCTGTGTTTTTACTGTGGTGACGCTACTCATACTATCTCTGACTGCCCGAAGCAAAATAAGAAGGTTACTAGGTCGGTTACCATCAGTACTATACAGCCTAAATTTCTTTTGTCTATTACCCTGATTTGCTCATTGTTGTTTTTTTCTGTAATGGCTTTTGTGGATTCTGGCGCTGCCCTGAACTTAATGGACCTAGAATTTGCCAAGCGCTGTGGTTTTTCCTTGGAGCCTTTGCAGAATCCTATTCCCTTGAGGGGGATTGATGCTACGCCATTGGCCAGGAATAAACCTCAGTACTGGACACAGTTAGCCATGAACATGGCTGCAGCACATCAGGAAAATATTCGCTTTTTGGTGTTGCATAATTTGCATGATGTGGTTGTGCTGGGGTTTCCATGGTTACAGGTACATAATCCAGTGCTGGATTGGAAATCTATGTCTGTGACTAGTTGGGGTTGTCAGGGGATACATAGTGACATTCCTCTGATGTCAATTTCCTCGTTCCCTTCTGAAGTTCCTGAGTTTTTGTCGGATTTCCAGGATATATTTGAGGAGCCTAAATATAGTCCTTTGCCTCCTCATAGGGACTGTGATTGCGCTATTAATTTGATTCCTGGCTGTAAGTTCCCCAAGGGTCGACTTTTCAATGTCTGTGCCAGAGCATGCCGCTATGCGGACTTATGTAAAGGAGTCCTTGGAGAAAGGGCATATTCGCCCGTCTTCGTCACGGTTGGGAGCGGGGTTCTTTTTTGTTGCCAAGAAGGATGGCTCCTTGAGGCCCTGTATAGATTATCGCCTTCTCAATAAGATCACGGTCAAATTCCAGTACCCTTTGCCTTTGCTTTCTGATTTGTTTGCCCGGATTAAAGGGGCTAGCTGGTTTACCAAGATTGACCTTCGAGGGGCGTATAATCTGGTCCGCATTAAACAGGGTGATGAATGGAAAACAGCATTTAATACGCCCGAAGGCCATTTTGAATATCTTGTGATGCCTTTCGGGCTCTCTAATGCTCCATCGGTGTTCCAGTCCTTTATACATGATATTTTCCGGGAGTATCTGGATAAATTTATGATTGTATATTTGGATGATATTTTGTTTTTGTCCGAGGATTGGGAGTCTCATGTGAAACAGGTCAGGATGGTATTTCAGATTCTTCGTGCTAATGCACTGTTTGTGAAGGGGTCTAAGTGCCTTTTTGGCGTTCAGAAGGTTTCTTTTCTAGGGTTCATTTTTTCTCCCTCGGCTATTGAAATGGACCCTGTTAAGGTCCAGGCTATTTATGATTGGACTCAACCTACATCTGTGAAAAGCCTTCAGAAATATTTGGGCTTTGCTAATTTTTATCGCCGCTTCATTGCTAATTTTTCTACTGTGGTTAAACCTCTGACCGATTTGACCAAGAAAGGTGCAGATGTGGTGAATTGGTCCTCTGCGGCTGTGGAGGCCTTTCAGGAGCTTAAGCGTCGTTTTACTTCTGCCCCTGTGTTGCGTCAGCCAGATGTTTCTCTCCCTTTTCAGGTTGAGGTTGACACTTCTGAGATTGGGGCAGGAGCTGTTCTGTCTCAGAGAAGTTCTGATGGCTCTGTGTTGAAGCCGTGTGCTTTCTTCTCCAGAAAGTTTTCGCCTGCTGAGCGTAATTATGATGTCGCCAATCGGGAGTTGTTGGCTTTGAAGTGGGCATTCGAGGAGTGGCGAGATTGGCTTGAGGGAGCCAAGCATCGTGTTGTGGTCTTGACCGATCATAAGAATCTAATTTACCTTGAGTCGGCCAAGCAGTTGAATCCTAGACAGGCTCGGTGGTCTTTGTTTTTCTCCCGTTTTGATTTTGTGGTCTCGTATCTTCCGGGATCTAAGAATGTGAAGGTTGATGCCCTGTCTAGGAGTTTTTTGCCTGATTCTCCTGAAGTCCATGAGCCGGCTGGTATTCTCAAGGAGGGGGTTATTCTTTCTGCTATCTCCCCTGATTTGCGGCGGGTGCTTCAGGAGTTTCAAGCTGATAGACCCGACCGCTGTCCTGTGGGGAAATTGTTTGTTCCTGATAGATGGACTAGTAAGGTGATGTCTGAGATTCATTGTTCGGTGTTGGCTCTTTGGTACCAGAGATTTGGTTGCCAGGTCCTTTTGGTGGCCTTCTTTGTCACGGGATGTGCGTTCCTTCGTGCAGTCCTGTGGGATCTGTGCTCGGGCTAAGCCCTGCTGTTCTCATGCTAGTGGGTTGCTTTTGCCTTTGCCTGTCCCTGAGAGGCCCTGGATGCATATTTCCATGGATTTTATTTCTGATCTTCCTGTTTCTCAGAAGATGTCTGTCATCTGGGTGGTTTGTGACCGGTTTTCTAAAATGGTCCATTTGGTACCTTTGCCTAAGTTGCCTTCCTCCTCTGATTTGGTTCCTTTGTTTTTCCAGCATGTGGTTCATTTGCATGGTATTCCAGAGAATATTGTGTCTGACAGAGGTACCCAGTTTGTTTCTAGGTTTTGGCGGTCCTTTTGTGGTAGAATGGGCATTAATTTGTCTTTTTCTTCGGCGTTTCACCCTCAGACAAATGGACAGACGGAGCGAACCAATCAGACCTTGGAAACCTATTTGAGATGCTTTGTGTCGGCTGATCAGGATGATTGGGTTACCTTCTTGCCTTTGGCCGAGTTTGCCCTTAATAATCGGGCTAGTTCGGCTACTTTGGTTTCGCCTTTTTTTTGTAATTTCGGTTTTCATCCTCGCTTTTCTTCAGGACAGGTTGAGCCTTCGGACTGTCCTGGGGTAGATTCTGTGGTGGACAGGTTGCAGCGGATTTGGACTCATGTGGTGGACAATTTAACATTGTCTCAGGAAAAGGCTCAACGCTTTGCTAACTGCCGTCGGTGCGTTGGTCCCCGGCTTCGGGTTGGGGATTTGGTCTGGTTGTCTATGTTCCTATGAAGGTCTCTTCCCCTAAAATCAAACCTTGTTTTATTGGTCCTTATAGGATTTCGGAAATTATCAATCCGGTGTCTTTTCGTTTGGCCCTTCCTGCTTCGTTTTCCATTCATAATGTGTTCCATAGATCTTTGTTGCGGAGATATGTGGTGCCTATGGTTCCCTCCGTTGACCCTCCTGCTCCGGTGTTGGTTGAGGGGGAGCTGGAATATGTGGTGGAGAAGATTTTGGATTCTCGTCTTTCAAGACGGAAACTTCAGTATCTGGTCAAGTGGAAGGGTTATGGCCAGGAGGATAACTCTTGGGTTTTTGCCTCCGATGTCCATGCTGCCGATTTGGTACGTGCTTTTCATTTGGCTCGTCCCGATCGGCCTGGGGGCTCTGGTGAGGGTTCGGTGACCCCTCCTCAAGGGGGGGGTGGGGTACTGTTGTGAATTCCGTCCTTGGGCTCCATCCTGTGGTTGCGAATGGTATTTTTGGGAGTTCTGCTCTTGGGCTCCCTCTGGTGGTTTCAAGTGGAACTTAGCAGCTGCTTTCACTAATCGGTTCCCTGGCCTTGTTATTTAACTGGGCTTCTGGCTGTAGTTGATGCCAGCTGTCAATGTTTCTTCCTGTGGATTCAGTCCTCTCCTGGAAGTTCTCTGTTGGCCAGTCCATTTCAGCTTAAGATAAGTTCTGCTAGTTTTTGGGTGTTTCCCTGCTTATGACCTTCTGTTCAGTTTAAGTTATGTCTCTTTTGTCCAGCTTGTCATTATGAAATATTTCGGCTAGTTGGTAAGCTCTGGGGTTGCAGATTTTCCCCTCCACGCCGTGAGTCGGTGTGGAGGTTATTTTTGTAATCTCGTGGATTTTTTAGTTTTTATACTGACCGCACAGTAGCCTTTTCTATCTCTGTCTATTTAGATAGTTTTGGTCTCCTTTGCTAAAACTTAGTTTCATTTCTGAGTTTGTCATTTCCCTCTTCACTCACCGTCATTATTCGTGGGGCTGTCTTACCTTTTGGGGTTTCACTGAGGCGAGATAGTTTTCCGTTTCCATCTTCAGGGGTAGCTAGTTCTTAGGCTGTGAAGAGGCGTCTAGGCAGAGATAGGTACGCTCCACGGCTATTTCTAGTGTTGGTGTCAGTAGTAGGGATTGCGGTCAGTAAAGCTACCACCTCCTCAGAGCTAGTACATTATTTGTTTTACCCACTAGGTCATTTCAGTGCTGCTCCGTAATCACTAGGTCATATCTGTGATTACTGTCTGTGGAGCTGCCACCTCCTCTGAGCTTGTCCATGATTGGTTTTACCAATCAGGTCATCTCAGTACCACTCCGTACCTACCAGGTCAGAACAGATACCCCGTCTACAGGAGGAAAGGAATGAATGGAAAACAACTACCAGAAGTTAAAGAGGACTACATTAAAAGATCTGGTGGAAGCCCGAGGGTTAATCGCCAGTAACAAAACAAAAGCAGATTTGATAGCAGCCATCATGGAACACGACAGTGCAGCGCCCCCCAATGTGAACGTGGAGGAGACTGAATTCCAGAGGGAGGTAAAGAACAGACTGGCGTTCTATGGCCCAAACCCTGCAGTAGAGATCATACGAGAGGTGATGGCTGATGTGCGTACCGATCTGAAGGAAAAGATGGCCGAGCGGACCAGGATAGAGCTAGCCAAGATGGAGTTGGCAGAGCGGACCAAAGTGGAGCTGGCCAAGATGGAGAGTCAGTGAGCATCGGGAGCTCTGGCCTCCGCCCAGGTACCTTCAACAGTAAGCCACAAAAAGATCCAGTATAATGCCTTCCGACAGTTGGGGGAGGCAGAGGAAGACATTGATGGCTTTCTGCAGGACTTTGAGCGGCAGTGTGCCCTTCATCAAGTGAAGCCGGAGGAACGGGCTCAGATTCTGGCCAGCAAGCTGACAGGCCGGGCAGCGGACACCTATCGCATGGTACCTGATGAGGACTGTATAAACTATGAGCGGATCAAATAAGTGATCTTGGCCCGGTATGCGCTGACACCAGAGGCATACTGCTAAAAGTACCGCGGACTTATAAAACGAGTAACCGATACCCACGCTGAATGGGCCTGTAAATTACGGCGATCATTGCTACAGTGGGTACAAGGGAGCCAAGCAACCACTAAGGACGTCCTCCAGCTCTTTTTGTTAGAACGATTCTTTAATGGACTAACCCCCGAGACACAGGAATGGCTTCGGGACAAGCAGCCAACGACTCTTGAGGAAGCCGCTCGTCTGGCCGATGAACATCATGATGCCAGGAGGCCTCAGCTGTCTGGATCAAAGATGGTCACTAGGGGTCCGCCCATGAACCTGGAGGCCCCCAAACCACAGAAGATTGTAGGGGGACCAGCTAAAAACTCGGCCTACCACAGTCCCCCTGGGGCACGATGCCACACCTGCCATCAGCTGGGCCACCTGCAAAGACAATGTCCCAACCGGACTCAGCATACCCAGTGGCCAAAGGCGGGAACAGCTACCTTCAGCCGGGCAGCTGTACACTGCTACCAAGGCAAAGCTGACCCGGCGTTGGGGGCTACGACTAACCAGGGGGTGGAAGAGATGGAGGAAGTGCTGCATGAAGTAGACCCCGTGCAGGCAGCGATAATCGACAACAGCATCGACAGGTCTTGTGGGTTAATGGGAATCGTATGCAGGGACTAAGAGATTCCGGGGCAACTTTGACCCTTGTGAAGCCTCATCTTGTCTGGGACCAAGAGAAGACGGACCGGACAGTGGCAGTCCGTGTAGCAGGGGGAGCCATACATCGACTGCCCACTGCCAGGATTCACCTGAACTGGGGAGTCGGGGATGGCCTTGTTGAGGTCTGCTTGATGGAGGATTTGCCTGCAGACGTCTTGCTGGGAAATGACTTGGGGCCCATGTTGTCTGCCTTCTCGGTTGCCCCTCTGGCTGAGACATATCCTGTGACCACCCGGAGACAAGCTCGAACTGAGGAGGTGGAATCACACTCAGAGGAGGCCCAGGTAAGACATCCCAGCCCTACACGTATTCCCATAGCCAGACACATTTCTTGGGCCACTCCAGCTGAATTTAAGAGGGAGTTACTTGAGGATCCTTCATTAGAGGGATATCGTGGGAAGGCACAGGAGGGGAGAGGGGTACAGGGACGAGCCCCACTGTAAAATGACAGCTGGTAGTTCCCAAGAAGTATAGGCAGGAGTTACTGCGAATCTCTCATGACATACGCTTGGCCGGGCACTTCGGCATCAGTCGCACCAGGCATCGTCTGACACAAAACTTCTTTTGGCCGGGGGTAACATATGATGTTCGTCAGTACTGCCAGACCTGTGACAGTTGCCAGCACATTGGCAAGAGGGGAGATCAATGCAACGCTAAATTACGCCTCCTCCCCATTGTGGAGGAACCATTTAGCCGGGTAGCGGTTGATCTGATAGGGCCGTTAGCCAAACCCAGTCCGTCAGGGAAAAGGTATATATTGACAGTGATAGATTATGCCACACGGTATCCAGAGGCGGTTGCGTTACCTAACATTCTGGCAGAGACGGTGGCGGCTGCCCTGCTCCAGGTTTTCTCACGGGTTGGATTTCCCCGGGAGATTATCTCGGACCAGAGTACCCAGTTTACAGCAGAGGTGACCAACCAACTGTGGAAGCTGTGCGGCGTAAAGTCCATTAGAAGCGCCCCGTACCACCCGCAAACCAATGGGTTGTGTGAACGCTTTAACGGGACGTTAAAACAACTCATTGGGACTTTTACCAGGACCTACAGGGACTGGGAGAAATTCTTGCCACACCTCCTGTTTGCCTATCGGGAGATGCCCCAAGAATCCACGGGGTTCTCCCCATTCGAACTGGTATACGGGAGGCGGGTAAGGGGACCCCTAGACTTAGTGCTAGAACACTGGGAAGGGGAGGGCATCATGGAAGGGGTAACTATTGTACCCTATGTGCTGTAATTCCGGGACCGCCTACAGGAGCTGACCCAGGCTGTGCGTGGGAACATGCAGGTGGCCCAGCGGCGCCAGCGCGTATGGTACGATCGGAGGGCCAGAGAACGCACCTTGGAAATAGGACAGAAGGTCCTGGTGTTGGAGCCCACTAGGCAGAACAAGTTCCAAGCTGCATGGCAGGGGCCCTACCAGGTAGTGGGGAAATAGCAGACACCACCTATAATGTCGCTGATTGTGATGACCCCAGGGTTATCCGCATGTTCCACGTGAATATGCTGAAGCCCTACCGGGAGCTCCCTGAAGAGGTAGTGGCCATCTGTGCACCTGAAGCAGAGGATTTATCCGGACTTCCCTTGCCTGATGTCTTAGGGGAAACAACTCAGTCTAAAACATGGGACCAGGTACACTTGGGTGAAGACCTAGGTCCGCGGGAGAGACAGCAGGCGGAAGCGTTGTTGAGGCAGCAACAGAGGATGTTTTCGGGGAGACCAGGGTACACTCGCCTGGCACAACACAAGGTTGAGACCCAGGATCAGTCCCCCCTGCGACAACCCCCCTTCCGCGTCCCTGAGTCTGTACGAGTAGGGATGCGACAAGAGATACAAGAGATGTTGCGTTTAGGGGTCATTGAAGAGTCAGATAGTCCCTGGGCATCCCCCGTAGTGTTAGTGCCCAAGAAGGATGGGACTACACGGTTTTGTGTAGACTATCGTAAGCTCAATGAGAAAACGGTGACGGATGCGTATCCCATGCCGCGTGTGGATGAGTTGTTAGACCGGCTGGCGGGGGCAAAGTATTTGACCACCATTGATCTATGCAAAGGCTACTGGCAGATTCCCCTTAGTCCTGACACTATTCCCAAGTCTGCATTTGTCACCCCGTTCGGCTTATTCCAGTTTCGAGTTATGCCATTCGGGATGAAGAATGGCCCGGCGACCTTCCAGAGGCTGGCTGACCGGCTTCTGGATGGTCTCCAGGACTATGCTTGTGCCTACCTGGATGACATCGCCATCTACAGCGTGACATGGGAAGAGCATCTAAATCACCTAGAGACAGTATTGGACAGGATCCACAAGGCCGGAATCACCCTGAACCCAAACAAATGTCACGTGGGTAAAGCAGAGTATTCAGTATTTAGGGCATTGGGTGGGAAGTGGGAAACAGCGACCAGAACCAGCCAAGATTGAGGCCATAGCCAAATGGCCCACCCCACGCACTAAAACCCAGGTCATGGCGAATCTAGGGACAGCGGGGTATTACAGGAAATTCGTTCCCAATTACAGCAGCGTAGCCAAGCCCCTCACTGATCTGACCCGTAAGAACCAACCCCGCCAGGTTTCCTGGACCCCAGAGTGTGAGGAAGCCTTCCGCCAGCTAAAGGACGCCCTCACCAATACCCCTATATTGGCCGCACCCGATCCAACAAAACGTTTTCTTGTTCACACAGACGCTTCTATGTTTGGATTGGGGGCAGTACTGAGCCAAGTCGGGCCAGATGGCCAAGAACACCCGGTAGCTTACCTCAGTTGGAAACTACTGCCCCGTGAAGTAAGCTATGCGGCCATCGAGGAGTGCCTGGCGGTAGTATGGGCACTCAAAAAGTTGCAACCATATTTGTATGGACGACAGTTTTCCCTCCTAACGGACCATAATCCCCTAGTCTGGCTTAATCGGGTTTCCAGAGACAACGCCAGATTACTGCAGTGGAGTTTAGCCCTACAACCTCTGGACTTCACCATCCACTACAGACCCGGCAAACAAAACGGTAAAGTCGATGGACTAAGTCGACAAACGGAACTTGTACCAACCCCATAAACTTCGGTCATCCCCAAACCAATCCGTTAAGGATCAGACTGTGTATGCCGATCGCATCGCTGAAAAGGGGAGCCGTGTTACGGAACCTCCCAGCACCCAGAATATGTTGTGCAGTTATATGTATGTATAATAGGTTCCGTCTGAGATGCATGTCCCTAATGCATCAGACCACAGGCTGCGCCCCTGGGCAGAGGGGACAAGATATCCCAGTTTTGACCTCCCCCGCCTTTGTAATTCCCACAGTAAATATCGGCAGGCTCCGTCCACCTGCGGCTATTGTAATGTATGTCTGGCCTGCCGCTTTTCAATTGGCCTGCCTTCTGTATCTGTGTGATATATTCTGTGTCCTGTGAGTAAAGTGTTGTCAGACTGGAAATACGTGGAGCAGTGATCTTTTATATGCGCCCATGTAACCAAGCGATTCCAGCCAGCGTCCTTCATTCAGAATCCAGCCAAAGCAGAGTGGACCTCCTGAAACACGGGGTGGTACTGAAAGAGGTACTCCATCACGGTAGACCCAGTTACAGTTTCTATAAACCAAAACAGCAAAATCCGCTCTCACTTCTGAGTCTTGCAGTGTGCTCAATCAACATTTAGGATCCCTGTATTTAGCAATATTATATAGTGAGAAGAATCCACTTACCGTAATTTGCGGTATGTGTCTCCTGGAGCACAATCTATGAGCTGGGTAATAAAATGGCAGATGTGTAATTTTCACTCTCCAACATCCACTGCGTGTTAAATTCCGGAAAGTGGCTGTGGAGTCAAAATATTCCTTCCTCTTACACACGTGATCTAAATTGTTGGTACCCCTCGTTTAACCTCTTTCTGACCTCGGACGGGATAGTACGTCCGAGGTCAGATACCGTACTTTGATGCAGGGCTCCGGTGGTGAGCCCGCATCAAAGCCGGGACATGTCAGCTGTTTTGAACAGCTAACATGTGCCCGCAATAGCAGCGGGTGAAATCGTGATTCACCCGCCGCTATTAACTAGTGTAATGCCGCTGTCAAACACTGTCAGCGGCATTTAACCGGCGCTTCCGTCCGGAAATGAGCGCATCGCCGACCCCCGTCACATGATCGGGGGTCAGCGATGCTTCTGCATTGTAACCATAGAGGTCCTTGAGACCTCTATGGTTACTGATGCCGGCCTGCTGTGAGCGCCCCCCTGTGGTAGGCGCTCATAGCACACCGGCATTTCTGCTGCATAGCAGTGATCTGATGATCGCTGCTATGTAGCAGAGCCGATCGCGTTGTGCCAGCTTCTAGCCTCCTATAGAGGCTATTGAAGCATGGCAAATATAAAAAAAAAAATATATATAAAAGTTTAAATCACCCCCCTTTCACCCCATTCAAAATAAATCAATAAAAAAAAAAATACACATATTTGGTATCGCCGCGTTCAGAATTGCCCGATCTATCAATAAAAAAAGGATTAACCTGATCGCTAAACGGCGTAGTGAGAAAAAAATTAGAAAAGCCAGAATTATATTTTTTTGGGTCGCCGCGACACTGCATTAAAATGCAATAACGGGCGATCAAAAGAACGTATCTGCACCAAAATGCTATTATTAAAAAAGGCCAGCTCAGTACGCAAAAAATAAGTTCTCACCTGACCCCAGATCATGAAAAATGGAGATGCTACGGGTATCAGAAAATGGCGCAATTTTATTTGCACCTAGTAAAAAAGCCAATCAAAAAACAAGTGTGTGATTGCACTTTTTTTGCAATTTCACCGCACTTGGAATTTTTTTTCCCATTTTCTAGTACACAACATGCTAAAACCAATGATGTCGTTCAAAAGTACTACTCGTCCCGCAAAAAATAAGCCCTCGCATTGTCATATTGATGGAAAACTAAAAAAGTTATGGCTCTGGGAAGAAGTGGAGCAAAAATGAACACGGAAAAATGGAAAATCCCAAGGTCATGAAGGGGTTAATGGCAGAAAAACCCACAATGGTCACAGAAATAACTTGAATCTGACAAAAGTAATAATAAATAAATCTATGAAAATTCCCTTAACCTTCTGGCTATTCCAGAAACCTGGATACAGGACTCAGACACCACCGCCGCTGCCGCTCTCTCATTTGGTGTGCTGAAATTTTCACATACCACCAGACCTGAGAACAGACAGGGTGGAGGTGTTGGTTTGCGCCTCTCATCACAATGTGCTTTCCAGGTCATCCCCCCGGTTCCCTCACTCACATTTCCTTCCTTTGAAGTCCACGCCATCAGACTCTTTAAGCCCTTCTCCTTGCGAGTGGCGGTTATTTATCGCCCTCCAGGCTCCTCCCGCCAGTTTCTAGACCACTTTGCCACCTGGCGTACTCACTTTCTATCCTGTGACATCCCCGCCCTCATCATGGGAGACTTTAACATCCCCATCAATGATCCCCTCTCCCAATCTGCCGCTCATCTTCTTTCTCTAACTTCTTCATTCGGCCTCTCACAGTTTACTAATTCTCCTGCATGAGGACGGGAATACTCTGGACCTGGTCTTCTCCCGTCCCGGCTCGCTGCACGACTTTACAAATGCCCCTCTCCCACTCTCGGACCACAACCTTCTTTCCTTCTCTGTCAAGAATTGTCTCCTCACCCGGGACACCCCCACTTACCACACTTATCGGAGTACACGTACCATTAATACCCAGCAGCTTGTGGACAATCTCCACACATAGGGCCGGCGTCAGCACCCGGCGTACCCGGGCAAGTGCCGGGGCCCTGGCGAGACGGGGGGGGGGGGGCATTTAAGGTAGTAACAGTACAGACACGGACGGTACTACACTGATGACCTGGGGGGCCCACGCAGCCAGACTACATCCGGCTGTGCTGTGTGTGTATTAGCATACAAGATCAGCTCCGTGATCTCGGTCTCCCAGCCAGGACTCGGAGGTGGAGCCATCCCTGGCAGCAGGCGCGGCACAGATCTCTCTCTGTGACTGAGTTTCGCTGCGCAGGTGCTGGAATACTCACCACACCGTCACCATGGATATGAAGAGTCACTTCCAGGCCGGCGGTCGTCTGTGTCGTCACTTCCAGGTGAGCTCAGGCGCTCAGCAATCGTCCACTGTCCAGCCAGGTCCGGCACCAAGCAGGAAGACGATGATGAGCACGAGCAGCCAGCAGTCAGTAAACGGTGCACCCGGGCCGTCCCTGTACAACGTGGGCGACGACGTGAGTGATGGTGAAAGCAGTGAGTCTTCCTTCCAAGTTCCAGGCTGGTCCCAAAGCATTGCGGGGGGATGCAGCTTGGGAGGACAAGGACAAGGGGCCACCACAGACCTACAGTATGGCATCTGAGTGATGCTGGGTGTGGGTGGGACTTATAGACTATATACATGACAGCCTGTGCTATATACTACATGGATGTTATATACTCCGTGGGCTGTGCTATATACTCCGTGGGCTGTGCTATATACTACGTGGGCTGTGCTATATACTACGTGGGCTGTGCTATATACTACGTGGGCTGTGCTATATACTACGTGGGCTGTGCTATACAATACGTGGCTGTGCTATACACTACGTGGCTGTGCTATACACTATGTGGCTGTGCTATATACTACGTGGCTGTGCTATATATTACACGGGCTGTGCTATATACTGCATCGGCTGTGCTATATACTACGTGGGCTGTGCTATACACTTCGTGGGCTGTGCTATATACTACGTGGCTGTGCTATATACTACGTGGCTGTGCTATATACTACGTGGGCTGTGCTATATACTACGTGGGCTGTGCTATATACTACGTGGCTGTGCTATACACTACGTGGCTGTGCTATACACGTGGGCTGTGTTATATGCTATGTGGGCTGTTATACACTACGTGGGCTGTGCTATATACTACGTGGCTGTGCTATATACTATCTGGGTTGTGTTATATGCTATGTGGGCTGTTATACACTACGTGGCTGTGCTATATACTACGTGGGCTGTTATACACTACGTGGCTGTGCTATATACCACGTGGGCTGTGCTATATACTACGTGGGCTGTGTTATATGCTACGTGGCTGTGCTATATTTCTCTCCTGTATCTGTACATTATGAATCGTGGTATGTGTTATAAGGGGGGGGCCCACTGAGACTTTCGCCCGGGGCCCTCAGAAACCTGGAGCCGGCCCTGTCCACACATCTCTAGCCCCAATCTCCTCCCTCTCCTGTCCAGACTTAGCATTGTCACACTTCAATAATACACTCAAGAATGCCCTAGATGAAGCAGCACCTTCTACACGCAGAAAGACACGACACAGACAACGGCAGCCCTGGTACACTATGCAAACACGCTTCCTGCAGCGTTGCTCAAGGTGTGCAGAGCGGCAGTGGAGAAAATCTCTCTTAGCAGAAGACTTCATCCACTATAAGTTCATGCTCAAAACCTATAACTCTGCCCTTTATCTGGCCAAACAATTCTACTTCACCACCCTCATCACCTCACTATTCAACAACCCAAAACAACTTTTTGAAACCTTAAACTCCCTTCTGAAACCTAAAGTACAGGCCCCCATCACCAACCTCAGCGGTGAGGATCTGGCCACTTATTTCTTAGAAAAAATCAACCACATCCATCAGGATATCTTAGCGCAATCTCCTCAGTGCCTGGATCCCCTTCCCTGCCGCACCTCAAGCTCACTAGACATCTTTGAGCCTGTCTCAGAAGAAGAAGTTTCCAAGCTCCTCGCTTCTGCTCGGCCTACAACCTGCAACAGTGACCCCATTCCTTCACAAATCCTGCAGTCTCTCTCACCAGTGGTCACCACTCACCTGACTAAAATATTTAATCTCTCTCTTTCTTCAGGTATCTTTCCCTCCTCATTTAAACATGCCATCATAACCCCTTTACTTAAAAAGCCATCCCTGGACCAGAACTGCACTGCTAATTACAGACCTGTCTCTAACCTTTCCTTCATCTCTAAACTCCTGGAACGCTTGGTCCACTCCCGTCAAATCCGTTATCTCTCGGATAACTCTCTTCTTGACCCCTTACAATCTGGTTTCCGCACTTTACACTCCACTGAAACTGCCCTCACTAAAGTCTCTAATGATCTAATAACAGCTAAATCCAAAGGTCATTGCTCTCTGCTGATTCTCCTGGATCTATCTGCCGCATTCGACACTGTGGATCACCAGCTCCTTCTCACTATCCTCCGCTCCATAGGCCTCAGGGACACAGCCCTCTCCTGGTTCTCCTCCTACCTATCTGAACGCTCCTTCACTGTATCTTTTGCCGGCTCCTCTTCCTCTCCTCGTCCCCTATCGGGGTTCCGCAAGGCTCAGTCCTAGGCCCCCTCCTCTTCTCTCTTTACACGGCCCCCATTGGACAAACAATCAGCAGATTTGGGTTCCAGTATCATCTCTATGCTGATGACACCCAATTATACACTTCTTCCCCCGACATCACCCCTACCCTAATTCAAAATAACAAGGATTGTCTGTCTGCTGTCTCTAACATCATGTCCTCCCTCTACCTGAAACTAAATCTCTCCAAAACGGAACTTCTTGTGTTTCTCCCTTCTACTAACCTCACTCTACCCAACATCGAAATTACCCTGGAGGGTTCAACCATAACTCCCAAGCAACATGCCCGCTGTCTTGGGGTCATATTCGACTCCGAACTTTCCTTTACTCCCTACATCCGATCACTCACTCGCTCTTGTCACCTGCATCTTAAAAACATCTCCAGAATCCGACCTTTTCTCACCGTTGAAACTGCTAAGACTCTTACTGTCGCTCTTATTCATTCTCGTCTGGACTACTGCAACTCTCTTCTAATTGGTCTCCCTCTTCGCTACAGGGTCCAGTTTAAACTCATCTCTCTCACCCACAAAGCTCTCCACAGTTCTGCACCGCCTTATATCTCCTCTCTCATCTCTATCGCCCTACACGTGCCCTCCGTTCTACAAATGACCTAAGGCTAACATCCCCCGTTATCCGAAACTCACACCTCCATCTCCAAGACTTCTCTCGTGCTGCGCCAACTCTCTGGAATGCACTTCCCCAGACGATCAGACTGATACCTAGCCCTGACCTATTCAAGCGAGCTTTAAAAACCCATCTCTTCAAACAAGCCTACCACACCAGCTACTCAGTAAACTAACTTTGCCCTGTTCACTCCCTCCAAATATTACTCTGAATCTGCACCCTATTATTCATCTGTCTCCACACCCTCCATGCACACGATTAACTGCACTTGATACTTGACTATTGCACTTAAACACACGGGCTGATGACCGGATCATGCAGCTTTAACTGAAAATCCCTATTTATTATAATTGCCAGACCTGAAATAACAGCACTTTACACCTATTGTGTCCCCCCATTTCCTTGTAGATTGTAAGCTTGCGAGCAGGGACCTCACTCCTAATGTCACGGTTTAAATTGTCTTAACTCTTACCGAATTTATTGTTTGTACATGTCCCCGCTTAATTGTAAAGTCCTGCGAATATGTTGGCACTATATAAATAAAAATTATTATTATTTTTATAAGTAAGTCATTGCTTTTCAACCAAGCTTCCACAGAATTTAAAAAAATTAAAAAACTCATGAAATAGGCCTGGACAGAAATGATGGGACCCGTAACTTAACATTTTGATGCACAACCTTTTGAGGCAATCACTTCAATCAAACAATTCCTGTAACTGTCAATGAGACTTCTGGGAAAAAAGCGACACTCAGACAAAGTCCTGCTTACCCATGTCGCCTGTCAGCATGTGTCCAAGGCAGCTCCGATGCTTGTTCAGTAGGCAGCCTCCCGAAGAAGCCCACGCGAAACTTGTGTCGGAAACACACTGACAGTTGACATGGGTAAGCAGGACTTTGTTTGAGTGTCGCTTTTTTCCCTAGGGTAGTGATATTTGGCTAATGGATTTATTTAGAGTGATGTATACTCTCCCACATTAAGCCATATTAAGCCCTCTACTTTTTTGGCTAATTGGTATAATGTTTGCACGTTATTTGCACTATGCACTTTTTTGCTATTGCATTGAAGTTTATTGAGGTTGAGATTTATGACCTCTGTTTGCTTGCCCAGCCTGCTCTCAGTGCCACTGTTTTTGTGTCCTTCACACAGAAGCTCTCCATGTGCCTTGTCATTGGTAAGCTGTTTTTATCATTATTTTTTTGTGATTTTCGTGTAATATCATGTTTTTAATAAACTTTGTTATTTTTAGGAAATAACTCTTTTTGGACAGTGAGTACCTGTAGCCGTATATATAGGCCACTCATTGATTCCAAGATTGTAGACACCTGTGATGCTAGTTAGTGGACACACCACGATTTAACGTCCCTTTTGTCACATTATTTTCAGGGGTACCATCACTTCTGTCCAGGCCTATTTCATGAGTTTTATTTTATTTATTTTTTTAATTCTATGAAAGCATGGTTGAACAGCAATGTCTGACTTTCATTTGTTCATTTTCTTAGATGTTTTATTTCTTTATTACTTTCAGCTTGCGGCTTGTGTATTTGTTTACTGTTGTGACCATGGCCCGTTTACTGACTACTCTTGTGTCTTCTGATTCTGTATTTTGTCCTCTGGTTCTGACCCAGCTACTTGACTATTCTTCTTGCCATCGAATACCACAGGATAGCAGGTAACACCATGGTCCAAGCCTAGGGGTCCCAGTGTAAGTCCAGATCCATGTAATGGTGTTAAAGGGCAATGAGCAAAGCGATCCTTGGGATATGGAAAGCAGAGAAGATAGTGCCAAGCATGTTCATGGTGGAGATCTTTTGAGCTGCCAGTTGACCACGAACAGTGCTCCCAATACATGGTGTCTGCAAACTATTCCAGCTAGATCTGCATTCAAACAGCTAAATGGCGCTCCTTCCCTTCTGAACACTGCCATGTGCCCAGAGAGTAGTGCACAATCGTATGTAGGGTATTGTGAGAAGATGAAAAATAATTTGTAAGATCCATTTGTTTTCTATTATCCTTTGTGAATAATTCCAAAGTTATCACCACATAAAGTGACACACGTCAAATTGTAAAAATGGGGCCTGATTAAGAACACAAAACTGGCTGTGGGAAGAGAATAAATCGGAGTATTTTGGACACTACTGTAATCAAAAACTGTGACTATAGACAATAACAGCTACTGAAATAATCAAACTCAACAGTCTCCATTAGTAATAAATGAGTAGCTAGTGGTGAAACCTCTCTGGGGTAATTAGGGCACGGGGCTCGGTGACTTCACAATCTAAACTATCGTAAGCTCCAATATTTTCTGTCAGATGAGTTTCAAGAAGAAATATTACACATTTAAAGAGAACTGTGTATAATAGTTGTCAGTTCTTTTAGAACTCCTAAAGTGAACCAGCAGAACCACGACAACAAACCTCCCAAGGGTGAGCTCGCCTGGTGGACCACCCCCAATACAGGGAGTGTTAGTGGCAGGCCCGAGGGAGACTATTGCCGCAGAAGCTGATACCCGGCGACAGGAAGTAGGAGCGGAAAAGACGCAGAACTGGCTATAATGGAGACACAGGACAGACTGGCAATGACTGAGACTAAGAATAGGCAGGACATGGTGGACGCCCAGGACAGACTGGATATGGCAGAGACACAGGACAGGCAGGTTATGGCGAATGCCCAGGACAAACTGGATATGACAGACAAAGAATGGGCAGGATATGGCGGAAGCCCCGGACAGACTGGATATGGCTTAATCACAGGACAGGCAGGGTATGGCAGAAACACAGGACAGGCAGGGTATGGCTGAGACACAGGACAGGCAGGATATGGCGGACACACAGGACAGAGCAAGGCACCGAAGGACCTGGGTCAAATGAGGACAAATGACAATCAGACATGGAGCAGAGGAAGGAGTTACCTTAAATAGACCGAGTGCTGCAGAACTTCTGGGTCAAGATCCTCCAGAATCATAGAGTGCAGGAATGGAGCGTCTGCAGACCAGAGAGAGGAAGTGTGCGTGCGCAGTGAGAGGCGCGCACCCGACGAGAGCCAGGAGAAGAGACCGGAAGGCGCGTGCACACCCCTGGAGAGCGCCGGGACGGGTAAGTATGTTGGCACGCAGAGTGAGCGGCAGGAGCAGCGGCAGGTGGCGCCGTGACAGTACTCCTCCCCTTACACCCCCTCCTTCTAAGACCGGAAAGAAATTTGGCCAAAATCTGAGGAGCCTGTATGTTTTCACGGGGTTCCCAAGACCTCTCCTCAGGACCAAAACCCTTCCAATCGACCAAGAAGAAAGTCTTACCTCTAGACTTTTTCATGGCAAGAATATCTTCAACGACATCTTGAGTGGAAACTTGCAGAGGTGATTGACCAGGAAAATGGAATTGATTGAAAATGACAGGTTTCAAAAGGGAGACATGAAAAGAATTGGGAATGCGAAGTGAAGGAGGTAGTTTCAGTTTGTAGACAACATCGTTGATACGAACCAAAACCTCAAATGGACCAATGTACCGTGGACCTAATTTATACGAAGAAATCTTAAGACGGATGAACCTGGACGACAACCACACTTTATCACCAGGCTGGTATAATGGAGGGTCCAGGCATCTTTTGTCGGCATGTCTCTTAATCCTGTTCTGTGCCTGTTCTAACGTGACTTTGGTCTCCTGCCAAACCCTGGAGAACTCCTCGGACCAAAGATCGGCCGCCGGCACACCCGAAGCAGGAAGTACCAGCAGAGGGACACCAGGATGTTGCCCATAAACGATGAAGGGTGATTTGGTAGAAGAGTTATTAATGTGGTTACTGTAAGCAAACCCGGTCCAAGGAAGCAAATCAGACCAATTGTTGTGATGGACATTGGAAAAATGACGGAGATAGGTCATTAGAACCTGGTTTGTGCGCTCCGCTTGTCCGTTAGTTTGAAGATGGTAGGCTGAGGAGAAATCCAAAGTTACATTCATCAGTTTGCAAAGAGCTCGCCAGAACCGAGAGGTAAATTGAACTCCTCTATCAGAAACTATGTGAAGAGGAAAGCCGTGAATCCGAAAAATATGAGCAATGAAGATTCTTGCCAATTCAGGAGCGGAAGGTAATCCAGGCAAAGAGACAAAATGAGCCATCTTGGAGAATCGATCCACTCCTACAAAAATGACCGTATGACCAGAAGACCGAGGCAGATCAGTAATAAAATCCATAGCAATGTGTTGCCAGGGGACTGAGGGAACAGGCAGCGGATGCAGAAGACCGGAGGGCAGATGTCTAGGAACCTTGTTCTTTGCACAGGAAGGACAGGATACCACAAAACTTCGGACATCTTGTAGAAGGGAGGGCCACCAATAATAGCGCGAGATAAGAGTGTTTTCTTGAATCCCACATGGCCTGCCAGCTTAGAGGCGTGACCCCAACGTAAAACTCGACTCCTCTTGTTCTCCTGCACAAAGGTTTTACCCGGAGGTAAGGAAGACATGCTGATAGGAGCTACAGGAATGATCTTGCTGGAATCCACGATGTGTAAAGGTTCCTCCATAACGTCGGTTACGAGAAAGGATCTGGACAAAGCATCAGCTTTGCAGTTCTTATTACCAGGATGAAAATGTAGCTCAAAGTCAAAATGGGCAAAGAATAAAGACCAACTGGCTTGGTGAGGATTAAGTCTTTGCGCAGAGCGGATATATTCCAGATTTTTGTGGTCAGTGTAGATTTTGATAGGATGAACGGCTCCCTCCAACAAATACCGCCACTCCTCTAGTGCCAATTTAATGGCCAATAGTTCCTTGCCGCCAATGGCGTAATTCCTCTCCGAGACGGAAAACATCTTAGAAAAGAAACAGCAAGCAGCCAATTGTCCGGAAGAAGATCTCTGGGAAAGAACTGCACCAGCGCCTATGGCAGAGGCATCTACTTCAAGAACGAACGGCTTGTTGATCTCTGGACAATGAAGCACGGGAGCTGAGGCAAAGGCTTGTTTCAAGGACCGAAAATTGTCTTCAGCTTCAGAGGACCAGATGTGAGGGTTGAACCCTTTGTGAGTCAAGGCGGAAATAGAAGCAGCCAGAGTGAAGAAATGTGGGATAAACTGCCGGTAGTAGTTAGCAAAGCCAAGGAAGCGTTGAATTGCCTTAATCCCCTGGGGACGTGGCCAATCAAGCACAGCAGACACTTTATCTGGATCCATTCGCAAGCCTGAGTCAGAAATTATATAACCAGGAAACGGTAACGAAGATTGCTCAAAGATGCACTTCTCGAGTTTGGCATAAAGATGGTTCTCCATAAGACGAGACAAGACTTGGCGGACTTCTCTTCTGTGAGAAGCAAGATCCAAAGGAAAACACGAGAATGTCGTCCAAGTATACCACCACACAGGAGTAGAGTAGATCCCGGAAAACATCATTCACAAACGCCTGGTACACCGCAGGAGCGTTACACAAACCGAAGGGCAAGGCTAAATACTCATAATGGCCGTCACGGGTGTTAAAGGCAGTCTTCCACTCGTCTCCTGAATGAATAAGAATTAGGTTGTACGCTCCGCGAAGATCCAATTTCGTGAAGATACGAGCTCCCCTAAGGCGGTCAAACAACTCCAGAATAAGCGGTAGCGGATACTTGTTCTTAATTGTGAGATTGTTAAGACCTCGGTAGTCAATACATGGACGGAGGGAGCCATCCTTTTTCTTGACGAAGAAAAAACCTGCACCTGTAGGAGAGGAGGACTTGCGAATAAAGCCTCTAGCTAAATTCTCCCAGACATATTTGGACATAGCTTGCGTCTTGGTGGGAGACAATGGGTAAATTCGGCCTCTGGGCTGAGTAGAACCTCGGAACAAGATCGATTGGGCAGTCATGTGGACGATGCGGTGGTAAGAGCTCTGCTTCTTTTTTATTGAAGACATCCTGGAAGGACCAATAGCTGGAAGGTAGATTGGGAGACAACGGATTTGGACGTGAAGAATTCCTCGACAGAACTGGCCGCAGACAGTTGCTCTGGCAAAACAGTCCCCAACGCAGAATATCACCAGACCACCAGTCAAGATAAGGTTCGTGAGTCCTCAACCAAGGAAGTCCAAGCAAAATTGTGTGGGACAACGAAGGCAGCACATAAAAGACTATCTTCTCCCGATGCAAGATTCCTATTTGAAGTTCCAGTTCTTCGGTCACCAAAGTAACGGACTCCCGCAAGTGCTGACCGCTGACCGACGCAATCTGCCGAGGAGTCTCCAGGGATCTGACCGGCATCCATAGTCTCCTAACCGTCTCGAGTTGGATGAAATTCCCGGTCGCCCCAGAATCTATATAAGCTAAATCAGAAAAACGTTTAGAACCCAGATGCAAAAGAACAGAAAGAGTAAGGGGTCGAGAGGATTCAGGAACACCTAGGGAGACCTCTCTTACCTGACGTAGGTGGAGGCGTTTCCCGGCCTCAAAGGACAGGAACGCAGAAGATGAGCAGCACTGCCACAATAGAAACAGAGACCTTGAGCCAGTCTCTCGTTCCGGGGCTTTTCCGCCGGTTTGAGACGATCCACCTGCATGGGCTCTGGGACAGAAACAGCAGAAGTCTTCACAGGACGCGGACGGGAAGGACTCAGTAGCCGAAGGAAGACGAGGAACTCTTCTCTCTCTAGCAGATTATCGGGTGCGCTCTTGGAAACGTAAGTCTATGCGGGTTGCCAGGGATATAAGATCTTCCAAGGAAGTCGGAGTATCCCGACCCGCCAATTCGTCCTTAATTCGAGACGAGAGCCCTCACCAAAAGGCTCCCACCAGTGCCTCATTATTCCATCCTAATTCAGACGAAAGTGTGCGAAACCGAATGGCATTTTGACCCACAGAAAGAGCCTCCTGGTGAAGGTTAAAAAGGGACTCTGTGGTAGAGGCCAAACGACCTGGTTCGTCGAATACTTTACGAAAAGTATCTAAAAAGATGGATAGTTGAGAGACAAGAGGGTCATCTCGCTCCCAGAGGGGGTTTACCCAGGCTAAAGCCTCTCCCTCTAAATGGGAAATCACAAAGGCCACCTTTGCTCGGTCAGTAGGGTACTGCAACTCAAAATGGAGTTGGCACTGGTTCAGAAACCCTCTACATAATTTTGGATCCCCACTGTAACGAGGTGGTTTAGCCAGGTGAGGCAGTGGGTGAGGGGCCGAGGACAGAGAGGAAACAGGAGCAGAAGACTGGAGGGCACGAAGACGATCATCCACGGATGCCATGAAATTAAGGATGTGGGCTTGAGTGTCACACTGCTGAGCAAGCTCCTGTTGGAGACCTGCCAGCTGCGGAGCACTCCCAGGGTCGGAGGCCTGCAGAGACAAGAGACGAGGCTCCATGGATTTTAAGAAGGACATGATCCTTGACTGATTCTCCCGGAGGAACAGTAGTTCCTTTTGGATAGGAGTCGGGGTACCAGCGGGGTCCATGGCCTGATTGTAGTCAGATCTTTTAGAACTCCTAAAGTGAACCCGCAGAACCACGAAAACGACCCTCCCAAGGGTGAGCTGGCCTGCTGTACCACCCCCAATACAGGGTGTGTTAGGGGCAGGCCCGAGGGAGACTATTGCCGCAGAAGCTGATACCCGGGGACAGGAAATAGGAGAGGAAAAGACACAGAACTGGCTATAACGGAGACACAGGACAGACTGGCAATGACTGAGACTAAGAATAGGCAGGATAAGGCGGACGCCCAGGAGAGACTGGATATGGCGGAGACACAGGACTGGAAATGACTGACACAGAATGGGCAGGATATGGCGGAAGCCCCGGACAGACTGGATATGGCGAAAAAACAGGACAGGCAGGGTATGGCGGAGACACAGGACAGGCAGGGTATGGCAGAGACACAGGACAGGCAGGATATGGCAGACGCACAGGACAGAGCAAGGCACAGAAGGACCTGGGTCAAATGAGGACAAATGACAATCAGGCATGGAGCAGAGGAAAGAGTTACCTTAAATAGACCGAGTGCTGCAGAACTTCCGGGTCAAGATCCTCCAGAATCATAGAGTGGAGGAACGGAACGTCTGCAGACCAGAGAGAGGAAGTGCACGTGCGCAGTGAGAGGCACGCACCCGACGAGAGCCATGGACCGGCTGCGAGTCAGGAGAAGAGACCGGAAGGCGCACGCACACAGCTGGAGCGAGCCGGGACGGGTAAGTATGTCGGCGCGCAGAGTGAGCGGCAGGTGGCGCCGTAACAATAGTGCAGAGCGGAGATGTCTTAAAGGGAACCTGTCAGGATTGTGTACAGCAACCTACAGACACTGTATACCTGGTCATGAAATCCGTCTTGTGGTTGTTGTTTAATCTGTATTTGTTGTTTTCAGTTGATAAAATGCTCGTGCTCTGGGGCAGGGCTTTATGCGGTGCTCTGATTATATATGCATCTGTATTGGCTTATAACAGGTCATAAGGTGTTAGGTGTCGAGTTCCCGCCCCTGCACAGGGGGAATCTCGAGCCTCCTCCACTGCGGTCTGCCATTCTTCTTCAGCCGCAGTGGTGCCTGCTCAGCAGAGATGTCGGTCCCAGCGTCTGGCTCAGGCAGATACCTTGCGCTTGGTTGCTGCTGCCCTTGCAGGCTCAGCCATTGTAGCCAGTACTGGTCAGCGGCGAGCAGACGCTTCTGGGACTAAGTCCTACTTTTCTCCTTCTGAGCATGCCCAAAGGAGGACCTTTCATTGGAGGTTGGGGATCACACGCTTAGGTCCTGTAGCAGCTCCCATTGGTCCTCTAGAAAGGTCCTGAAGTTGCTGCAACTGTAAAAGGTTTGCATGACCGCATGGCCATGAGCTAGTATCATTTATGTTTGAGCTTGTCGCCAGTGAATACTCTGCCACTCAGGCTACATGTGGGGTGTGTCCGTCTAGCCGTGGGAATTGTTCAGGCAGGCAGCTAGCGTCAGTGGGGGCAATTAGTCACTTGGCTTGGCTCTGGTTCCTTCTTGTGTGCGGTTAGCACAGAAGTGTACCGAGCAAACACAACCCTAGATAGGGTATTAGTCCCACTAATATTATACGACTCTGTGAAGCAACAGGGTTCGTCCTTGTACTGACCGAGTGACGGAACTTGGTGGGGCCGCCATTTCACTAGCAGCAGGTCTCTCTCCTGCTGGACCCCGGCTGCGAACGCAATAATATCAACTTCACATTTACTCGGAGCAGTCCGCCAGCCATAACTGAAAACTAGCGCCAGAGTCTGGCTAGTAAATGGCGGACGATCAGCGTCTACAACGGTACATCCAGCAGCTGGAGAGTAGGTTGGCGGCTCTAAAACGCACAACCTCAGCTGTGGATGTAACCACAGTCGCTGTTCAGGCTGCAAGTGTAGCTGCAGCAAGTTTGTCCCCTGCTCCGACATTATCCCGTCTCCCGTTACCAGACAAGTTTGCTGGTGACAGTAAGCTATGTTGGGGATTCGTGAGCCAGTGTGCCATACATCTAGAGCTCCTGGCCGCACATTATCTCTCCTAGAGATGGAGGCAATATCGCAGTACATCCTGGAGAATCTGGCAAGAGGATTCATTAGGAAGTCAGTGTCTCCTGCAGGGGCTGGGTTCTTCATGCAGAAGAACAACTACGTCCATGCATAGACTACAGGGGTCTTAACGCCATCACCGTTAAGAATAAATATCCACTGCCCCTGATATCTGAGCTCTTTGATAGGCTTCGGGGAGCAAGGGTATTTACGAAACTAGATCTGAGGAGTGCTTACAACCTGATTCGCATCCGTTAGGGGGATGAATGGAAGACGGCTTTTAACACCAGGGATGGGCACTATGAATACCTAGTGATGCCCTTCGGGCTCTGTAATGCCCCAGCCGTTTTCCAAGACTGCTCTCCACCTCGGTTGAAGTCTATCTGGATAATATTCTCATCTACTCTCCAGATACTGACTCCCACCGGAGAGATGTTTGCAAAGTCTTCGACCTCTTATGGGTAAACTCCCTCTACGCCAAGTTGGAGAAATGTGTGTTTGAGTAGGAGTCCTTACCTTTCCTTGGCTATATCATCTCCGCCCAGGGATTGGCTATGGATCCTGCCAAACTACAGACTGTGATGGACTGGCAATAACCCCATTCTCTTAAAGCGGTGCAGCGCTTTATGGGGTTCATTAACTATTATCGTCAGTTCATCCCTCATTTCTCAATTTTGGTAGCTCCCTTGGTTACCCTCACCAAGAAGGGGGCAAATCCCAAATTCTGGTCGTCGGAGGTCTCCAAGGCCTTCACCTCTATTAAGTCTCATTTTGCTAGCGCTCCCATCCTACATCGCCCCGATGTAGATAAGCCGTTTATAATGGAGGTGGATGCATCATCTGTTGGTGCTGGAGCAGTCCTCTTCCAAAAGGATGCTCAAGGTCGAAAGCATCCTTGCTTCTTCTTCTCCAAGACCTTCACACCAGCGGAGAGGAATTATTCCATCGAGGACAGGGAGTTGCTAGCCATGAAGTTTGCTTTCTCAGAGTGGAGACACCTCCTGGAGGGGGCTCGCTTTCCCTTCCAAGTTTATACAGACCACAAGAATTTGGTGTACATTCAGACTGCCCAGCAGCTAAATTCTCGCCAGGCTAGATGGTCCCTGTTCTTCTCCCGGTTCCATTTCACCCTCCATTTTCTCTCCGGGGAGAAGAACATTCGTGCCAACGCTCTCTCTCTCTCCATTGTGTCATCTGAGGAGGTGGAAGAGGAGCCTCGGCTTATTGTCCCTTCTGAGAGCCTGAGAACCGTGGCTCCGGTCTCACTAGAGTCTGTGCCCCCAGGCAAGACTTTTGTACCATCACATTTGCAACCGGAGGTTCTCTCTTGGGCTCATTCGTCCAGGGTGGTGGACATTTTGGGACCAAGAGGACATCTGAGCTGTTGGCGAGGACATACTGGTGGCCGCATATAGCCCGTGACGTCAGGGACTATATTCGGGCATGTGTCTCCTGTGCCAAGAATAAGTCCCCTCGACAACGGCCAGCTGGTTTACTTTACCCCCTGCCGGTGGCAGACAGACCCTGGGAGATGGTCGGGATGGAATTTGTGGTGGGCTTACCCAAGTACCGTAGCTGCACCATTATTTGGGTGATCACCGACCATTTTTCCAAAATGGTGCACTTGGTGCCTCTTCCACGGCTACCTACTGCACGGGCTCTGGCAGCATTGTTTATTAAACACATATTTCGCCTACACGGTATGCCAGACAAAATTGTCAGTGACTGGGGTCCCCAGTTTGCATCTCGGTTCTGGAGAGAGCTTTGTCGTCTACTCAGCAATGAGCTGAATCTCTCTTCCGCATATCATCCCGAGACGAATGGGTTGGTAGAGGGTCAACCAGACCTTGGTCACATATCTGCAACATTTTGTTTCAGCCAGGCAGGATGACTAGGCATCCTTGCTACCATGGGCGGAGCTTGCGCTGAACAATGCCGTAGCCGACTCCACTGGGCAGACCCCATTCCTCCTTAACTACAGCCAGCATCCGCGGGTTCCTGTGCCTATGCCCGTGTCTTCCGCCGACTCCAGGGTGGCAGACTGGGCTGTGGAGGCACGTGACATTTGGGACCGCACTCAGGATGCCATTCGGGCCTCCAAGGAGAGAATGAGATCCTCCGCGGATGCACATCGGCGCCCCGCTCCGACCTTTGCTCCTGGCGATTTAGTGTGGCCCTCAGCCTGTAATATCAGGCTGTGCGTTGAGTCCACTAAGTTTGCACCTCGCTACTTGAGTCCCTTCAAGGTCCTGGAACAGGTTAACCCTGTGGTCTACTGTCTGGCCCTTCCTCCACACCTAGGTATCACCGACACCTTCCATGTGTCCCTCTTAAAGCCCTTACACATGTCCCAGTTTTCAGAGTCATCTGCCGGGACATCGGGTTCGTCTATGGACGATTACGAGGTGAACGATCGATATCCTGGGGTGTAAGGTGGTACGTGGTAAAAAATTTTATTTGGCGGACTGGAAGGGTTAGGCTTAGTTCACATTGCGTTAGCAGCAGCCCGTTCAGCACATACACTAACGGGCTGCTGCTAGCGCAAATACCGGCGTTTTCATCCCGCTAGCGCAGATAGAGCTCTGCTAGCTCCATCTGCGCTAGCAGTGACGGACCCGGAAACACTGCAGCCCGCGTCTCCGGGTCCGTCACTCAATGACGGCACATCCCTAGCGCACTCCCATTGTGTGCATTCAATAGCGGCGTTAACGGACTACGTTACACCGCGTTATGCCACGGTGTAACGTAGTCCGTTAAACGGGTCACACTAGCGCAGTGTGAACCCAGCCTTATGGTCAAGAAGACAGGTCCTGGGAGCCTGCTGAGCACATTCGAGCTCTGCAGCTCATTGCTGCATTCGAGTATAGCGAGGTCCAAGGAGGAGGGGTAATGTTAGGTGTCGAGTACCTGCCCCTGCACAGGGGGAATCTCGAGCCACCTCCGCTGCATTCTCCCATTCTTCTTTAGCCACAGTGGAGCCAACTCAGCGGAGACGTTGGTCCCAGTGTCTGGCTCAGGCAGATACTGCGCGCTTGGTTGCTGCTGCCCTTCCAGGCTCAGCCATTATAGACAGTATTGGTCAGCGGCGAGCAGACGATTCTGGGACTAAGTTCTACTTTTCTCCTTCTGAGCATGTCCAAAGGAGGACCTTTCACTGGAGGTTGGGGATCACACGCTTAGGTCCTGTAGCAGCTCCCATTGGTCCTCTAGGAAGGTCCTGAAGTTGCTGCAACTATAAAAGGTTCGCATGGCCGCACAGCCATGAGCTATTAACAACAAAACCAAAATGCCCCAAAGAGTAAATAGGACATAAACTCAATAAGGCATAAGTTCAACACGCGGTACAGAGACCACACATAGAGTATAATCCTTGTATAAATATTTTATTAAAGCAAGTAAATAAGAACAAGTCAAAGACACAAGATAAAATAAACTACTGGAGACCACAATCAACAGGGACACTGTGACCAGCATAAACCAATGCCCAAATTTAAAGATCAGTGCTCCAACCTCAAAACAAATAAAATATAAAGTGTGAATAAGAGTAAATACAAAAAGTTAAATTTTTAAGTAGCAGCTTTTACAAAAAAGTGCAATGTGCAGCATGTCCGTAGTGGACTATTTTGAAAAGCTAAAAGCCAACTTAACAGAAAATAAGAGGTGCGCAATACTTACAGTTAGATTAAACAGGCACGGTGCTGGTAACAGGAGGTCCCTGTAAGCATTGCTCACCTCTTATTTTCTGTTAAGTTGGCTTTTAGCTTTTCAAAATAGTCCACTACGGACATGCTGCACATTGCACTTTTTTGTAAAAGCTGCTACTTAAAAATTTAACTTTTTGTATTTACTCTTATTCACACTTTATATTTTATTTGTTTTGAGGTTGGAGCACTGATCTTTAAATTTGGGCATTGGTTTATGCTGGTCACAGTGTCCCTGTTGATTGTGGTCTCCAGTAGTTTATTTTATCTTGTGTCTTTGACTTGTTCTTATTTACTTGCTTTAATAAAATATTTATACAAGGATTATACTCTATGTGTGGTCTCTGTACCGCGTGTTGAACTTATGCCTTATTGAGTTTATATCCCATTTACTTTTTGGGGCATTTTGGTTTTGTTGTTAATAGTAACCTTTCCCTGTTTTTTGAACAGAGTAACTGGTGTCCCTGTTACTACTATGGATCACAAAGCCAGGGAGAAAACCTGGCAAGATCGTATTGGTGACGTTTTTAAATGTAGAATTACTGGGGCTACTAATGATGTCTCTAATAATTTTAAGGATATGACTCGAAAATATCGAAATCTATTACATAAAAAATTAGAATATGGTGGACCCGTGCTTCACTGCAGAATTATCAAAAATGTAATATTATCCCAAGAGGGCTTCGTATACAGCTTTATCCCACGTTTGAGCTTGGTGACATTGCATTGAATACTAGATGGGAGGAGGCCGCTACAACCTGCTCTTTGAAATTCATGGAGATTATTAATGACAAAAATACTGCATTATTGAATGAATTGGATTTACAAATTGCGTCCATGCAGACCCAAATGTCCAATGAATTCTCTAAGGAACAGATGGACCAATTTTTTCTTGAGGTATCCAGAGACATGGAAAAATGGGAGAAGGATGTATGTGAAACAAAGACTAAAAAATACGAGCGTGATCTTAATGATTATGAAGTAAAAAGAATTTTCAAGTGGCAGTATAGAAAGGAGGATAAATTGCAGTCTTCAAGAAGCTCATCTGTTACCTCCATCACTTCCCTTTCAAGCTAAGCCTCTATACAGGAATGTGATACACCTAGACCATTCAATATGAAAACTAGATTTGGCGGGAAATGGACTAACCAGGGCCCCTTTAGGCAACATCAGGGATCAAAGAATAGACAACCTCAGGTAATCAATTTGTCAGATCACATACTCACCCCAAAGCAGGAGGATCTCCTGCAGCGGGGTTTAACCTTTTCTCCCGCTAAATCTCTAGATGCCTTCACGGCGATAAAAGATGTTCATCTTTTCGCCCGAAAATTGGTCCTAAAAAGATATTTTGAAAAATCTATATCAGATTCCCAGACCGATGTGGCTGATGACCAACAGGTGGTGGCTATGCTGGAATCTCTGTTGGATGAGCAAAATCCAACTCCGGTAAGCAGTTTTCCTACTCATTTGTACTCTAAATCCCAAAATTTCCCTCCTTTAAGTACGTGCCCGGCTATTGATGTATTTGTTAAGATGGTGTCTGGCGATGTTGAACAACTGTGTGCTAAGAAGGTGTATAATAAAAACCCCCAAATTGATGAGACAATAAAAGAGATACAAAAATGGTCTGATGTAACAATTAAACAGGCCGATAAAGGAGGCAATGTTGTCATCTGGCCCAATAAATTATATGAAAAACAGGCACAAAAACTGCTGACAGATAAGGCGTGCTATAAGAAGTTGTACTATAATCCGCTGACTGAGTTTCAGCAAGAATTGGTGACTATTGTTACACATGCTTTTGAGGCCGGTACTATCCCCAAAAAACTTATGGATGCAATTGCCCTCGTTAAGCCAAGAATGCCAACTCTGTACCTCATTCCCAAAATTCACAAGGATCCCCTTAATCCACCAGGGCGGCCAATTGTTTCTGGGAATGAGGGACTATGTGAACTGGCATGTAAGGTCATAGATTTTTACTTGAAGCCCTTGGTACATACCCTTCCATCTTTTATCCAAGACACCACGGCTGCTTTGCGCAGCTTTGATGGGCTTGTTATACATGACGAGATGATGCTTGTAACAGCAGACATTGAGAGTCTGTATACGTCTATTAAGCATCAGGATGGACTTAGGGCGGTCTCCTGGTTCCTTGAGGCTGGGGGTTTTGAAGGAGATCTGGCTGATTTTATTCTACAGCTGCTTCATTACATCCTAACACATAACTGCTTTATGTTTTCTGACCAGATTTACCTCCAGCTTCAGGGGACTGCTATGGGGGCCGCCTGTGCTCCGTCCTATGCAAATTTGTTTTTGGGGGCTTGGGAGAGGGGCATTTTTCTTAGCGATCCAGTGGTGCACATTGACAAGGTGCACCACTGGATTTGCTATATCGATGATGTATTTTTTGTTTGGGAGGGGACGATTGAACAACTTAATGACTTTATGTCTAGCCTTAATACAAATGATCTCAACATTAGATTGACTTTTTCTTATGGCCGCCAAGTTAATTTTTTAGATTTGGATGTTTGTGTTTCCTCCCAAGGATTCATTGAGACTAATGTGTACCGAAAGCCCACAGCAACTAATACACTATTACATGCGAGTTCATCTCATCGCCAATCAACCATTAAAGGCATTCCCATTGGGCAACATCTACGGATTAAACGGATTTGTTCAAGCCAAGAGAAATTTCGAGATCAGGCGCATGATCTATACCAGCGCTTCAGGGAACGCGGCTATAGCCATAGACAGATCCGTACAGGCTATAAAAGAGCCTGCTCAACTTCTCGAAATGAGCTGTTGTATCAGTCTACGTCTAAGAAAAATGATGATGCCCAGGTGAGATTAATTACTCCGTTTAACAGCCAATGGCATGAATTCACCCAAATAATCAAGAAACATTGGGCTGTGTTGAGGTCTGACCCGATTCTAAATAAGGTCCTTCCAGACAGACCCATGATTACAGCTAAAAGGTCCAATAATCTTCGGGACTTACTCGTTCACAGCCATTATTCCCCAAAGGATAAAAAGAAGGCTATGAATGAGCCCATTAATGGGTTCTTCCCATGTACCTTTTGCAAGGGCTGCCAGAACCACATTAAAAGTAAGGAATTCTCTAACCCCCAGGAGGGTCGTGTCTTTAAAATCCGCCATCAGCTTACTTGTGCCTCCAAGGGCGTGATTTATCATGCACAATGTCCTTGCAATAAAGTGTACATTGGAATGACAACACGTGAATTAAAATTGAGAACAAGGGAACACGTACGGGATATTGAAAGGGTTAAGACCATAAAGGATGTTGACATTAAATCCCTCAAAACTCTCGCTCGGCACTTTTATATACATCATGAATGCAATGCAAGCAAGCTTAAAATTAAGGCCATTGATCAAGTCTCGTTGGGACCTCGTGGTGGAGACTTATTTAAAGCCCTCGCAAAGGTCGAAAGCCGGTGGATTTACCGACTTAATACGGTTACCCCGGTCGGCCTTAATGAAAATTTCGGGTTCGGGTCCTTTTTATAATTGACATCATTCACGTTTTTTAGGGGGGTTCGGGTTTCTACTGTATATTTTTGTTTTTAATTCTCTTTTTAAATTTTATAGTTCTGGTCAATTGATGTTTGATTCAGTGAAGCACATCCACGTCCAGATTGCCTGATTTACCATTGAGAGAAGCTCCATACATGGATTCTAAGAATTATTTTTCATCTTGACTGCTATCAATGCACTGTTTTGTTTTGCTGTTTGTTCACAGGCATTTTTTTATATATATTGATGTATGTGCGTATATGTATATTTATTAATATTCACGTTCTGCACTGATTCATGCATATATATGTTCACTTGATACACATATTATGATATGCACTTTTTTGGTGCAATCACGTTTATGTTATTTTTAGAGACATATTATCTCCTTATGCAGCACTTATTAATGGTAGTTCTTTACTACAATGTTTTTTATACCTATGTGCATTCACATTATGTTTTTGTCCGTTTTAAGATGCAACTAGTAGGATAGTTATGGCACATATTTCTATGTCAATGTGCACCCTTTTAAATATGGTTATTTTTAAGCTTATTCTTCATGTTAAATGTGGCGTTGTTCTGATTTACACATTGCTCACCTCTTATTTTCTGTTAAGTTGGCTTTTAGCTTTTCAAAATAGTCCACTACGGACATGCTGCACATTGCACTTTTTTGTAAAAGCTGCTACTTAAAAATTTAACTTTTTGTATTTACTCTTATTCACACTTTATATTTCATTTGTTTTGAGGTTGGACCACTGATCTTTAAATTTGGGCATTGGTTTATGCTGGTCACAGTGTCCCTGTTGATTGTGGTCTCCAGTAGTTTATTTTATCTTGTGTCTTTGACTTGTTCTTATTTACTTGCTTTAACCCCTTCCCGACCTGTGACACAGCGTATGCGTCATGAAAGTCGGTGCCAATCCGACCTGTGACGCATATGCTGTGTCACAGAATGATCGCGTCCCTGCAGATCGGGTGAAGGGGTTAACTCCCATTTTACCCGATCTGCAGAGACAGGGGGAGTGGTACTTCAGCCCAGGGGGGGTGGCTTCACCCCCCCGTGGCTACGATCGCTCTGATTGGCTGTTGAAAGTGAAACTGCCAATCAGAGCGATTTGTAATATTTCACCTATGAAAATGGTGAAATATTACAATCCAGCCATGGCCAATGCTGCAATAGCATCTGCCATGGCTGGAGACCCCGATCTGCCCCCACCCCACCCCACCGATCGCCTCCCCAGTCGTCCTTTTTGCCCCGATCTCCGTTCCGCTCCCCTCCTCCCTCCTGTCGGCTCCCCCGGTCCTCCTGTCCGCTCCCCAGGTCCTCCGATCCCCCCCCCCGTGTTCCGGTCCCACACCCCCATACTTACCTAGCTCCGATGTCCCTCCCGGTGTCCGGCCATCTGCTTCATGGGCGCCGCCATCTTGGAAAATGGCGGGCGCATGCGCAGTGCGCCCGCCGAATCTGCCAGTCGGCAGATTCGTTCCTGCACATTTTGGTCGCTGTGATAAGTTCTATCACAGTGATCAAAATAAAAAAAATAGTAAATAAATCCCCCCCTTTATCACCCCCATAGGTAGGGACAATAATAAAATACAGAAAATATAATTATTTTTGTTTTTCCATTAGGGTTAGGGTTAGGGTTAGGGGTACGGTTAGGGGTAGGGTTAGGGGTAGGGTTGCACTTAGGGTTGCACTTAGGGCTAGGGTTGCACTTAGGGTTGCACTTAGGGTTGCACTTAGGGTTGCACTTAGGGCTAGGGTTGCACTTAGGGTTGCACTTAGGGCTAGGGTTGCACTTAGGGTTGCACTTAGGGCTAGGGTTGCACTTAGGGCTAGGGTTGCACTTAGGGCTAGGGTTGCACTTAGGGCTAGGGTTGCACTTAGGGCTAGGGTTGCACTTAGGGCTAGGGTTAGAATTAGGGTTAGGGTTGGAATTAGGGTTAGAATTAGGCTATGCGCACACGGTGCGGATTTGGCTGCGCATCCGCAGCGGATTGGTCGCTGCGGATTCGTATCAGTTTTCCATCACGTTTACAGTGCCACGTAAACCTATGGAAAACCAAATCCGCTGTGCCCATGGTGCGGAAAATACAGCGCGGAAACGCTGCGTTGTATTTTCCGCAGCATGTCAATTCTTTGTGCAATTCCGCAGCGTTTTACACCTGCTCCATAATAGGAATCCGCAAGTGAAATCCACACAAAAAACACTGGAAATCCACGGTAAATCCGCAGGTAAAGCGCAGTGCGTTTTACCTGCAGATTTTTCAAAAACTGCGGAAAAATCCACACAATTCCGCAACGTGAGCACATAGCCTTAGGGTTGGAATTAGGGGTAAGACTAGGGTTAGGGGTGTGTTGGGGTTAGGGTTGTGGTTAGGGTTGGGATTAGAGTTAGGGGTGTGTTGGGGTTAGTGTTGGAGTTAGAATTGAGGGGTTTCCACTTTTTAGGCACATCAGGGGGTCTCCAAACGCGACACGGCGCCACCATTGATTCCAGCCAATCTTGTGTTGAAAAAGTAAAATGGTGCTCTCTCCCTTCCGAGCCCCGACGTGTGCCCAAACAGTGCTTTACCCCCACATATGGGGTACCAGCGTACTCAGGAGAAACTGATCAACAACTTTTGGGGTCCAATTTCTCCTGTAACCCTTGGGAAAATAAAAAATTGCGGGCTAAAAAATTATTTTTGAGGAAAGAAAAATGATTTTTTATTTTCACGGCTCTGCGTTATAAACTTCTGTGAAGCACTTGGGAGTTCAAAGTGCTCACCACACATCTAGATAAGTTCCCTTGGGGGTTTAGTTTCCAAAATGGGATCACTTGTGGGGAGTTTCTACTGTTTAGGCACATCAGGGGTTCTGCAAACGCAACGTGATGCCCGCAGAGCATTCCATCAAAGTCTGCATTTCAAAACATCACTACTTCACTTCCAAGCCCCGGCATGTGCCCAAACAGTGGTTTACGCCCACATATGGGGTATCAGCATACTCAGGAGAAACTGGAGAACAACTCTTGGGGTCAAATTTCTCCTGTTACCCTTGGGAAAATAAAAAATTCAGGGCTAAAAAAATTTTTTTGAGAAAAGAAAAATTATTTTTTATTTTCATGGCTCTGCGTTATAAACTTCTGTGAAGCACTTGGGGGTTCAAAGTGCTCACCACACATCTAGATTAGTTCCTTGGGAGGTCTAGTTTCCAAAATGGGGTCACTTATGGGGAAGCTCCAATGTTTAGGCACACAGGGGCTCTCCAAACGCGACATGGTGTCCGCTAATGATTGGAGCTAATTTTCCATTCAAAAAGCCAAATGGCGTGCCTTCCCTTCCAAGCCCTGCCGTGCACCCAAACAGTGGTTTACCCCCACATATGGGGTATCATCGTACTCAGGACAAACTGGACAACAACATTTGGGGTCCAATTTCTCCTGTTACCATTGGGAAAATAAAAAATTCTGGGCTAAAAATCATTTTTGAGGAAAGAAAAATTATTTTTTATTTTCACGGCTCTGCGTTATAAACTTCTGTGAAGCACTTGTTGGTTTAAAGTGCTCACTATGCATCTAGATAAGTTCCTTGGGGGGTCTAGTTTCCAAAATGGGGTCACTTGTGGGGGAGATCCAATGTTTAGGCACACAGGGGCTCTCCAAACGCGACATGGTGTCCGCTAACGATTGGAGCTACTTTTCCATTCAAAAAGTCAAATGGCGCGCCTTCCCTTCCGAGCCTTGCCATGCGCCCAAACAGTGGTTTACCCCCAAATATGAGGTATCGGCGTACTCAGGAGAAATTGCCCAACAAATTTTAGGATCCATTTTATCCTGTCTCCCATGTGAAAATTAAAAAATTGAGGCTAAAAAATTTTTTTGTGAAAAAAAAGTACTTTTTCATTTTTACGGATCAATTTGTGAAGCACCTGAGGGTTCAAAGTGCTCACTATGCATCTAGATAAGATCCTTGGGGGGTCTCCTTTCCAAAATGGGGTCACTTGTGGGGAAGCTCCAATGTTTAGGCACACAGGGGCTCTCCAAACGCGACATGGTGTCCGCTAACGATGGAGATAATTTTTCATTCAAAAAGTCAAATGGCGCTCCTTCCCTTCCGAGCCTTACCTTGTGCCCAAACAGTGGTTTACCCCCACATATGAGGTATCAGTGTACTCAGGAGAAATTGCCCAACAAATTTTAGGATCCATTTTATCCTGTTGCCCATCTGAAAATTAAAAAATTGAGGCTAAAAGAATTTTTTTGTGAAAAAAAAGTACTTTTTCATTTTTACGGATCAATTTGTGAAGCACATGAGGGTTTAAAGTGCTCACTATGCATCTAGATAAGTTCCTTGGGGCGTCTAGTTTCCAAAATGGGGTCACTTGTGGGGGAGCTCCAATGTTTAGGCACACGGGGGCTCTCCAAACGCAACATGGTGTCCGCTAAAGATTGGAGCCAATTTTTCATTCAAAAAGTCAAATGGCGCTCCTTCCCTTCCGAGTTCTGCCGTGCGCCCAAACAGTGGTTTACCCCCACATATGAGGTATCAGCGTACTCAGAACAAATTGGACAACAACTTTCGTGGTCCAGTTTCTCCTTTTACCCTTGGGAAAATAAAAAAATTGTTGCTAAAAGATAATTTTTGTGACTAAAGTTAAATGTTCATTTTTTCCTTCCATGTTGCTTCTGCTGCTGTGAAACACCTGAAGGGTTAATAAACTTCTTGAATGTGGTTTTGAGCACCTTGAGGGGTGCAGTTTTTAGAATGGTGTCACTTTTGGGTATTTTCAGCCATATAGAACCCTCAAATTGACTTCAAATGTGAGGTGGTCCCTAAAAAAAATGGTTTTGTAAATTTTGTTGTAAAAATGAGAAATCACTGGTAAAATTTTAACCCTTATAACTTCCTAGCAAAAAAAAATTTGTTTCCAAAATTGTGCTGATGTAAAGTAGACATGTGGGAAATGTTATTTATTAACTATTTTGTGTCACATAACTCTCTGGTTTAACAGAATAAAAATTCAAAATGTGAAAATTGCAAAATTTTCAAAATTTTCGCCAAATTTCCATTTTTTTCACAAATAAACGCAGAAATTATTGACCTAAATTTACCACTAACATGATGCCCAATATGTCACGAAAAAACAATCTCAGAATCGCTACGATCCGTTGAAGCGTTCCCGAGTTATTACCTCATAAAGGGACACTAGTCAGAATTGCAAAAAACGGCAAGGTCATTAAGGCCAAAATAGGCTGGGTCATGAAGGGGTTAAAGGGAACCTGTCACCACGTTTTTGGAAGATGGGATAAAAATAGCGTTAAATAGGGGCAGAGGTGGGCGTTACATTAGTGTGTGTGTTATGCGTTTATTACCCACCTAAGTTGCCGAAATAACTTTGCAAAGTCTCCGTTTTCGCCTGTCAATCAGGCTGGTCAGGTCACATGGGCGTGGTGTCTTCACCCAGATTTGGCGTAGTTTTCCGTTGGTGGCGTAGTGGTGTGCGCATGCCCAAAGTCCGGAATCCTCTTCCAGGGGATTTAAAATAGCGCGGTGTTCGTTATTGCATTGGTGATCGGTGGGCGCGGCCATCTTCCTTTGGCCGCGCGTGCGCAGAAGCGGCGCTCTGCTGGCCGCGGCTTCAGGAAAATGGCCGCGGGATGCCGCGCGTGCGCAGATGGAGATCTCGGCGGCCATTTTCCTGAAGCCGCGGCCAGCAGAGCGCCGCTTCTGCGCACGCGCGGCCAAAGGAAGATGGCCGCGCCCACCGATCACCAATGCAATAACGAACACCGCGCTATTTTAAATCCCCTGGAAGAGGATTCCGGACTTTGGGCATGCGCACACCACTACGCCACCAACGGAAAACTACGCCAAATCTGGGGGAAGACAACGCCCATGCGACCTGACCAGCCTGATTGACAGGCGAAAACGGAGACTTTGCAAAGTTATTTCGGCAACTTAGGTGGGTAATAAACGCATAACACACACACTAATGTAACGCCCACCTCTGCCCCTATTTAACGCTATTTTTATCCCATCTTCCAAAAACGTGGTGACAGGTTCCCTTTAATAAAATATTTATACAAGGATTATACTCTATGTGTGGTCTCTGTACCGCGTGTTGAACTACGGCCATGAGCTAGTATCACTTATGTTTGAGCTTGTCGCCAGTGAATACTCTGCCACTCAGGCTACATGTGCAGTGTGTCGTCTAGCCGTGGGAATTGTTCAGGCAGGCAGCTAGCGTCAGTGGGGGCAATTAGTCGCTTGGCTTGGCTCTGGTTCCTTCTTGTGTGCGGTTAGCACAGAAGTGTTCCGAGCAAGCACAACCCTAGTTAGGGTATTAGTCCCACTAATATTACATGACTCTGTGAAGCAACAAGGTTCGTCCTTGTACTGACCGCGTGACGGAAGTCGCATCTAATTTGGCATTGTACCGCCATATGGGGCCGCCATTTCATTAGCAGCAGGTCTCTCTCCTGCACGGTGGACCCCGGGCTGCGAACACACCAATATCAACTTCACATTTACTCGGTGCGTTCCGCCAGCCGTGATATAAGGTCAATGGCGGCACTTACGCAGTAGCATCTATAAGTAAGAGATAGAAGCTACTGGACAGGCGCCGCTGGTGTCATTTTGCTGGATGTAATTTTTTTTTCTAAGCCTCCCAATAGTCACAATATTATAGGCATTATCAACAATAATATCAACATTATTATATGCATTATGTAAAAATGGGGGCAGGTCAGTGAGGGATCAGCGACATGTCATAGGCCAATACAGATGAATATGTAATCAGTGCAGCACATAAAGCCCCGTCCACAGCCCCGCCCCAGAGCACCACATAAAGCCCCGCCCCAGAGCACCACATAAAGCCCCGCCCACAGCCCCGCCCCAGAGCACGAGAACCTCATTAACTGAAAACTACAAACAAAGATTAAACAACAGTAAACCAGAGTTGCATTCATTTATGGTGGACCATTGGAGCTACTACGAATCCTGAGCAGAAGATTAGAGAAAATAATAGTGCTCCCCATTTCAGGAGAGATTGTGCAGTAATCTGAATTCCTTAGGATCAAAAACAATGTAATTTATGAGGTGGAGTAAATCCATGAAACCAGGGCTGGAGCCAACTCATCTCCTGCTCAAAAAAATAAAGGGAGCACTTAGACAACAGAATATAACTGCAAGTAAATCAAATTTCTGTGAAATAAAACTGTCCACTTAGGAAGCAACACTGATTGACAATCAATGTCACATACTGTTGTGCAAATGGAATAGACAACAGATGGAACTTATTGGCAATTATCAAGACCCCTCAATAAAGGAGAGGTTCTGCAGGTGGGGACCACATACCACATCTCGGTACCAATGCTTTCTGGCTGATGTTTTGGTCACTTTTGAATGTTGGTTGTGCTTTCACACTCGTGGTAGCATGAGACGGACTCTATACCCCACACAAGTGGCTCAGGTAGTGCAGCTCATCCCGGGTGGCACATCAACGCGAGCTGTGGCAAGAAGGTTTGCTGTGTCTGTCAGCGTAGTGTCCAGAGGCTGGAGGCGCTACCAGGAGACAGGCCAGTACACCAGGAGCCATGGAGGAGGTTGTAGGAGGGCAACATCCCAGCAGCAGGACCGCTACCTCAGCCTTTGTGCAAGAAGGAACAGGAGGAGCCCTGCCAGAGCCCTGCAAAATGACCTACAGCAGTCCACAAATATGCATGTGTCTGAACAAAAGGTTAGAAACTGACTCCATGAGGATGGTCTGAGTGCCCGACGTCCACAGATGGGGGTTGTGCTCACAGCCCAAGATCGTGCTGGACGCTTGGCATTTGCCACAGAACACCAGGATTGGCAAATTCGCCACTGGTGCCCTGTGCTCTTCACAGATTAAAGCAGGTTCACACTGAGCACATGTGACGGACGTGACAGAGTGTGGAGATGCCGTGGAGAGCGATCTGCTGCCTGCAACATCCTTTAGCATGACCGGTTTGGCAGTGCGTCAGTAATGGTGTGGGGTGGCATTACTTTGGAGGACCGCACAGCCCTCCATGTGCTCGCCAGAAGTAGCCTGACTGCCATTAGGTACTGAGATGAGATCCTCAGACCCCCTTGTGAGACCATATGCTGGTGCAGTTGGCCTTGGGTTCCTCGTAATGCAGGGCAATGCCAGAACTCATGTGGCTGGAGTGTGTCAGCAGTTCCTGCAGGATGAAGGCATTGAAGCTATGGACAGGACCACCCGTTCCCCAGACCTGAATCCAATTGAACACATCTGGGACATCATGTCTCGCACCATCCACCAACGTCACGTTGCACCACAGACTGTCCAAGAGTTGGCGGATGCTTTAGTCCAGGTCTAGGAGGAGATCCCTCAGGAGACCATCCACCGCCTCATCAGGAGCATGTCCAGGCATTGTAGGGAGGTCATACAGGCACGTGGAGGCCACACACACTACTGAGCATCATTTCCATGTCTTGAGTCATTTCAAGTGAAGGTGGATCAGCCTGTAACTACATTTTCCACTTTGATTTTGAGTATCGTTCCAAATCCAGACCTCCGTGGGACATTCATTTTGATTTACATTGATCATTTTTATGTTTTATTGTTCTCAACACATTCCACTATGTAATGAATAAAGATTTACAACTGGAATATTTCATTCAGCGATATCTAGGATGTGGAATTATAGTGTTCCCTGTCATGGTTCTCAATGGCAAGAGAACGTAATTAAGCATACAAAAGGACTAGCTCTTGGAAGATGGGAACTCGAGCTGACCATGAGCTAAACCTACCGCACAACTAACAGTGGCCGGGTAGCGTGCCTACGTTTTATCCCTAGACGCCCAGCGCCAGCCGGAGAACTGACTGACCCTAGCAGAGGAAAATACAGACCTGGCTTACCTCTAGAGAAATTTTCCCCAAAAGGCAGACAGTAGCCCCCACATATATTGTCGGTGATTTTAGAGGAAAATGACACACGAAGTATGAAGATAGGTTTAGCAAATTGAGGTCCGCTTACTAGATAGTAGGAGGACAGAAAAGGGAACTTCACAGTCAGCTGAAAACCCTTTCAAAATACCATCCTGAAATTACTTTAAGACTCTAACATCAACTCATGACACCAGAGTGGCAATTTCAGCTCACAAGAGCTTCCAGCCTCAGAAATATTCAATCACAGAGAACTGGAACAAAAATGCAAAACAAACTTAGGACAACAAGTCCAACTTAGCTGATAGTAGTCTAGGAGCAGGAACATGCAACAGAAAGGCTTCTGGTAACATTGTTGGCCGGCATAGAAATGACTGAGGAGCAAGGCTAAATAGAAAACTCCCACATACTGATGGAAAACAGGTGAACAGAGGAGATGAAGCACACAAGTGCAGTACCACCAGAAACCACCGGGGGAGCCCAGAAACCAAATTCACAACAGTACCCCCCCCTCAAGGAGGGGGCACTGAACCCTCACCAGAACCACCAGGGCGATCAGGATGAGCCCTATGAAAGGCACGGACCAAATCGGAGGCATGAACATCAGAGGCTGTCACCCAAGAGTTATCCTCCTGACCGTAGCCCTTCCACTTGACCAGATACTGAAGTCTCCGTCTGGAAACACGGGAGTCCAAGATCTTCTCGACAACGTACTCCAACTCACCCTCAACCAACACCGGAGCAGGAGGCTCAACGGAAGGCACAACCGGTACCTCATACCTGCGCAACAATGACCGATGGAAGACATTATGAATAGAAAAAGATGCAGGGAGGTCCAAACGAAAGGACACAGGGTTAAGAATCTCCAATATCTTGTACGGGCCGATGAACCGAGGCTTAAACTTAGGAGAAGAAACCTTCATAGGGACAAAACGAGAAGATAACCACACCAAGTCCCCAACACAAAGACGAGGACCAACACGACGACGGCGGTTGGCAAAATGCTGAGTCTTCTCCTGGGACAACTTCAAATTGTCCACCACATGCCCCCAAATCTGATGCAACCTCTCCACCACAGCATCCACTCCAGGACAATCCGAAGACTCCACCTGACCGGAAGAGAAACGAGGATGAAACCCCGAATTACAGAAGAAAGGAGAAACCAAGGTGGCAGAACTAGCCCGATTATTGAGGGCAAACTCCGCCAAGGGCAAAAAGGCAACCCAATCATCCTGATCCGCAGACACAAAACACCTCAAATAAGTCTCCAAGGTCTGATTAGTTCGCTCGGTCTGGCCATTAGTCTGAGGATGGAAAGCAGACGAAAAAGACAAATCAATGCCCATCCTAGCACAGAACGCTCGCCAAAATCTAGACACGAATTGGGTTCCCCTGTCAGAAACGATATTCTCCGGAATACCATGCAAGCGCACCACATTTTGAAAAAACAGAGGAACCAGCTCGGATGAGGAAGGCAATTTGGGCAAGGGAACCAAATGGACCATCTTAGAGAAACGGTCACACACCACCCAGATGACAGACATCTTCTGAGAAACAGGGAGATCAGAAATAAAATCCATGGAGATGTGAGTCCAAGGCCTCTTCGGAATAGGCAAAGATAACAACAATCCACTAGCCCGAGAACAACAAGGCTTGGCTCGAGCACAAACATCACAAGACTGCACAAAACCTCGCACATCTCGCGACAGGGAAGGCCACCAGAAGGACCTAGCCACCAAATCCCTGGTACCAAAGATTCCAGGATGACCTGCTAACGCAGAAGAATGGACCTCCGTGATGACTCTACTGGTCCAATCATCAGGAACAAACATTCTACCAGGCGGGCAACGATCAGGTCTATTCGCCTGAAACTCCTGCAAGACCCGTCGCAAGTCTGGGGAAACAGCAGATAATATCACTCCATCCTTAAGGATACCTGTAGGTTCAGAATTACCAGGGGAATCAGGCTCAAAACTCCTAGAAAGAGCATCCGCCTTCACATTTTTAGAACCTGGTAGGTAAGAAACCACAAAATTAAACCGAGAGAAAAATAACGACCAGCGCGCCTGTCTAGGATTCAGGCACCTGGCAGACTCAAGATAAATCAAATTCTTGTGGTCGGTCAATACCACCACCTGATGTCTAGCCCCCTCAAGCCAATGACGCCACTCCTCAAAAGCCCACTTCATAGCCAAGAGCTCCCGATTACCAATATCATAATTTCGCTCAGCGGGCGAAAATTTACGAGAAAAGAACGCACAAGGTCTCATCACGGAGCAGTCGGAACTTTTCTGCGACAAAACTGCCCCAGCTCCGATTTCTGAAGCGTCAACCTCAACCTGAAAAGGAAGAGTAACATCAGGCTGACGCAATACAGGGGCGGAAGAAAAGCGGCGCTTAAGCTCCCGAAAGGCCTCCACAGCAGCAGGGGACCAATCAGCAACATCAGCACCCTTCTTAGTCAAATCAGTCAACGGTTTAGCAACATCAGAAAAACCAGTTATAAATCGACGATAAAAATTAGCAAAGCCCAAAAACTTCTGAAGGCTCTTAAGAGAAGAGGGTTGCGTCCAATCACAAATAGCCTGAACCTTGACAGGGTCCATCTCAATGGAAGAGGGGGAAAAAATGTACCCCAAAAACGAAATCTTTTGAACCCCAAAAACGCACTTAGAACCCTTTACACACAAGGAATTAGAGCGCAAAACCTGAAAAACCCTCCTGACCTGTTGGACATGAGAGTCCCAGTCATCCGAAAAAATCAAAATATCATCAAGATACACAATCAAAAATTTATCAAAATAATCACGGAAAATGTCATGCATAAAGGACTGAAAGACTGAAGGGGCATTTGAAAGACCAAAAGGCATTACTAAATACTCAAAATGGCCCTCAGGCGTATTAAATGCGGTTTTCCACTCATCCCCCTGCTTAATTCGCACCAAATTATACGCCCCACGAAGATCAATCTTAGAGAACCACTTGGCCCCCTTTATTCGAGCAAACAAATCAGTAAGCAGTGGCAAAGGATACTGATATTTAACCGTGATTTTATTCAAAAGCCGATAATCAATACACGGCCTCAAAGAGCCATCTTTTTTAGATACAAAGAAAAAACCGGCTCCTAAGGGAGATGACGAAGGACGAATATGTCCCTTTTCCAAGGACTCCTTAATATATTCCCGCATAGCAGCATGTTCAGGCACAGATAGATTAAATAAACGACCCTTTGGAAACTTACTGCCCGGAATCAGATCTATAGTACAATCGCAATCTCTGTGCGGAGGTAGTGAACCAAGTTTAGGCTCCTCAAAAACGTCACGATAATCAGATAAAAATTCCGGAATCTCAGAGGGAATAGATGACGAAATGGAAACCAAAGGTACGTCCCCATGAGTCCCCTGACATCCCCAGCTTAACACAGACATTGCTTTCCAGTCGAGGACTGGGTTATGAGATTGCAGCCATGGCAATCCAAGCACCAACACATCATGTAGATTATACAACACAAGGAAGCGAATAATCTCCTGGTGATCCGGATTAATACGCATAGTTACTTGTGTCCAGTATTGTGGTTTGTTACTAGCCAATGGCGTGAAGTCAATACCCTTCAGAGGTATAGGAACTTCCAGAGGCTCTAAATCAAACCCACAGCGTTTGGCAAAGGACCAATCCATAAGACTCAAAGCGGCGCCAGAGTCGACATAGGCGTCCGCGGTAATAGACGATAAAGAGCAAATCAGGGTCACAGATAGAATAAACTTAGACTGTAAAGTGCCAATTGAAACAGACTTATCAACTTTCTTAGTACGTTTAGAGCATGCTGATATAACATGAGTTGAATCACCACAATAGAAGCATAACCCATTTTTTCACCTAAAATTCTGTTGTTCGCTTCTGGACAGAATTCTATCACATTGCATAATCTCTGGCGCCTTCTCAGTAGACACCGCCAAATGGTGCACAGGTTTGCGCTCCCGCAAACGCCGATCAATCTGAATAGCCATTGTCATGGACTCATTCAGACCTGTAGGCACAGGGAACCCCACCATAACATCTTTAATGGCATCAGAGAGACCCTCTCTGAATTTCGCCGCCAGGGCGCACTCATTCCACTGAGTAAGCACAGACCACTTACGAAATTTTTGGCAGTATATTTCAGCCTCATCTTGCCCTTGAGACAGGGCCATTAAGGCTTTTTCAGCCTGAATCTCTAAATGAGGTTCCTCATAAAGCAACCCCAAAGCCAGGAAAAACGCATCCACATTGAGCAACGCAGGATCCCCTGGTGCCAAAGCAAATGCCCAATCCTGAGGGTCGCCCCGGAGCAAGGAAATTACAATCCTGACCTGCTGTGCAGGATCTCCAGTGGAGCGAGATCTCAGAGACAAAAATAATTTACAATTATGTTTGAAATTCTGGAAGCGAGATCTATCCCCAGAGAAAAATTCAAGTAAAGGAATTCTAGGTTCAGATGTAGGAGCATGAATAACGAAATCCTGTAAGCTTTGAACCTTCATAGCGAGATTATTCAAACCTGTAGCTAAACTCTGTGGATCCATATTAATCAGGTGAAATCAGAACCATTCAAGGATTAGAAGGAGAGAGAGACGAAGGCTGCAGTAAGCAGAGATGCTAGTGAATCAACTAATGAGCAAACTCAGGAAAAAAAAAAAAAAAAATTCTCTGCAGACTTCTTTTCTCTCCTTTCTTCTGCCAATTATTTTAACCCTCGTCCGGCCAAACTGTCATGGTTCTCAATGGCAAGAGAACGTAATTAAGCATACAAAAGGACTAGCTCTTGGAAGATGGGAACTCGAGCTGACCATGAGCTAAACCTACCGCACAACTAACAGTGGCCGGGTAGCGTGCCTACGTTTTATCCCTAGACGCCCAGCGCCAGCCGGAGGACTGACTGACCCTAGCAGAGGAAAATACAGACCTGGCTTACCTCTAGAGAAATTTTCCCCAAAAGGCAGACAGTAGCCCCCACATATATTGGCGGTGATTTTAGAGGAAAATGACATACGAAGTATGAAGATAGGTTTAGCAAATTGAGGTCCGCTTACTAGATAGAAGGAAGACAGAAAAGGGAACTTCACAGTCAGCTGAAAACCCTTTTCAAAACCATCCTGAAATTACTTTAAGACTCTAATATCAACTCATGACACTAGAGTGGCAATTTCAGCTCACAAGAGCTTCCAGCCTCAGAAATATTCAAACACAGAGAACTGGAACAAAAATGCAAAACAAACTTAGGACTACAAGTCCAACTTAGCTGATAGTAGTCTAGGAGCAGGAACATGCAACAGAAAGGCTTCTGGTAACATTGTTGGCCGGCATAGAAATGACTGAGGAGCAAGGCTAAATAGAAAACTCCCACATACTGATGGAAAACAGGTGAACAGAGGAGATGAAGCACACAAGTGCAGTACCACCAGAAACCACCGGGGGAGCCCAGAAACCAAATTCACAACAGTTCCCTATATTTTTTTCAGCAGTGTATATTACAGCCATCAGCCACGCACAGCTCAGAGATATATCATGGCACCGGTGTGATGGGTTTATGTAGATTATCACAATCCTTCTTGAAGTTAGTCGGTTTTAATACAAATTGAAAAGTCCGGATAAAGGGAAACTCTGTTATTGTCCAGAAATTCACACTTGGCCTCACTGCACATTTAATGTTGTCGATCATAAAAGTGAAGTTTGGCCAGAAAGACTGGACCTGGTCTTGTAGGGACCATATGATCACATTCAGCAGCACAGAAGGGAGAGAAGGGAGATTCATCCGATAAGATCTCAGGGTTCTAGGAAGCCAACAGCATCATTACCCTCCGCTTTCTCTTACAGAACCATCATAATATTTTTCTTCAAATGATTTTCTATCTTGTCAGCACATTCTACGTACGCTGTCATTTGGCTAAACTAAATCTGAACTAATTATCTTTCCTCCATCTCGCATATCTTCCCTACCTGATCTATCTATTCCCCTTTCCCGGAATCCGCTGTGTCAGAGTAACCCTTGACTCTGCCTTGTCGTTCAAACCGTACATCCAAGCTCTCGCCACCTTCTGTCGCCTCCAGCTCAAAAATATTTCCAGATTTCGTCCTTTCCTCATCCCTCACTCTACCAAAATGCTTGTGCATGCCCTAATCATCTCCCACCTTGACTACTGCAACATCCTCCTCTATGGCCTACCTTCTAACACTCTCGCACCTCTCCAGTCCATCCTTAACTCTGCTGCCGACTAATTAATCTCTCTCCTCGCTACACTCCTGCTCCCCCTCTTTGCAAATCCCTTCACTGGCTCCCAATTTCCCAGTGTATCCAGTTTCAACTACTAACACTGACCTACAAAGCCATCCATAACCTTTCTCCTCCGAACTAATCTCTCAATATCTTCCCTCACGTAATCTCCAGTCCTCCCAAGACCTCCTTCACTCATCCACGCTTATTTGCTCCTCACCCACTCACCTCCAAGACTTCTCCCGAATATTCCCCATCATCTGGAATTCTGTTCCCCAATACGTCCGGTTATCCAGCACATTTGTATCCATCAAACAGAACCTGAAAACCCACCTCTTCAGGAATGCTTACAACCTGTAATGACCACACGGCCACCTCAACACCATCAGAGCTACTGCAACCCCTGACCTATTGTCTCCTTTCCCATAATCCTGTAGAATGTAAGCCCGCAAGGGCAGGGTCCTCACCCCTCTATATCAGTCCGTGATTGTTAGTTTGTTTACTGTAAGCGATATTTGTATCTTGATGTAACCCATTCTCATGTACAGCACCATGGAATTAATGGTGCTATATAAATAAATAGTAATAATAATTTGGCTTTATAGTTCACAGATCTGGGCAGGTAACAGCGTCTCCTAAACCCGGAGGTAGGTGGATCTACCAGGTTGTAAGTTCTATAGAAAAGGGCTTTCAATGACCAAAGTCATTTGAACAGTTTTGGGTGGAGGAGAATGTTGTGGTCTAGAGGCAAAATGGTGATCATGGTAATACGGCCGGACTACACCACCGATAAAGCAGCCACAGCCGGTGATGAGAAGAATCTGTGACCTCTCTGCATTTAGTGGTCACTACTCACCTGGGTAGCCATATGTAGGAATCTCCTCTGTACACCACTCATCACCCCTCACATATGTCTCTGTAGTATTAATATGGGTCAGATCTTCACCCTGAAACAAATATTATAAAAGTCACCGACAGATGGAGAAGTCCCATCTATGATCAGCTCTAATCCTGCCATCTCCACCGTTCTCATCACACAAGTATAAAACATATAATACTGGTGGATAAAACAAGACTGAGCACAAGACCTTCACCGGCGTCTACACATCATAGGGGAGATCTCCTGACACCTTCTCTCCATCTACCTGATGATCCTGAGGAGCATTGGGATCTTCTTGTTTACAGTCCTGTGGAAGAAGAGGACGGGGACATCTCTCTGGTGTTGTCCTCTTACTGGATAGATCTGGAGGAAACACATACAGGGAGTGAATTCATTCTTTACATACAGATAATTATAGGCCGTGTTTATTTAGTCCTGTCTATTACCTGGAGATGTGAGGGGCTGGGGAACCTCCATTATGACGTTCTTGTACAGATCTCTGTGTCCTTCTAAATACTCCCACTCCTCCATGGAGAAATAGACAGCGACATCCTGACACCTTATAGGAACCTGACACATACAATGATACCGTCATCCCCCCGATCCCTTCATAGTGTTACTGTATAATGTCCCAGCATTCCCAGCAGTGTCACCTCTCCAGTCAGCAGCTCAATCATCTTGTAGATGAGTTCTAGGATCTTCTGGTCAATGATGTCCTCATGGATCAGGGGGTGAGGTGGAGGCCCCGTGATTGGGCTCAGGGGTCTATCCCATCCCTCAGACACAGGGTCCTGACAGCGATCACTAGAGGTCTTCTTCACCACTGTGTAATCCTGGTAATGGAGAGACACATTAATAAATCTCACTACAGACATTTCCAGAGTCCTCACCTCTCCAGTTCTCTCCATCTGTTATTCCCATAGATAAGAATGATGTAATGTGACGTCATCAGACTCTCTCACCTCTCCAGTAAGCCGGAAGAGGATCTCTAGGGTGAGGTGTAATATCCTCTCCGCCATCTTGTCTCTGTCCATAGCCATCTGTGATGGGTAAATCAGGAAAATTCTCTTTTGTAGAAGATCTTCACTGAGAGGATCCGATATTGTAGAGACCTGAATGAGAAGATGAGCCGATGTAGCATCATAAGAATCCAGTGTAATATATGGGGGCACACGGAGCCAGTACTAATATACGGGGGCACATGGGGGACAGTACTAATATATGGGGGCACATGGAGAATAGTACTAATATATGGAGGCACACAGGGGCCAGTAGTAATATATGGGGGCACACGGGAAAAAAGTGATAAATGGGGGCACACAGGGGCCAGTAGTAATATATTAGGGCATACAGGGGCCAGTAGTAGTATATGTGGGCACACAGGAGCCAGTAGTAGTATATGGGGGCACACAGGGGAGACCTCCTGATACCTTCTCTCCATCTACCTGATGATCCTGAGGAGCACTGGGATCTTCTTGGTTACAGTCCTGTGGAAGAAGAGGACGGGGACATCTCTCTGGTGTTGTCCTCTTACTGGATAGATCTGGAGGAAACACATACAGGGAGTGAATTCATTCTTTACATACAGATAATTATAGGCCGTGTGTATTTAGTCCTGTCTATTACCTGGAGATGTGAGGGGCTGGGGAACCTCCATTATGACGTTCTTGTACAGATCTCTGTGTCCTTCTAAATACTCCCACTCCTCCATGGAGAAATAGACAGCGACATCCTGACACCTTATAGGAACCTGACACATACAATGATACCGTCATCCCCCGATCCCTTCATAGTGTTACTGTATAATGTCCCAGCATTCCCAGCAGTGTCACCTCTCCAGTCAGCAGCTCAATCATCTTGTAGATGAGTTCTAGGATCTTCTGGTCATTGATGTCCTCATGGATCAGGGGGTGAGGTGGAGGCCCCGTGATTGGGCTCAGGGGTCTTCCCCATCCCTCAGACACAGGGTCCTGACAGCGATCACTAGAGGTCTTCTTCATCACTGTGTAATCCTGGTAATGGAGAGACACATTAATAAATCTCACTACAGACATTTCCAGAGTCCTCACCTCTCCAGTTCTGTCCATCTGTTATTCCCATAGATAAGAATGATGTAATGTGACGTCATCAGAATCTCTCACCTCTCCAGTAAGTCGGAAGAGGATCTTCAGGGTGAGGTGTAATATCCTCTCCGCCATCTTGTCTCTGTCCATATCCATCTGTGATGGGTAAATCAGGAAAATTCTCTTTTGTAGAAGATCTTCACTGAGAGGATCCGATATTGTAGAGACCTGAATGAGAAGATGAGCCGATGTAACATCATAAGAATCCTGTAATAATACAATTACTGGAGATAATAAGGGAAACATATGAGGAGATTTATTATTTTACAGTATTTAGTTTCCTTCTTTACATCTACTAATAAATCCTATATATTTAGGCCACAGACAACAAGCAGTTTCCTCCTCGGAGTCGGCAGCTGAATACGTTCCTCATAGACTCATCTTCCATATCGCTAATTCTCGTCTCATTTCCCGACCCTGGAATCGGCATTAGCAATACTGCAGGAGATATTTATTACACGCGACATGAGAAATAACTACTTCATGATGAGGACGACATCTTCCTTTTCTACTGCGTGTCATGGTACAGGACACGGTTCATGTCCTGCTCTCTCAGTGTTAATATTGCTGGCCTCTCTTTGGATCTGGAAGGGTATTTATACACACTCCAGACTAGGATTCCCTGTCAGCTATACTTTTCTTTAGCCTGTGTGTCTGACCCCTTGAGTGTGTGCTCGGTTCGCATTTGCTTGTTTTGCTCTACTTGTTCTGTTGGCTTTCTGACCTTTGGCTCCCTTTCTCACTATCCCTCCACCTTAGGCTACATTTCCACTGGCGAGGAAAACGGACGAGTGCAATCCGATAAAAAATCGGATTGCACTCGGACCAATGTTATTCAATAGGTGTCTTTTCATTTGCGATTTTTTTCTCGGCCGAAATCGGACTGAGAAAAAAATCGCAGCTTGCTGCGATTTGCTGCGAGTCTCGGACGAGACTCGCCAATGCAAGTCAATGGGTGCGAGAAAAAAAATCGCACAGCACTCGCACCATGCGAGTTCTGTCCGATTTTTACGCACCGGTGTCCTTTGAAAAGCCGGCAATTCAGCGCGGTGTACAGTAAAATCACACTGACAGGTTAGAATAGAGTAGATATATGCACATAGAATGTGTATATATACATATATATATGTCAGTGAGACACCTACATATGTATATTTATATTTAATGCAGCGCTAGATAGCATAAAAGCCGCTAATTCAATTGCCGGCTTTTGCTCTCTCCTTCACAAACCCGACATGATATGAGACATGGTTTACATATAGTAAACCATCTCATATCCTCTTTTTTTTTTGCATATTCCACACTACTAATGTTAGTAGTGTGTATGTGCAAAATTTGGCCGCTGTAGCTGCTCAAATAAAGGGTTAAATGGCGGGAAAAATTGGCGTGGGCTCCCGCGCAATTTTCTCCGCCAGAATGGTAAAGCCAGTGACTGAGGGCAGATATTAATAGCCAGGAGAGGGTCCATGGTTATTGGCCCCCCCGTGGCTAAAAACATCTGCCCCCAGCCACCCCAGAAAAGGCACATCTGGAAGATGCGCCTATTCTGGCACTTGGCCACTCTCTTCCCACTCCCTGTAGCGGTGGGCTATGGGGTAATGAAGGGTTAATGCCACCTTGCTATTGGAAGGTGACATTAAGCCAGATTAATAATGGAGAGGCGTCAATTATGACACCTATCCATTATTAATCCAATTGTTGGAAAGGGTTAAAGAACACACACACATGATTGAAAAGTAGTTTAATGAAATAAACACAGCGGTTGTTGTAATAATTTATTGTTCTCTCAATCCATCAGGAACACCCTCGCTTGGAAAAATAATAAACGCACAAGATACATACCTTCTGATGAACTGTCACGTCCCACGAAGTAATCCATCTGAAGGGGTTAACTAATATTACAGGCACGAGCTGCGATAAACCACTCGCTGGTGCCTGTAATCCCCGGGTGCTGAAAGGAAAGCAGTGATCTGTACTTACATTCAGTCGCGGTGAGGCGCCCTCTGGTGGATGTTCTCATGAACTGCAGCCTGGGAACTTTTTCCCACGCTCCAGGTCATATGAGGACATCCACCAGGGGGCGCATCACCACGACTGAAGGAAATGTAGGTCAATGACCTACATTTCATTCATTCGCTGGGGAATTACAAGCACGAGCACCGCTGCATTTAGCAGGGCTCCTGCCTGTAATATTAGTTAACCCCTTCAGATGGATTACTTCGTGGGACGAGACGGTTCACCAGAAGGTATGTATCTTGTGCGTTTATTATTTTTCAAAGCGAGGGTGTTCCTGATGGATTGAGAGAACAATAAATTATTACAACAACCGCTGTGTTTATTTCATTAAACTACTTTTAAATCATGTGTGTGTGTGTTTTTTAACCCTTTCCAACAATTGGATTAATAATGGATAGGTGTCATAATTGACGCCTCTCCATTATTAATCTGGCTTAATGTCACCTTCCAATAGCAAGGTGACATTAACCCTTCATTACCCCATGTCCCACCGCTACAGGGAGTGGGAAGAGAGTGGCCAAGTGCCAGAATAGGCGCATCTTCCAGATGTGCCTTTTCTGGGGTGGCTGGGGGCAGATGTTTTTAGCCACGGGGGGGCCAATAACCATGGACCCTCTCCTGGCTATTAATATCTGCCCTCAGTCACTGGCTTTACCATTCTGGCGGAGAAAATTGCGCGGGAGCCCACGCCAATTTTTTCCGCCATTTAACCCTTTATTTGAGCAGCTACAGCGGCCAAATTTTGCACATACACACTACTAACATTAGTAGTGTGGAATATGCAAAAAAAAAGGGGATATGAGATGGTTTACTGTATGTAAACCATGTCTCATATCCTGTCGGGTTTGTGCAGGAGAAATGAAAAGCCGGCAATTGAATTAGCGGCTTTTATGCTATCTAGCGCTGCATTAAATATAAATATACATATATAGGTGTCTCACTGACATATATATATGTATATACACACATTCTATGTGCATATATCTACTCTATTCTAACCTGTCAGTGTGATTTTACTGTACACGGCGCTGATTTGCCAGCTTTTCAAAGGACACTGGTGCGTAAAAATCGGACAGCAATACGGATGTCATACTGATGTCATACGGATGATGCGATTAAAAATCGCATTGCACTCGCATTGCACTTGCATAACAATCGCATACGTTACATCCGTTTTTTCGGTCCAGATTACGGACCGATTTGTCTCTCGGCAGTGGAAATGTACCCTTACCCCTAGGTTACCTTGTTATCTTTTGGTTTTGACCTTGGCACGTTTAAAGCTAACCTTTTTCAAGCTACACTGAACCGAAATATCGCCATCATGGGCTAAATAAAATAGCTCCTTATTCACAGACAGTAATGTGCTCTTCCTTGTTTGGACTACTACATGCAAGGTTTGGTATATAATAATAATAAGAAGAAAAATAATCTTTATTTTTATATAGCGCTAACATATTCTGGTTGCACACATTATCATCGCTGTCCCCGTTGGGGCTCACAATCTAAATTATCAGTATGTCTTTGGAATGTGGGAGGAAACCGGAGTACCCGGAGGAAACCCACGCAAACATGGAGAGAACATACAAACTCTTTGCAGATGTTGTCCTTGGTGGGATTTGAACCCAGGACTCCAGTGCTGCAAGGCTGCTGTGCTAACCACTGCACCACCGTGCTGCCCCTGTGGAAGCTCTTTTGCACACAGATTCTTTCCATGCTGCATGTGCTGCTCTATTTTTCTATTTCTTGCATCTATCTATTTATCTACCTATCTATCTATACACTGTTCGAAAAAATAAAGGGTACACTTAAACAACAGAATCTAACTCCAAGTAACTCAAACTTCTGCGAAACCAAACTGTCTACTTAGGAAGCAACACTGTTTGACAATCAATTTCACATGCTGATGTGCAAATGGAATAGACAACAGATGGAAATTATTGCCAATTATGAAGACCCCCTCAATAAAGGAGTGGCTCAGCAGGTGGGGACCACAGACCACATCTCAGTACCAATGCTTTCTGGCTGATGTTTTGGTCACTTATGAATGTTAGTCGTGCTTTCACACTCGTAGCATGAGACAAACTCTACAACCCACACAAGTGGCTCAGGTTGTGCAGCTCATCCAGGAAGGCACATCAATGCAAGCTGTGGCAAGAAGGTTTGCTGCGTCTGTCAGCGTAGTGTCCAGAGGCTGGAGGCGCTACCATGAGACAGGCCAGTACATCATCAGACGTGGAGGGGGCTGTAGGAGGGCAACAACCCAGCAGCAGGACCACTACCTCAGGCTTTGTGCAAGGAGGAACAGGAGGAGCACTGCCAGAGCCCTGCAAAATGACCTCCAGCAGGCCACAAATGTGCATGTGTCTGCACAAACGCTTAGAAACCGACTCCATGAGAATGGTCTGAGTGCCCGACGTCCACAGATGGGGGTTGTACTCATAGCCCAACACTGTGCAGGATACTTGGCATTTGCCACAGAACACCAGGATTGGCAAATTCACCACTGGTGATCTATGCTCTTCACAGTTGAAAGCAGGTTCACACTGAGCACATGCAACAGACATGACAGTCTGGAGATGCCATGGAGAGAAATCTGCTGCCTGCAACATCCTTCAGCATGACTGGTTTGCCAGTGGGTCAGTAATGGTGTGGGGTGGCATTTCTTTGGTGGGCCGCACAGCCCTCCATGTGCTAGCCAGAGGTAGCCTGACTGCCATTAGGTACCGAGATGAGATCCTCAGACCCCTTGTGAGACCATATTGCTGGTGCGGTTGGCCCAGGGTTCCTCCTAATGCAGGACAATGCCAGACCTCATGTGGCTGGAGTGTGTCAGTTACTGCAAGATGAAGGCATTGAAGCTATGGATTGGACCGCCAGTTCCGCCGACCTGAATCCGATATACATCTGGGACATCATGTCTCGCACCATCCACCAACGAAATGTTGCACCACAGACTGTCCAGGAGTTGGCAGATGCTTTAGTCCAGGTCAGGAGACCACCCGCAGCCTTATCAGGAACATGCCCAGGCGTTGTAGGGAGATCATACAGGCACGTGGAGGCCACACACATTACTGAGCATCATTTCCTTGTCTTGAGGCATTTCCACTGAAGTTGGATCAGCCTGTAACTTCATTTTCCACTTTGGTTTTGAGCATCATTCCAACTTAAGACCTCCGTGGGATATTATAATTTTTAGGTTTTTTTTTGTTCTCAACACATTCCACTATGTAATGAATAAAGATTTACAACTGGAATATTTCATTCAGAGATATCTAAGATGTGGGATTTTAGTGTTCTCTTTATTTTTTTGAACAGTGTATTTATGATATTGTATATTTCACCTCGTAATCACCATGTTTTATATTATTCACTGTTGCTATAGTTATCACAATTCCACCATTATCAGGGAAATAAATAATGATATTGGTTACTTCTGCCTTGTGTTTGTATGTTGTATCTGGTCACTCAATACAGGGACATAATGGGGGCATTACACTGTGAGGGGGATGGCAGTACTGTGGGAACATTAGACTGTGGGGGATTGTGGCACTGTGGGAACATTACACTGTGTGTAGGGGGAGGGCGGTACTTTGGGAACAATACACTGTGGGGGGATGGTGGTACTGTGGGAATATTACACTGTGTGGGGGGATGGCGGTACTGTGGGAACATTATACTGTGTGGGGAGGATGGTGGTACTGTGGGAATATTTTACTCTGTGGGGGATGGTGGTACTGTGGGAACATTATACTGTGTGTGGGGGTATGGTGGTACTGTGGGAACATACTGTGTGGGGAGGATGGTACTGTGGGAATATTTTACTCTTTGGGGGGATGGTGGTACTGTGGGAGCATTATACTGTGTGTGGGAAGGTGGTACTGTGGGAACATTACACTGTGTGGAGGGATGGAGGTACTGTGGGACTATTACACTATGTTCCAAATTATTATGCAGATTATATTTTTCTCGGATTTTCCTAAATGGTCGGTGCAAATGACAGTCAGTCTAATAAAAGTCATCACCCTTTAGAGTATACATCGAATTTTATTGAAGAAACCTCCCAATGATAACAGTATAATCTCCAAAATGAATAAAAACTCACAATGCACTGTTCCAAATTATTAGGCACAGTAGAATTTCTAAACATTTGATCTGTTTTAAAGAACTGAAAATGCTCATTTGTGGAATTTGCAGCATTAGGAGGTCACATTCACTGAACAAAAAAGCTATTTAACTCCAAAACATCCTAAGGGTATGTGTCCACGTTCAGGATTGCATCAGGATTTGGTCAGGATTTTTCATCAGTATTTGTAAGCCAAAACCAGGAGTGGAACAATTAGAGGAAAAGTATAATAGAAACATATGCTCCACTTCTGCATTTATCACCCACTCCTGGTTTTGGCTTACAAATACTGATGAAAAATTCTGACCAAATCCTGATGCAATCCTGAACGTGGACACATACCCTAACAGGCCAAGTTACATGTTAACATAGGAGCCTTCTTCACAATTCTTGCATTCTTGAGTTTTTGGAGAGTTTCTGCTTGTACGTCTTTGCATGAAGTCAGAATAGCTTCCCAGAGCCGCTGTTTTGATGTGAACTGCCTCCCTCCCTCATAGATCTTTTGCTTGATGATTCTCTAAAGGTTCTCTATAGGGTTGAGGTCAGGGGAAGATGGTGGCCACACCATGAGTTTATCTCCTTTTATGCCCATAGCAGCCAATGACTCAGATTCTTTAGGCCATGTGCACACGTAGGTTCGGGTCCCTGCGGGTTCTCCCGCAGCGGATTTGATAAATCTGCAGGGCAAAACCGCTGCAGTTATCCCTGCAGATTTATCGCGGTTTGTTTTGCGGTTTCCACTGTGGGTTTTGCTCCTATACTATTGATGCTGCATATGCAGCAATATGCAACATCAATAGTAATATTAAAAATAATAAAACATGGTTATATACTCACCCTCTGACGTCCCAATCTCCTCGGCGCTGAATGCGGCGGCCCGGTTCCAAAGATGCTGTGCGAGAAGGACCTTCGTGACGTCATGGTCATGTGACCGCAGCGTCATCATGGTCATGTGACCGTGACGTCACCGCAGGTCCTGCTCACATAGCAAACCTGAGACCGGACGGCCGCGTGCAGCGCTGAGAGTTGAGTATATCATTATTTTTTATTTTATTTTTTACCACAAATATGGTTCCCAGGGCCTGGAGGAGAGCCTCCTCTCCTCCACCCTGGGTACCGACCGCACATTATCCGCTTACTTCCCGCATCGTGGGCACAGCCACATGCGGGAAGTAAGCGGATCAATGCATTTCTATGTGTGCAGAATCGCTGCGATTCTGCACAAAGAAGTGACATGCTGCGGGTTGTAAACCACTGCGTTTCTGCGCGGTTTTTCCCGCAGCATGTGCACAGCGGTTTGCGGTTTCCCATTGGTTTACATGTTTACTGTAAACGCAATGGAAACTGCTGCGGACCCGCAGCTGCAGAAACGCTGCGGTTCCGCGGTAAAAACCGCTATGTGTGCACATAGCCTTACAGCATGAGATGGGGCATTGTCAGCATGAAGATGATTTTGCTCCTGAAGGCACATTTCTGCTTTTTATACCATGGAAGAAAGTGGTCAGTCAGAAATGCTATTTACTTTACAGAGGTCATTTTCACACCTTCAGGAACCTTAAAGGGCCCCACCAGCTGTTTCCCCATGATTCTGGCCCAAAACATGACCCCTCCACCTCCTTGCTGATGTTGCAGCCTTATTGGGACATTGTGGCCATCCACCAACCATCCACTACTCCATCCATCTGGACCATCCAGGGTTGCTCGACACTCATCAGTAAACAAGACTGTTTGAAAATTAGTCTTCATGTGTGTCTGGGCCCACTGCAACCGTTTCTGCTCATGAACACTGTTTAAGGGTGGCCGAATAGTAGGCTTATGCACCACAGCAAGCCTTTGAAGGATCCTACACCTTGAGGTTCGAGGGACTCCAGAGGCACCAGCAGCTTCAAATAACTGTTTGCTGCTTTGTAATGATATTTTGGCATCTGCTGTCTTAATCCAATGAATTTGTCTGGCAGAAACCTTCCTCATTATGCCTTTACCTGCATGAACTCTGTCTGTGCTCTGTTTCAGTCATAAATCTTTTCACAGTATGATGATCACTCTTAAGTTTTCGTGAAATATCTAATTTTTTCATACCTTGTCCAAGGCATTGAACTATTTAACGCTTTTCAGCAGCAGTGAGATCCTTTTTATTTCCCATATTGCTTGAAAACTGTGGCCTGCTTAATAATGTGGAACATCATTTTTAAGTAGTTTTCTTTTAATTAGAATCACCTGGAAAACTAATTATCACGTGTTTAAGATTGATTTCAGTGATCTATTGAGCCCTGAGACACAATACCATCCATGAGTATATTTGAAAAACAAAACAATTAAATCTTTATGACACTTAAATCCAATTTGCATAATAATTTGGAACACAGTGTAGTGTGTGTAGGGATGACAGTAATGTGGACACATTATACTATGTGGGGGGATGGAGGTACCGTAGGAACATTATACTGTGTGGGGGGCATCATACATACTACATAAGGAGCATTACACTGTGTGGGGCCAAGAAAGGGGCCCTGTACTAGGAGAACACTCCGCTCCTCACTTCCTGTCCTCCATAGTTGGCTCGTATGTATCTATTACAGGAAACAGAACAACAACGTTATGGTTCTTATAAAGAGTCTCCTCCGTGCAGAAGGGGTTAATGTCCCCGGCTGCGCTCAGTACTGGGGAATCTCCACATACCTCCACCTGCAGAGCCGCACTCCACAGATATGGCTGCTCTGTGCGCACAGGACCTGTGATGAGGTCACAGGGGAGGAGTCAGGGGTCACGTGATCCGCAGTGAAGACGCTACATGGAGACTTCTCCTCAGTCAGTGACATTCCCGCCATTATTCGCCCTCACTACTGGCACAATCACCTCGCGCCGCCTTTTCTACACAATGTTCTGTGTGGAATGTAACGTGTGATTTCTCTGGAGACAAATAGACCCCACACATGAGGGGATTATCAGCCCCAATTTGTTTTTATTTTCACAAAGGTAACTGGACGAATACTACTATGTGACGACAAATTTCTCGTGACATATTCTACTTCATTACAGTGGTAACATTTCATTGATATGACTTCTGCTTATTTGTAAAAAAAAAAAATTTGATGAAAATTTGGAAAATGTTGAAATTATTAAATTTTTAACTTTTATGCAATTAAATCACAGAGAGATGTCACACAAAATAGTTACTAAATAACATTCCCCACATGTCTGCTTTACATCAGCTCAATTTTTTAAACAGATTTTTTTTGTTAGGAAGTTATAATGGTTAAAAGTTGACCGGCGGCTTCTTATTTTTACCCACAAATTTACAAAACCATTTTTTTAGGGGCCACATCACATTTAGGCCGGCGTCACACTAGAGTTTTACGGATGTATGCGAGGCGCAAAAACAACTCACACGGACCAATGATTCTCTATGGGGCAGCTCCTATCTGGTGTATATTACGCAGCTGTATTTTACGGCAGTAGAAAGTCGCAGCATGCTGCGCAAAATATCCGCCAATGAAAGTCAATGGGTGCGAGAAAAATATGGATTACACACGGACCAATCAAAAGACGCAAGAGTTCAGCAGGTGACAGGAAATGTGCCAAGCCCTCAATCAGGAAGCTCAGACATGCTAATTAGCTGAAAAAGCCAGACAGACCTCCCGGAAGTCAGCCGCACGCCTCCACGGAGTCTCCTGCATCATGGCTAATGTTATTAATGTCGAAATGCTGCTGGTCCTGGTGCAAGAGAGGCCAGAAATCTGGGATCAGCGAGATGCCAGGAAAGAGGCGGCATGGAGGAGCATCTGTGGGATCCTTTTCCCAGAATATGAGCAGCGGCCCCGTGAGGTCCAGAGGCAGATGAGTAAGTACACTCATGTTTCTCTATGAATTAATATTGCAAACTGCATTACCTACATGAATTTGGGCCTATTGTTATTTTCATTAAGATTATTATCATTTATTTATCTAGCACCATTAATTCCATGGTGCTGGGCATGAGAAAGGGGTTACGTACAGGGTTATAGAGGTCGCTTACATTAACCAAATTTACAATGACAGACTGCTACAGAGGGGAGAGGATAATAACCAAAATGCCGAAATCATGTCAAAAAATCTGGGAGAAGATGTCAATATATATAGTAAATGCCCAGATTATAATTACCGCTCCATAAACTGAGTACACAAAAGGAGAAGGACCAGGAGCATATGGTAAAAGTATATACAAAAAGTCTTTATTAATACAAAACATTAAAATTTGGACAGCAGTAATAGTATGCATTCCAAGACATCACAAAAAAAGATCCCAAACCTCACTACCCCCCAACTAGAAGGCATGTATAGGTAGAAAGGCTAGGAGCGACAAGCTCCATGAAACCGATGGTAATGGCACGGGAAGCAAGAAGGATTAATGCTCTGCCAGGTAATAGCAGTAACTGTCAGGCAAGTGCACCATACTGAATAGACTAAAAAAAACCGTACCACAGCAATAGAAAGTGAACCATAGGCTTACCCGTGCAGAGGGGAGGGGAGGTGAGGGAGTCCCGCCGGTGAGATGGCCCCAGAGGGGAGAGGACCCTGTCCTTATGGCCTGAAATTCTTGGTATTTTCCATTATATCGTTTTGTGCTTACAATATCTACGTTGATGATATTTTTTAATAAATGCAGGTGTAAGATTGCTCTTACTGAGTGTATTGGGGGACACTCGCTTAGCACGGGGTTCAAGCACACGGGCACGGTTTTTTCCACTTAAACAGTCCACATGGTTTATTTTCAAGTCATAAACCGCGCCGTAAGCCAGGTTACAAATCACCGGCTTACATATAGTCCATTACACACTGTATCATTGGCTTGCATTATCCCTTTGCAGCAACTAAACACGCTGGTCCTCTCCTGACCAGTTGCCTTGGGTTACCACACAGTTCATATCACAAGTACCAACAGTCTGTACAGGTACCTGACGGGCACTCCTGCTCCACCTGCTGACTCCTTGTCAGTCCTCTCTTTCTGGAAAGCTGCCTCACAGGAATCACCAACTTGCCTTTGCGGCATATCTTAGTCCAGACCCACCCAAGGATGGTAGCTTCCCCTAGGGATCTGGTCCTACTCCCAGGACCTCCCAACACCAGCATGTGGCCTGTCCAGGTGCTATTCAGGACGTTAGTCCAACACCCCAGGCCACCAGGTCTGAAGCCCCACCATGTGCTCTTCAGGAAGCCTCCTCCCAGGCGTTCCAACACAGGCTTTAAACAGGAAACTCACAGCGAACATGTGACCCACACCCTGGTCACATCATATACCTTTTAACCACTCCCCTGGGTGGGAGTGGGTGTGCGGCTAGTTTGTCCCGCCCATCTCACATAACTGGCCCTGCCAACCTCCCATGACTATTATACAACACTAACTATAGGACTACAGGTCCCAGAACACCACATCGCTTCAGGCTGGCAGCGCAGAGTCTCCTCCTCTGCGACACACGTATCAGCCATTCACCACAATGCCGGACTTTGTCACATAATCACATCTATGCATGCAACTGCCATGCACTCTCACAGCCTCAATACGCCTCCGTGCGTATACTGGGGAGACCATGCAGCGCCCCCTACCTGTTACAGGGGTCACTGCATCACACTGGTTACTAGGCCACATTAAAATCTGTTATATCACTGACACCTTATGTTACCACTGTGCACAATGGCCTTATACATTATTTTCTTCTCTTTCATTGCATTGGAAGATGTTATGAGACCAATATAGGAGAGAAAGGAAGCAGAGGGCCAGGAGTGGGTCAGCAGCGCCTACAAAAAAAATGCGCAAATATATTTATTACGAGTGACTCTCATTTTTGGATCCCAGTATGAATCTGAGACCATAAGTAAAAACATCAAAACACATTACACATATGTTTTATAAAGGTAAAATTTAAAATTTAAATTAATTATTCTCAAAATTTACTAACAGAATACAGTCAAACCTCACTGAGAGGGAGACCGGCTCAGACTCGGAGGCCCTGATAGATCCGGTTGGGGAAGGAGAAGAGGTGGCTGGCCCATCTTCACATCCTTCCAGTGTCATCCCTCCTGCAACATCTTCAGTTGCAACTCAAAATCCGGCAACAACTGGACAAGAAACTGCAGCACCACTCACAGCAGCACCACATCCAGGAAGCCAGGAGGAAGCAGGAAACAGTAGCAGTCCTACTGTTCCTCTGGAGACATCCCCACAGCCTGCTGTCATTTCCCGCCGTGGCCACAGGAGGAGAGAGCTACAAGAAAGTCGCAGGAATGTGGACACTGGGGTCCTAAATTATTTGGCCAGGGCTGCACAGGATGATGGTGAGAAGGCTTTTGCGAGGAGCCTGGCCCGGTACCTCCGTCCCGTACCCCGTGAGGCAAGGCTACGTGTGAGAGGGTGTATTCAAATACTTATCGATTCATGGACCCCCCCAAATGATCCATATGAATTGTTTGAGATCATTGAGAGGTGGCAGCTCTCATCACGTAAGCTCCTGCACATTCCATCATCTCACCAGGTGCATGATCAACAAGTATTTGAAGCACCCCCTCCACGTGTGCCTACACCTCTACCCCTTCCCACTCAAAAGCAACCAAGGCCATCACATTACAATAATCCAACATTCCAGCAACCTTTCCAATATGGCCACTTGTCCAGACCCAGTGCTGGAGGCTGGTCCCAATCTGGTTTTGGACGACATGGCCATATTGGGTGGGGTTATGAGCCAAGGCCTTTTTTTCAACCTCATGAGGGCCAGACTCAAAACATGTATTATTCTAGCCAATACCCAACTGGCCAATATGATCAAGGGCATCATTTTGAGTATGGTCAAACATCCAACACACAGGATGGTGTACAATTGGCCCAACAAAGGCCACCTGACCAGAACCCTGAGCTTCCACCATCTCCTCCACCAACGCACAGAAATCTGTAATGCTTTTTTGTTTAAATTTTGCTTATTTTTTACATTTCATTTTCTTACAGTTTTATGTTTTAATCTGCTGTGATAGCACTTGGTTATATATATATATACAACATGGAAACAGCATTATCTTGCCAGGGAGTAGCTCCATGAGTTGACACAAAATAATTTGTCAACATATCCCTAACTTTTAGGCCAGAAAGGGGACGCCGCTGAGGAAGGACTTGTGTTGTAGGCCTACCCACAGTAGGCGACATGCCTTTACCACTGTCAGTTGAGGAGCACTCATGTATTCTTGTGAAGTTGTGTAGAACAACACAAGCTTTTACGACTTCATTAACATTTGCCTCACTCAGCTGAATGGCAGACTGGAGAACACGCCATTTTGCTGCCATAATGCCAAAGGCGCACTCCACCAGTCGCCGTGCCCGTGAAAGTCTGACATTAAAGACATGCCGCCGGTGATCCAGGTTGCGCCGGGGATAAGGCCTCATGACATGCCTGGTCAATTGGAAGGCCTCATCTGCCACAAGTACATATGGCACTGGTTCAGCATTGGAGCCTTGTAGTTGTCATGGTGGTGGGAGGTCCAACAGGTTTTCACGTAGCCGCCGACCCATAATGGACGCATTGAAGACTCTAGAGTCTCCAGTTCACCCATAGGCCCCAATGTCTACAATTATAAACCTGTAGTTACTGACAACTACAGCTAACAGAACTGCAGAGAAAAACTGCTTATAATTATAGAATTGGGTGCTCGAGTTCGGTGGCTTACGCACCCTGATATGTTTCCCATCCAGGGCTCCAATACAGTGCGGAAATTGACAAGATTGTGAAAAAGCATGGGCTATTTTGAGCCAATCCTCCATTTTAGGCTCCGGCATCACAAGTCCATGCAGTCTGTTCCAGATTTCCATACAAGTGTTAAGTACAAAGTGCAGCGCCCCACAGTCTTGGTCGTTGCAGTAATGTCGCTTCTCCACCTGGGGGAGTGATGTTACATCTGATGGTACTAAAGGAGTTCACCTGACCAGGTATCACAGTCACACACTATACTTCACACTCCAGTCCACCAGGGGGAGCAAAGGTGCTATTTATTAGGCCACTCCTCACACACGGGTAAAACTGGTGGGTTGGATAGGAAGTTAATCAGAAAGCACCTGGGTTTGACCCAGAGAAGACCTGTCAGGCAGACAGGGGGAGAAGGAGGAACATCTGAGCTGCAGACAGAGGTCCCTGTCAGGGGTGGGATCCTGACAGAGACAGAGCAAGAGATAGATCGTTACGGAGCTGCGCTTGCTCCTCATTGCGGCAGCATCTTAAAAAAGGACACGAAGCGAAGTATATTGTGGAGAAGTGAGAAACGAGATCACAGCACAAGTAGATAACACCGGGAGGAGTTGTGCCCTAAGATTGGCAACATCCTTCTGAGGCGTGTAGCCGGTGGCCGGAACGCCGAGGGAGTAATTGGCTCTACGCATTACTCTGAACCACGGCAGGGCAGTTAATTCCAAGTTGGCTGTCCAACCTTTAGACCTAATGAAGACAACGGAGGCAATTGTGGGAGAGGGGCGTCACTAGGGTCCCTATAAAACAGCTCCAGGCCTACCCCGTCATACGGGTTGTCCTAGCCATACCATCTGGGGGACAGAGAGAGAACATCAGAAACACACACGACAGTTGTGAGTACTATCCCGTGGTGCTCAGCAGGGAAGTGCTACAACACACAGGCGCTAGTAGGAAGGCTACTGATTTCCACCTGGATAAGGGAACTCTGGATGTGCCTTCGGACCGGCCGGACTCAGCCAGCCCTGTGAACAGTACTCTGGACTGTGGACTTTGAGATCTTCAGTAAAAGGTAAAGAGACTGCAACCTTGTGTCCACGTTATTCACTGCGCCTTACATCGTCCACCATCATCACCTACACATCAGGGAAGCCCTGGGGACATACTTCACCTGTGGGAAGGTATACCATCTAGCTGCCATTCCATCACCTCAGCGGACCCCTAGCAGCATCGGTCACCCTGACCGAACACCAAAGGTGGCGTCACGAACACTTGACAAACTTTCTCCTTTAATTGGGCGCCCCTCAGCAGGGCCACAGACCGGGTCGGGCCATCGTGACATCCCCATCGAGTACAGAAGGACCCGGTACCGAGTACCCCATTGCCCTTACGTGAGGGCGCTCCAAATCTTGGCGTCACAAACAGGATCTACTTAAGCCTGAAAATTGGGTCATGTGCGCCTAGGAACTGTGACAGAACTGTATTGGAACTGTGATTTATTGCAAAGACTGTGTATTGCCATTTGCCGCCAAAAATTCCTGCCAAAACCGCCGCCATTACAACGCCACGAGGAGCGCAAGAGAAGAAGAAGGGCGTGGAGTTGTGAGCGTGGACAAACTGAGAAGCGCGAAAAGCAATGGCCGCCCAGTCTAAGTATTCCTGTATCCTGAGGACGTGTCCTGTTGTGAATTCTGTTGAGGGTTCTGCTCTTGGGCTCCCTCCGGTGGTTATAAGTGGTAGTGCTGCTGTTTGTCTTTCACAGCAGTCATCAGGTGCGTCCACTTCGGACGGGGCTATTTAGTCTGGCTTCACCCTTTAGTGAGTGCCAGTTGTTCATTGTTTCTGGAGGATTCACATCTCTTCCTGGTCGCTCCTGCTTGCAGTTCATTTCTTCAAGATAAGTTCTGCTTGTTTTTCTGTCCACATGTTGTGGGCCTCATTGTTCAGTGCATTGCATGTTTTTTCTTGTCCAGCTTAATCTGTGTAAGGATTTATGCAGCCTAGCTGGAATCTCTGGAGAGGCAGATTTACCCTCCATGTCTTTAGTTAGATTTGGAGTTTTTTGTATTATCTGTGTTGGACATTTCTTAGTATTTTAATACTGACCGCATAGTTCTCTGTCCTATCTTTTCTATCTAGCTAGATTGGCCTCCTTTGCTAAATTCTGTTTTCAGCCTGTGTATGTTCTTTCCTCTCCTCTCACAGTCAATATTTGTGGGGGCTGCCTATCCTTTGGGAATTTTCTCTGAGGCAAGATAGTTTTCCCTTTTCTATCTATAGGGTTAATTAGTCCTCCGGCTGTGACGAGGTGTCTAGGATTGGTAGGTACATCCCACGGCTACTTCTAGTTGCGGTGTTAAGTCCAGGGTCTGCGGTCAGTACAGTTACCACATTCTCCAGAGTACGTCTCATGCCGCTCTTAGGCCACCAGATCATAACAGTACAACTGGCCAACAATGAGTTAACCGCATCTCAAAAGAAGGGAAAGAAAGTGCTGAGCCATTTTTTTTTTCTTTACTCTGTTGTGTTTTTTTTCCCTTCTTTACCTCTGGGTGGCTCAGGAGTTAGGCGCTGACATGGATGTTCAGGGACTTGCTTCTCATGTGGATCAACTTGCTGCTAGAGTTCAGGGTATTTCTGATTATAGACTGATTGCAGACTCCTGTTTTAGAGCCTAGAATTCCTACCCCTGATCTGTTTTTTTGGGATAGGTCCAAATTTTTGAGCTTTAAAAATAATTGTAAACTGTTTTTTGCTCTGAAGCCCCGTTCCTCTGGTGATCCTATCCAGCAGGTAAAAATTGTCATATCTCTGTTGCGTGGCGACCCTCAGGATTGGGCATTTTCCCTGGAATCTGGGAATCCGGCCTTGCTTAATGTAGACGCCTTTTTTCAGACGCTTGGGTTATTGTATGATGAACCTACTTCTGTGGATCATGCTGAGAAAACCTTGGTGGCCCTGTGTCAGGGTCAAGAAGCGGCAAAATCGTATTGCCAGAAATTTAGAAAATGGTCTATGCTTACTAAATGGAATGAGGATGCTTTGGCGGCAATTTTCAGAAAGGGTCTTTCTGAATCTGTTAAAGATGTTATGGTGGGGTTCCCCACGCCTGCAGGTCTGAGTGATTCTATGTCTCT